>NC_090296.1:34781439-35084469 GCF_039906515.1 Pseudorca crassidens | reverse complement strand
TTTGGACACGCAGATGTCAGGGAGGCGTGCACGCAGAGGAAAGGCCATGTGAGCACACAGCAAGAGGCGTCATGTACCAGCCGAGGAGAGAGGCCTCAGAGGAAACCAAGCCTGCCAACAACTTGACCTTAGACTCCGACCTCCAGAACTGCAAGACGATAAATGTGTTGTTTAGGGGGTCCTGTCTGTGGTATTTTGTTACAGCAGCCCTAATAAACTAAAACAACCGGAAAGGAGAAAGGGGCCTGGAGATGTTAGGGAGAAAAGTGTAAACAACACCTGTTGAGCAGAACAAACCAATAGAGATAGGGCTACGATTCCTGGACAAAATGCTACATTTCCCAGAATCGACGGCAGGAAGGAACAGGGAGGTGGCCAGGCTGCTGCCAGTCCTGTGCATGGGGCATTGATACATGTTTGGCAGCCACCAAGGTGGCAGGACAGTGGTGGAAGGACAGGTTCTTCTGACACCCAATCCCCAGAGTTACCAGGGACAAGTGGCAAACAGCGGCGGCAGTGACGTTTCCACAAGAAACGTGTGGTGGTGCTGTTGGATATTTTGGTCTGGCTGCATCATCTCTGGCTGTGTGGCACCCGGCCCTCCCAAATATTCCCGAGTTACTTGATATTTATTATTCTCTATGAAATCCCTTCCGTTGAAACTTGCTAGAGTGGACCGTGTTATGAGCAGCCAAGAATCCAGACTGACAGCAAAGGAGAGCAATCGAAGAAAGGCTGATGAGATAGAATCTACTACGTAGGTGGAAAACTCGGAGCAGCTGGTGACTTCACTGTGGCCGGAGGGGAGTCCCTGAAGACTTAAGCAGAAGGATGACAAGCAGTAGGTTCTCATGTTAAAAGGATCAACCGACCACACCTGAGCGAACAGCTGAGTAAGGTCGGCCAGACTGGAGCAGCCAGCTCAGCTGGAGGTTACTGTAATAACCCACAAAATGAGAAGGAAAGCCCCCTTATCCCTGCTTCTCAGATAAGCTTCGCCATATCAGACGGCGTAAGGGACTCATCCAAAATCAGCAGGCAAACGGTGTCAGAGGCCGAAAGGACAGTGGTATAAGCTGAAAAAGAACCCAGGCTTCCCTTCACCTGGGAATCTGCCTCCCTCTCCAGGCTCCTTGTCTGTAAGTGGCTGACTGGGACCAGAGGCCAGTTGGACCATGAATGGCTTAAAGCCCCCTTAGGGGGAAGGAGGAGATTCCATAAGCTGGGATGTGACCCTAGGACTGGGCTTAAGAAGCACAGAATGGGACTTCTCTGGTGGCACAATGATTAAGAATCCGCCTGCCAATGCAGGAGACACGGGTTCGAGCCCTGGTCCGGGAAGATCCCACATGCCGCGGAGCAACTAAGCCCATGTGCCACAACTACTGAGCCTGTGCTCTAGAGCCCACAAGCCACAACTACTGAGCCTGCGTGCCACAACTACTGAGCCCGCGTGCCACAACTACTGTAGCCCGTACGCCTAGAGCTCCACAACAAAGAGAAGCCACCACAATAAGAAGCCCATGCACCGCAATGAAGAGTAGCCCCCACTAGCTTCTCTCTGCAACTAGAGAAAGCCTGTGCACAGCAACAAAGACCCAACACAGCCAAAAATAAAAATTAAATAAATAAATAAAAATTGAAAAAAAAAAAGCAGAGTGTTACAGCTGGAGGACCCTTTGAAAAAGCCTATACTATACTCCCTAACTTTAATGATGAGGAAACTGAGACCCAGAAAGGTCTTGCCCAAGACCCTACAACCCCAGAGAAGCAGAGATGGTATGTGTTGTGGGTTGAATTATGTCCCCCCAAAAGATACATTGAAGTCTTAACCCCAGGGAACTGTGAATGTGATCTTATTTGGAAATAGGGTCTTTGCAGATGTAATCAGGTTAAGGTGAGGTCATACTACACTAGGGTGGCCCTAATAACACTAATATGATTGGTGTCCTTATATGAAGAGGAAAATTTGGACACTGAAAGACACACAGGGAGAAGACAGTCATGTGATGATGGAGGCAGAGATAGGATTATGCATCTACAACTCAAGGAACAGCAAGGAGTGCCTGTGTGAGATAACAGAAAATGCAATATATTGCTCTCTGACCCCGGTTCTTGGTACAGAGCTCCTGAACCCCCTGTAATTTCCTGGGTGACAGGAGTATCTTTTGTGCTAATGAGGCAACTCTGGGTGGGCTCCTGGGTGAGGGCTGGTCACTGGAAAGACCACACCATGATTAGAAGCTTGGAATTTTCAGCCCCCCCCTCCCATTCTCTTGAGAAAAGAGAAGGGCTGGAAATGGAGTTAACAATCTATCATGCTTACATGATGACACCTCCATAAGGTCCCAGAAATATGGGATTTGGAGAGTTTCCAGGTTGGGGGACACACGGGGGTGGTGGGAGAGTGGTACACTCGGAGAGGGCACAGAAGCTTTGGGCCCCTTCCCACAAACCTTGCCCTACACATCTCTTCCATCCGGATGCTCATTTCTTTCCTTTATCACATTCTTTAATAAGCTGGTAAACATAAGTTAAGTGTTTCCCTGGAACCTCTGATCTATAGGCAGTTGGTCAGAGTACAGGTGACAACCTGGGCTTTTGACTGGTGTCTGAAGTGTGTGTGTGTGTGTTGGGGCATGGGGGAGGGCTGGGGAAGCAGTCTTGTAGGACTGAGTTCTCATGCTGTGGGATCTAACGCCGTCTCTGAGTTGATAGCGTCAGACTTCAGTTAAATTATAGGACACACACTGGGTGTTGCAGAGAATTGCTTGGTGTAGGGAAAAACTTCCACACGTTTGGTGACTAGAAGAGTCAGAAGTGAAGTGTTCTGTGTAAAAGTAAAGGAACCCCACAGGATAGAGAAACACACAGTGGGGAAGAGCTAGGTTTTTCCTACACAGGAAGGAAAAACCTGCGTGTTTCCTTTACAGCCTGCGAATACAAGAAACAAAAGCGACAAAGAAGGATTCTCCCCTGCGGGTTTCAGAAGGAGTGTGGCCCTGCGAACACCACGATGTGAGACCTTTAGCTTTCGAAACTTCTAGCCTTCTTGCTTTTTTCTTCCAAGCAAATTTTTTCCTTACTCATACCATTTATATTTTTACTCTTTGGATTATAATATTATAAACATTTTTAACATCTGCATAACTAAAATTCACTTGTAATCATTTGTTTATTTGGGGGGACATATAGGTAGTTTCCAGTTTTTTCACGACAGAAATAACACTTTGTTCCTAAAGCTTGTATGGCATTTCCTGGGGACAGAGTCCTGCAAATGAACTTTCTAGGCCAAAGCGTGTCGACACTGCCATGTCATTTTCTGAGTGTTGTTTCTGAGGTACGAGCCAGGCAGCAATGCCTGATTCAGTGCTTCAGCTGCTGCTTAAAGCACAAGCAGTCCTACCCACGCAGATCCGCCTTCCTTCCCCCTCACCCTCCTTCTAAAGCCAGGCCAAGTGAGCATTCTGCATTTCTGTCGGGAGCTTTGCTTCTTTCTTGTCTGGGCTGGATTAAGAGCCAAATCCATCATGTCCCTGCCCGTCTCCTGCTTTGCCCTCACTGGTGATGACTGTTCTGTATGCTGGGTTTCCAGCTTGGGCCCTGCCCCACTTCTGGACCGTAAACCCCCCCTGAATCTGTGGAATCCCCCCGTCGTAGCCTTGCACCTTCTCCAGTGGCCACGGGGGCTGCTGTTGCCATCCAGGAGGAGAGGGGAAATGGGGGAGAGGAAAAGTCCGACTGATCAGTGGGCAGGGACAGTTAGCAGGGGCAGGGGCCCCATCCCTGCCTTGTAGGAAAGGGTGTGGCTTCCGCTTGCCTCAGGGTCAGGCTCCAGCTCCAAACTCTTGTCTTTGGGTTTGGCTGGAATGTGCTTTAGGTATTTCAGCCAAGGCCCTCGGTGGGCTCTTGGGGCCAGACCTGGTTGACTGTCCTCACTTCCCTGTACCCTATACTCCCTAAGCTGCCACCCTGGACTGGGTGGCCCATCTGGAAGAGAACTCACATCCTTCCTTCCCTCCAGCCCTCCCCTGACTCTGCGTGGTGGTGGTGGTGGTGGGGAATCATATAAGGTAACCCCCAGGAACAAGGGGACGCCCCAAAGGGCCCCTCTGCGAGGGCTTGTCCTCAACAGGCCCCTACCAGGGCTCGGCTATCCCGGCAATCAACAATGCCCATCAAAACCCCTGCCCAAACCCCTCTCCCTCTCACCTTATAAGCTGCAGGAAAAGCTCCCCATAGGTGGTCTCTCTGAGGTGCAGCTGCCTCCACAAACTGTGAGGGACCAACCTATCACTTTAATCCCAGTGGCATGGAACAGGCGTGGAATTTTGTACCTGCTTGTATCCACTCTGACCCTTGATCCGGCACAGCCTCCTACACCTCCTGCTTACAGTTTTGAGCAAACAACACACCTGCCCTCCTATGTCAAACAGTGTGTAAAATAACATGGCTGCATTACCTATTGAACAGAAAGTGACTTGAGACCTCAGGGTTGATCTGGTGGCCAGGGGAGGCCGAGTCCCTTCATCCCTCTTCATCCATCCCCCTCCCAAAGCTATAAACTCAGAAGAGCCAAAAGGCTCATCCCCAGATTTTATGCTCTGCTCTTAGGGTTAGCATAAATGTTTCGTGTGAACATCAATGTTAAAAGAACTTTTAAAAATCTAATTTCCTCTTGCAGCTGCTTTTTCATTCATTTTCTACTTTTTTTTTTTTTTTGCGGTACGCGGGCTTCTCACTGTTGTGGCCTCTCCCGTTGCGGAGCACAGGCTCCGGACGCGCAGGCTCAGCGGCCATGGCTCACGGGCCCAGCCGCTCTGTGGCATGTGGGATCCTCCCCGACCGGCGCACGAACCCATGTCCCCTGCATCGGCAGGCGGACTCTCAACCACTGCACCACCAGGGAAGCCCTCCCTATATGTTGAGCTTTTGTCTGGACTCTTGCTTGCTGTGGGAAAGGCCACATGGGGTGATGTGGAAGAAACGAGGATGGAGGTTCCAGTCCCGGCTGTTATTAGCCCTGGGGCTCTGGGCAAGCGCTCTCATCTTTCTACCCCTGTTTCCTCATCTGTAATACAGGAATAACAATACCCACCCTGCAGTGGGCAGAAAACGGTTTGGAGTCAGCCTGAGTGGGTTTGATCCTGTTCCATCACCCACTAGTCCAGATCCTGAGTTACTTAACCTCTTGGAGCTTTGTTTTCCCCTTGAAGAAACGGGGGTGGGTGGGTAATGTGGTACCACCAACCTGTCGGACTGTTGGGAGGATTAAAGGAGACAACGTCCAGGACTGGTGCACAATAGGGGCTTAAGAAACATAAGCTTCCTCCTCCCTCACGGGTTATTGTGAAGAATATAGGAGATGATGCATTAACTGGACGGGCGCTGGGGACTACCGAACACACTTTCGTTGTTTTAATACATCATATTTAAATCCTATACGCTTCGTATTTTAGTAAGTTGTTTTAATTAAGCTGTCCACTACGAGTAGCCGCCCCCTGCACCCCACACGCCCTAGCCAAGCGGGATTCTCCTCCTCGCCTGTGCCCTGGCCCCTCTTTTCTATCTAAAGCTCACCCCCAACCACCGTCCACCCGTCTTTCCCTACTACACGCGACTCCGCCCAGCGTGGCCCCAGGCCGGCCGACCGCGGCTCAGGTGAGCCGGCGCCCGCCGCGGGCCCGCCCCGGGCCGTGTCCGGAGAGGCTCCGTTGCGCTCACCCTCTTGACGAGGAAGCCCTCCTTGAGCACGCCGTCCTCCATGTCGCCGCCAGCGCGCCCTCCCCGGTGCGCCGTCCCGCGCTCCCGCTCCTCCGCGCGCAGCTCGGCGCGCGCTGCGCCCAAGAAGCGCCTCCGATCCGGCGCCGGCGCCGCCCCGCTGGCCCGCGCCCAGAGCCCGAGGCCGCGGGGCCTCCCGGGCAGGAAGTCAGTCCCGGACGGGATTTCTGACGTGGTCTCCCCGCCGAAGGTGCCCTAAGGTTCGTGGTTAGTCCTCAGGGGAGGGCCGCCCCCGTGTCGCCTCCCGGAGCCTCCCCCGCCCAGGCTTTCTCCATCCAGGTTCCCCCAGCGCGCTCTGCGCCTCTGACTCTTCCCGTCTTTGCCCATCTTCCTCCACTCCCAGCCTTAACCAGGTACTTACCTGGCACTTAGTATATTGCCGTTGACTAATACTTAACGGAATTAAGCTGAACCGAAAGGATTTCAAAGATTTGGGGTCATTCCTGAGCTCCATGGAAATGGGGGTGGGAGAGTGGAGGAGTTGGAACCAGGCTGGGAGCTTTATCCTGGCCTCTGGTGGGGGCAGAGAAAAGTTCCCATTAGCAAGGTCACAGGTTTAAGGAAGCAGGCACAGTCGGTCTCCAAAATACACCTCTCCCCTCAAAAAGTTAGAGCTGAAGTTTCCATCATTAGGGGCAAAAGTTACGGGAGTGCCAAGGAGCTCAGTAATCAAGATAAATAATATTTTAATGCAATGTTTTAAAATATGTTAAATATTTTTTCAAATTTTAGTAAAAATTAATGCAAAAAAAAATCCATGATGAACAGAATGTCACAAATTTAAGTGAGGACTGGATGGATGGACAACAAGCCATATTGGAGCCTGAAACAAAAGGAAGCATCAGTAAAACTGATCCTGTCTGGTAGTCCTTAGGAGAAGGTCAGTTTATTCCTTGTTTGCCCTGCAGTGTGAAGGGCCCTGTTAGGACTGTTCACCAGGAAGGGGAAAGGCCCCAGATGCCTCAAAGGGAAGAGAAAGCTCTAGATTGGGAGATGGTGCCCTGACTGCCTTTCAGACCCAGGCTGGAGCCCACTCCCAAAGCACAACGGGCTCCCGTGCCCTGGAAATGGCCCATTTCAGCCTTCTGCAAAAAGCGACTTTTGGATCCCAGAGGAGTCCAAAAGCAATGGGGCTTCCACTCCATTGCAGACTGAATGTCGACTCAGTACCTTCTAAAGCCAGGCCTGTATTGGGTGCTGGGTTCTATCTAATGCACAACATGCCATGAGGTGAGTTTATTATCTCATTCTTTCCAGCCAAGGAAACTGAAACTTGAAGCAGTTAAATAATTTGCCCAAGGTCACACAAACTTGGATTTTAACCCCAGGGCAGTGTGAATGCACTTGTTTCTCATGTCAAGAGCTGGGAAGAGGAGGAAAGGATAATCGGAGCTGTGAAAACTTGCTAGGCTCAAACCCAGGACATGAGAGACTGGAATGGGAAATTCTTATCCTCTTTGGCTCTAACTATGGTCTGTTATTCTCCTTCTTCTCGGATGCTGGGGGGCAGTCATTTGGCACAGAGGCAGTTTTGGCCTTACCCAGACACAACCTTCTGAGGCTTAGAAGAGGTGGCATTTTCTTTGGCAAGAGGGGTTCCTGAATGAGTTCACAGAAATGGGAAAGGGAGAAAGATTGGTCCTCTATCCTGGCAGCGTCCGTATTAGGAGGGAGCTAAGGCCTCTGCATACTAAGAACCTGCTTCCTGTCCTAGGGAAGCCCCTGGTCCAGCCCACCCCGAGTCTGACTCACTGGACACAGGGCATGAGTCACACTCCCTCTTCCCCTGGTTGTGGTGGCTGAGCCACCAGTCCACCAGGG
This sequence comes from Pseudorca crassidens, assembly GCF_039906515.1. Lineage (NCBI taxonomy): Eukaryota > Metazoa > Chordata > Mammalia > Artiodactyla > Delphinidae > Pseudorca > Pseudorca crassidens. Next base: position 35,076,867 of record NC_090296.1, on the reverse strand, counting down.
AACTACACTAACATAAACCAGACTCAACCACAGCGAAGAGGATGGAGATAGAGAAAGCAGAGAGACAGTGGGAAAGAGCTTGAGACTGGAGAAAGGAAGCAGGGAAGGGAAGGAAACTCGGGACCAAGGAACTTGTCTTGTTCTTCCAGAGAGACACCTCCCGTCTCCCTTTCAGGGCCAGAGGCTGATGTGGAAGGGACTCTGACTCTCTCAAAAGGGCCAGCTGATGTCTAGAATGTGTAAGCTGTAGAGAGCTATAAGGTCAGTATTTGGATGTAGGTGATTCACAGTCTGATGTGAAATTCTACCATTAGAGAGTCACTTCTTTAACTATAGCTAAGAATCCCATTTACTAACACTAGAAAAGGATAAATCATGAAGCCTTATTCACAATGAATACCTTGACCCAGTGAGTTTGTTAGAATCACAGAATCAGAATTTAACTCTTAAATCATCTAATCCAGTAACCTCATTTTATAAATGAGGACCCCAAAGCCCAGATAAATAAAATGACTTGTCCACAGTCCCACAGCCAGTTAGTGGCAAAGCCAGGACCAGAATACAAGCTAACCATGTAAGGCTTGCTCCTGGCAAATGCAGGGGCACTTCCCCCAGCAGTGTCCTGCATCAGAGCAGGACTGCAGTGAGGGAGTGACTGTCTGCAAAACCAGAAAAGACTTTAAACAATGTTTTCTATATTTTTTCTGATCATAAAAATAATCTGTGCTCATTATAGAAAGTTTAGAAAATACCCAAAAGGATAAAACCACTCAAATCCCATCACCTAGACAGATGATGAGTATTTTTACATGCACATATATTTTTATTAAATTTTATTTAAAAAATTTAAACCCTTCCTTTTCCATTTGTCATAGCTAATAAGCATCTCATCAAATCATTAAAAACAATTCAAAAACATAACTTTAATGGCTGCATAATATTTCATCATGCCTATTTCATAATGTATTTATTTGATCATTTCCATTTAGGTTGAATTTCCTGTTTCACTGTGTAAATGATGCTATGATAAATATCTCTATACATAAAGATTTTGCTACATCCCTGATTATTTCAGATAAATATCTAGGGCTTAATTTTAGGTTAAAGCGTATAAATTTTTAAAATTCTTGACACATGTTGCCAAACTGCTTTCTAGAAATGTACCACATTTCTAGGAGGAGCTAAGAGTGCAGGCAACAGGAAAAGTTGGAAGAGAAATTTTGCCCAAACCTTGGCTTTGCCCAAGGCCATCAAATTGCCCTCTTACAGTGAGAAACATATTCATTCATTCATCCATCAATTCATTCATTCACTCGCTGGAGCAGGAGACTCATATTGAGTGTATCCTGTGTACAAGGCACAAACCAGTTGCCATGGGTAATACACAAGCCCTGCCCCCAGGCCTCACCCATCAGTGTAAACAAGGTATCATTTTGATTAACCACAAATATTTCCCTGGTCTGCCGCAGCTGACCCGGCAGGCCCACCAGCACATAGTGAATGCAGTGTTCCAGATCATTGCCCCTCACGCCGTCTGTGGTGACGACCAGCGATTTTCATTTCCTCTGAGTCATAGACAATTGTGTGGTCCTACTTGCATGACTAGAATGGCCTCCACCACATGCAATTTACCAGAGACTTCTACATCACCTAAACTAGCCTGTATTCTGTTCAGCGAAATAAGGCTATTTCGCTTTAGCTTGAATGTCATGGCAATGTCCACCTGCCATAAGTTCCCAAACTTACTCTCAGTTTCTTTTCTTATCTACCAAACAAATCACTCTCAAAAATCATTGCTCTAGAGCATGGGTCCTGGAATCTAAAGCATGGCTTTAAATCCTGTTTCTGTCACTGCATGACCTTTGGCAAGTTACTTATCTTCTCTGATCCTTATTTTCCTCATCTATAAAATGGGGTAATAATCATACCTACCTCACAGGGTTATTGGACAAAACAAGTGAGATCGTGAAGGTAAACTGTGTGGTTCAGTGCCTGGTACGTAGTAAGGACACAATAAATTCTCTCTGTTCCACTTGATCCCAACCCTGTGAGGTTAGTAGATGGAGTCTTGGTAATAAATACCTCCAGAGTTATGGATAAGATACAAAAGATGGGCAGGGAGTAGAGTAGGGAGTTTTTATTTACTGTATTCCTACTATGTGCCAAAGACTTAATATTTACTATCTCATTTAAGCCTCAAAACTTCCCTGTGAACTAAGTATTATACCCATTCTGTAGATGGAAAAGAAGATTCAGAGAAGGTAAGTAACTTGGACAAGATCACACAGCTAGTATGTGGCTGAGTCCAGGTTATAATCTAGACCTGTCTGATTCCAAGCCTTTTTCTTTTCACCACTTCATACTGTCTCCTTTGGCCAAAGGATGTTCTCTGTTCCTTAGAAGGAATCCCCTTGGCCTAAGTCAGGGTCCCACTGTGGGAGATTGCATTACTGTTCCTGATTATTCACTGCCCTATCCTTGTGATAGAATCATACGTCCCTGCTCCAAGTCACACGCAAGAGACTTGGGATGGGTCACGTGACTTGCTTTGCCCAATGAAACGTCAGCTGCATATCCCAGCAGCCGCTTTAAGCACCATCACTTGGTTCCACCATTGCTCTTTCCCTGTGCCACAGCCCAGCGTGACCCAGAGAGGGGCTGTTCCTACAGCTTGGATCCATTAATGAAGACAACTTGGGAAGGGAGCTGCAGCCAGCCTGAGTGAGAAGTAAGCCTTTGTTGTTGTAATTACTGAGGTTTGAAGGGAGGGGTTGCTTGTTACCATGGTGTAACTTAGTGAAAACTGATACACCCACCTCTCTATCCCAGCTGCCCACTCTCACCATAATGGATGCTACAGGGCAATGCCAAAAGAACTACATGACTCGGAACCTCTCCCAGACATGAAGGGGTGGAGTGCCCTCTCATTAACACCCTGGAACTCACCTCCCTTTTCCACTGGAAAGGCTGGAACACCTTGAGAGGGGTGTCACTCCCTCCAGGGTGCTCAGCCAGCCTTTGGTGGAGGAGAGCCCAGACTCCCTGCCACCAGTGCCAGCAAGCCTGTGTAGCCCCCAGAACCCAGTCCTGAAGGAGAAATGCCCATGGGCAGCTGTCTCACTTCCAGGTGGTGGGGGGTGGAGCAGGACACCTAGCATGACTCAGCTGTGCTCACAGGCAGAGCTGGGCCTGTTTAATGTAGATAAGGGCCCTCCCCTCCTCCTCTTCCCCCTTCCTTCCTCTTCCCTCCTTCACTCCCTTCCCTAAATGTTATTCCTGGAGGTTAGGCTTTCTTTTTGTTTATTCTGTGTGGGTAATAAAGAAAGGGGCAGAACCTTGGCCTGGGAATGTCTGAGGAACCCCACAGGAAGTGAGTGGCCATGGCGCCATGTTTGGCCAAGATGTATCACATCCACTCTCCAGGCCTCAGAGACTCCCATTGGCCAGTCATCAGAAATACCTGCAAGGCTTTCACCAACCCCACCCAGGTCCATGGCTCACAGCAGTGCAGGTTTTGTTCTGCATAAAGCGGGCAAATGGGGCCGAGGGCAATGTGTGTCCCTCAGTCCAAGATCTCCGAGCCCCCGGGGCTGCACTCCTAAGGGGAGGGCGTTTCTTCACCTGAAGCCTCCATCCACGTGCCAAGCCACATCCCAGCAGGGCGCATCTGCTCAGAGTGGGCACCTTTTTTCTACTTCATACAAAAGTAGCAGGGGCCATCTCCAGGAGATTCTGATGTGTGTGGACTGGAGAATCCTAATTTTAGAAATCTCTGCAGGTGAGGAAAAGCTCTGAAGTTATGTCGGCTCTGGGAACCTCGGCCCTGGAAAATCACTAAGTTTCTCAGCCCTCCCGTCAGCAGGACCCTCTCCACTCCAGCAGCCATCATGGGTGCCAGCTGAAGGTCAGCGCCCTTGCTGATGCAGAGCCCCAACTAGACGCTGCCCCAGGGAGTCTCTGGCCTCTCCCGGGTGCTGTGAATGACTCGAGCTGAATTCAGGTGGCCACCTCCAGCCTGGCCTCCCGCCTGCACTCATGCGGGCACAAAAGCCGCCGGCCCCACGCACCCAGCTCCGCCCCGGGAGGGGTTCTCTGATGCCGGGTGAAGGCAGCCCCAACCATCTCCAACGCAGAGCTGTGAGCTTAAAGGTACCAGGGGGGTACAGGGTTGCTGCCAGCTTCCTAGGGTTAAAAATGAGAAGAGATGGTGAAAGGATTGAATTCTGATTCTGAGCAATCAGGCTCTTTTTTGGCGTACCCTGTACCGAGCTGCTCTAACCAGAAATCCCCAGGACTGGAGCCTGGCTCTTCTAAGCGCCCCACGCGCGCCTGCGGAACAGCGCGGACGGGCACCGAACCGGTGGGGGAAGCGCCAGCTAACCGAGACTTCTCACTTTCCCCTCGCTTTCACTTTTCACTTTTCTCACCTGAGGCACGCATATCAGAGCCGTGCGGCTGCGGAATCAGTACCTGGGAGCGCGTGCCTCCTTAAATTCTGCGCCCTCCTCTTCTTGGCGCCGCCGTCCTAGTCCCACCCCAGTCCGGTCCTGGGGACAGTGTAACGTCTGAATTAGCTGACGCTGCCGACAGTCTGTGCGGGGGGCCTGCCCGCGCTGTTCTAGGATCTGGGGCCCTTAGAAGCCCACTTCCCAGAAGCAAGGTGAATCTCCCCTCACTTGATGATCAGAAATTGAGGTCTTTCCTGTTTCCAGTAAATGCGGACATGGAAGGAAATAGCAGACGACAGCGATTGAGATTGCAGGCTCTGGATCTGATCTTGATAAAAGCGCAGATCTGACTCCGGAGGGCTGTGCCGGGCCTGGGACTCTGCATTTCTGACTAGCTCTCAGATGATGCTAGCTATTGTCGTCGGTCAGGGACCACAACTGTCAGTTACTCAGCTACTCTAGAGGGGAGACCGGCAACATAATTTGCAGGGCCCAATACCAAATGAAAAGGTGGGCTCCTGGTTCAAAAATTAAGAATTTCAAGACATTGACAGCTAGGTATTAAAACAATCGCTGGGCCCTTTGCCACTTAACCTGAGCCTCATAGGGTTGTTTGGAGGATTAAAGCTTAGCTACGTAAAGCACTTAGAAAGCACCTGTGCCTGGTCAACCCTTGATAATGTTAGTGATCATTATTGCCCAGCCCCAAACAGCCTCGTCCTGAAAACATGAACTATCAGTCTGAGAGCTTACGTAGACCAACCTTCACTTTACAGGGGAGGAAATGGAGCCCCATAGCAGGAGCTCAAAGAATAACGGTTGGGTGGACGGGTGACTCGGGTCTCCAGACACCGGGCTAGGGCTCTTCCTTCTGGATGGTCTCCTCAGTGGGGAAAAAAAAGTGGTAACAAGAAGTAGGTAACATTGCATCTCTCAGAAATGCTGGGGAGAGCTTGAGACTGGATGGGTGAGGGTTGGCCCTATATGAACACAGTGCTAACCATTGCATCACTCACCCGTTGGACTTCTAGAGATGTATCTTCTGAGCCCGTTGGTAAGAGCGTGGAATTAGGCAGGAACTGCAGAGATGCTGTCAAACACGCCCTCTGAAACAGATCCAGACTGCTGTGCTTTATGGGTTTGTGGTCTGCTTTTCATAGTTTCTCTCTCTCCTCCCTTATTACCGGCTGCCACTTCTCTTGCTGTCAGGGTGCCCATCTCCAGCGGCTACTCTATAAATTGCCTACAATCTGATTAGACTCAGACAACTAACCCGGGTTATTAGATGGTGCTTAAGAAAAGGGATAAATGGCGTCCAGAAGCATTAGTGCTGTCATCATGTGATATCTATTTCAGCTTCTCCAGGCTTTTCCTCATTCACCTGATTTCTGTTTCTGTGCTTTGTTTTGCACATGAGTGAGGTTGCCAGATACTGCATTCTGGATGAATGAGATATCAACATAGCAATAAGGAAACTGATACCAGAAAAACTGCAGGTTTTAAACGTTACTGCCACTGTTACAATTTTAGTTGTCATTATTAGGATAAAAAGACCGACAGTGAGTTTCTGAGGTCATTCTGACAACCAGACCTGCTCGTCACTTCCTATGACAAGACAGGGTACTCCGTGCTAAGAGGGCAGTTGTGCCTTCTCTTTCTAGAGGCCACCACCAGGCAGCTTATATTGAGGACAGTCCTGGATCCCTCAAGGCACTTTTCCAGGGATGGGGACACGCTATGGCCAGAGATGTGAAGATGCGGTGGTGAGCTATCCAGCCCTCAGCTTTGTGTCCACCCCAAACCAGGACACAGATCATGGCCACCTCCTCCTTCCCTCCCTCTCTTCCTCTTACCCCTCGTGGTGTCTCTTGATTGGCTTAGGAAGGGAAAAGTGGGGGAGGCTCAGGGATCAGCCCAGTCAGGCAGGCAGCCCCAAGGACTGGGCAAGACAATTGTCCTCCTCCCAGAATGGTCCTCCCCACTTCCCTCTCTAGCATATGACCCTGCCTGTCGCAGACCCACCTCAGCTACTGAAGCCCCCTTCAGCTACTCCCAGACAGAGCTGTGGCTCAGCGCTGTGTGTAACCACAGCTTACTAGTAATAATGATAGCTGACATATTTAGGGTACCGTGCTAAGTGGTGCATTAATCCCAACGGACCTGTGGGGTAGCTGCTGTTTTTCTCTGCATGTACAGGTAGAGAAACGGAAGTAACTTGCCAAGGTGATACAGGTCTGACTCCAACTCTGGGCTCGTAACCTCAGAGGTGCAGTGAGGTAGTGTATTGTATTCTACGGAGGTGGTCTCCCAAGGAATGGAGCAGCACAGAGGCCTGGTGCTCCAAAGACTTCTCTTTCTTTTATCACTTTTTTTAAACGTGTAATATTTTATTTTATCTATTTTTAGCTGCACTGCTCTGCACACGGGATCTTAGTTCCCCCACCAGGGATTGAACCTGTGCCCCATGCAGTGGAAGCACAGAGTCCCAACTACCGGCCTGCCAGAGAAATCCCTCCAGTGACTTCTTTTTTTAATTTTTTTAACATCTTTATTGGAGTATAATTGCTTTACAATGGTGTGTTGGTTTCTGCTGTATAACAAGGTGAATCAGCTATACGTATACATATATCCCCATATCTCCTCCCTCTTGCGTCTCCCTCCAGTGATTTCTGAATGAATAACAGAATGCAGGGGATGGAGGCATTTTGGAGGACAGGTAACTCTGTAGCACAGTCCCAGGGAGCTGCCTGGTCTGCAGGCGTGAAATGCTCTGGGGTGCCTTGAGGTGCTTCTCCTTGTGATTGTGGCCTGCTCAGTACATTGCTGGCTCCTGGAAGTGGACTTGGGTAGGAAGCCTGTCACCTATGATGTCAGGGTCTCTGGGAAGTAGGCCTGGTGGGGAACAGTCCATATTTCCCTGAAGACCATGGTCAACTTGAGAGGATGCAGTGCTTGTGTGTGAGACCCAGAGGCAACCAGGGAGGGCAGACCTGGGGTGGGTCAGCCCAGCCCTAGGACCTGGGATGACTCAGTCCCCTCCTCATGTGTCCTTTTTGGAGCAGACTCTTGGGAAGTGTATTTGTTTTACCCTCCGGCTCCTTGTCGTAGCCCCTGAATCAAGGTAGCTATCCGAGTTACATGTCCCTGTGCCCCAAGGGCTGCACGTTTGCATCTCGTAGCCTCACACCTTCTTCCCCTTCTGCCTTAGAATTAACACCAAGAGGTCCTTCCTCCTGGGGTCCTGAGTCAGGACTGGGTTCCAGGGTGGGGACCTCCTCGCTGCCCCCAGCCTCGCTGTCTCACAGATGGGGCAGGTTTGAGACCTCTGTGGTGGGCTCTCATTCTGCGACTTTACCTACCAGCTCAAGCCCTGCGAGTGGTGTCACTGAGCTCATCTTAAAAGTCTGAGGGCTGGACAACTGGCCTGTCCACCACCCATACACACATGCATGTGCGCGTGCACACACACACACACACACACACACACACAAAGACACAATCGCACGCATGTAGTGCTTCTCTAACCACCAGCTGGTCCCAGTCTGTGTCTTGGTCCAGGAATGGGATGACAAGTAAAATAAGCAGACCTCCTGTTTACACATGGTCCTTTTCTCCAAGCCAGCGTTATCTAATTGAACTTTCTTTTCTGATGGAAATGTTTTATATCTGCCCTGTCCAATACCCCTAATGGCTGTTGAGCGCTTAAAATGTGGCTAGGGTGTGGAACTGAAGTTTACATTTTATTTCAGTTAGAATTAGGTAGCCACACGTAACCAGTGGCTAGCAAATTGGACCATGCAGATCTTGACTTACAGGGGTCATCTTGCTTTCCAAAGAAAAACTCAGGACCCAGGGCCCAATACACGGGAGTGGACACGTAGGGCAAAATATTTGAAATTGAGACTGAATGCTAATTCCTGGACACTAGATTTGTGCTTGAGCCCTAGCTTAGGTTTAAAAATCTCCTCTCTCTCCTTCTTTTATACATTTTTATTTCTAATCCTCACAGAAACTCTGTAAAGAAGATAATCTTACTCCCTTTTTGCAGATGAGGCAAGTGTGGCTCAGAAAGCTTAGTGATGGCCCAGGTCACGCCCAAGAGCTGTCTAGTTCCAAAGCCAGCCGCCTCCCACTGGGCCACACTGCCGCTCCTTAGGCCTTTTGAAGTCAGTTCTTCAGAGGGTGGCCCAGCCCTCCCCCAAAGCCCCGGGCACAGTTGCAGTGAGAAACCTGGGTGCAGAGACCTCTGAGTTCCGTGGCGGAGGAGAAGTTACTGGTGTATCCAGGAAGGGAAGGGAGCAGCCGGCCCACCCTGAGAGCCCGAACTGCACCCCAGGCATCTCCCATGCAGAGCCCACTGGTGGCTTATGGAGGAGGGTGTGTGGGAGGTGCCAGGTCCAGGGCCTGCCTCCTGCCTAAAATTTGCTTGCTGTCTGAATTCCAACAGTGACAGGCTGGTTTTCTCTCTCAATATCTCATTCACTTGCTCTCTCACTCTTTTTTTTTTTTATATAAATTTATTTATTTTTTTTTTATGGCTGTGTTGGGTCTTCGTTTCTGTGCGAGGGCTTTCTCTAGTTGTGGCAAGCAGGGGCCACTCTTCATCGCGGTGCGCGGGCCTCTCACTGTTGCGGCCTCTCTTGTTGCGGAGCACAGGCTCCAGACGCGCAGGCTCAGTAGTTGTGGCTCACGGGCCCAGGTTGCTCCGCGGCATGTGGGATCTTCCCAGACCAGGGCTCGAACCTGTGTCCCCTGCATTGGCAGGCAGATTCTCAACCACTGCGCCATCAGGGAAGCCCTCTCACTCTTTTTTAAGAAGAAAATATAGGAGAAATTCTTTGATAGATTGGTTTTTGGGGAGGCAAAGGGGGTTTTGATAGGGAGGAGGGTCATTTGAAGGGTGGGGTTAGAGGGAAAGGCAGGTCTGGGTGGAGTTCCAGAATGTGCAAACTTTAGTCAAAGAGCCTTGAGGACACAGGGTTCCTGAAGGGCAGTGTGGGATGAGCAAAGAAGCAGGGGGTATCATGGGGAACACTGGTAGGCCAGATTTGGGGAGACACTGAAGGCAAACTTTTCAACCCACTTAAACTCTAGTCTGCTTCTCTCAGAGCTCTTAAACCAGCCTGGTTCCCTCCTGCCCCAGGGCCTTTGCATGCACTGCTCCCAGTATCCCCAGCCCTCACTAGCTTCTGCCTGGTTCACCCGTCCCCTTCCTCCTTCAGCTCCTAGCTTATAGATAGATAGATTGCTTTCTCAGGGAGGTCTTTCCAGCTTCCAGGCTTTGTTGTATGTATTGTATTGTAGGTTCTCACAGCATCTGTTCGTTTCCTCCATGTTAGAAGCTTAGCTCAGCTTCTAATTATTTACTTGTTAGGATTACTATTTGGTTAATGTCTTACTCCCTCATTGGATTCTAAACCTCATGAGAACTGGGACCGTGTGTGGTTTTGCTCTTGATTCTAGCCTCAGCAACTTAACCCTGATGCCCGGGACGTAGGTGCCACTCTATAAATATTGGCTGAAAAAGTTAAACAAAGGTGACGTTGGCCCATCTACCACAGGATTTTCTGCCCCTTTCCACGAAGAACTTGGGTTTGCCCAGACTGGTCACTAGAACTGTGATTTGTCCATCCCCAAATCCCCCTTAATTTTCTTCTCTCATTCAGGGAAGAAAATGTGTATTGGTTATAATGCTTTGGGCTACAAGTAACCAAAAAGTCAACTAACAGTAGCTTAAACCCTAGGGGGATGTTTTTATTTACTTAACAAAAAGTCTGGAGATAGATGGTTTCAGACTTGATTCAATGGCTTAATGCTGCCATCAAAAACCAGGCTTTTCCCATTTTTCTGCCCTGTCATCTTCAGTGTGTTTGCAGCAACAAACGTCACATTCTTTCAAAAGTGTCCCAAGCTGGAAGGAAAGGGACAAAAAGGGATTGGGAGCATATTGTTTCCAAGACTGAATTTAAAAAATTAAGCGACCATCTGTATAAACCTCTAGGATAGTACTTACGACAAGGCTTTGTAGTTCTTTCTTTTTTTTAATTTTTAAAATTTTTATTTATTTTTGGCTGCCTTGGGTCTTCATTGCTGCGTGCGGGCTTTCTCTAGTTGCGGTGAGCGGGGGCTACTCTACGATGCGGTGCGCGGGCTTCTCATTGCAGTGGCTTCTCTTTGTTGCAGAGCATGGACTCTACACGCGCGGACTTCAGTAGTTGTGGCACACGGGCTCAGTAGTTGTGGCACACGGGCTTAGTTGCTCCGCAGCACGTGGGATCTTCCCGGACCAGGTCTCCCCGTGTCTCCTGCATTGGCAGGCGGATTCTTAACCACTGCGCCACCAGGGAAGTCCCTGTAGTTCTTTCCTGACCTATGACCACCCCTCCCCAGTCTCCTCCCCAACCAGCTTCTTCGTAAGAGAGATTGTACTATAGGAATTTCCTCTACCAGCCCCTAGCACAGTCCGGGCACCCTTGGTGCTCACAGAATGGGGAGCCCTTAAGGGGGCCAAGACTGAGAGGTGGGGAGGGGCCACAGAGTGGGGAGAGGCTGTGCCCATTGCCAGACAGATGGGCTGTGCCCATTGCCAGACTGGGGAAAGTGGGGTAGCCCAGGAAAGAGGAAGCGGGAAGTCTGAGACAAGACTGGAGAGAGTTGTGGCAATATTGGCACAGTCAGAGGGAGCTGCAAAAAAGGGAAGAGTGTGGATAACGAGCTTGTGCTGATGCAGCTACCTTTAGGTCCCAAGTGTTTCTTCCATCTCAGGGGGTGTTGTTTCCCCCCAGAGAGGGCAAGTGTGTGGCTGTCACCCTACTCGGAAGCATCCAAGTGCAAGTGAGCCCTTGGTGGGTGTTTCTGATGGCTCCTGCAATAGTTGGAGGAATTCAAGGATTTTAAATCCCTCTCTTTCTTCTCACCTATTATGGTCCAATGAAACTGAATGCTCAACACCAGGCAGGGGAGAGAAGCTGAAATATTAGGGGTCGTAAAGAGAGAAGGAAGTAGAACCAACCCCCTCCACCCCATCTTGCCTCTCACGTTCATTCTCAGCATCCTACATCCTCCCCATTTCTTGGGCCCCAGCCTGCTGAGGCTTCCATGGGGGGCAAAGCTCATGGGGTCAGGCTGGCTCTCAGGGTGCCATCGGATCAGGAAAGCCATGCCCACTGCTGTGATCCCATCATGTGCTTGGGAGTCGGTCCCCCCGTGGTCCTAGCCCAGCTCTTGTCCATCAGAGCAGACCCAGCTCCCCTCCATTGCATCCTCCCCTCTCATTGCCTTAATTCTTCCCAGGTCTCACTTTGGGAGGAAGGACATCATCCCAACTGGCTCAACTGCTTTGCCTTGCCTGGGGAAACAAAGTTTAATACGCAGAATGAAACCATTTTAATGGCTGGCTTATGCTGCCCCAAACAAGACATCGGTAAGTGGTTTCTCAAAATAACACATCCAAAACCAAAACACATACCACATCAAACATTTAAAATATTCAGTATGACTCTCAGATTACCTTTTCCTGCAGAAAGATAATCAGCAATGGCCTCTAGGACACTCCACACAAGGGAGAATACTGTTGGATCTGAGAGCATCTTGGCCGAGCTCCTGAGGAGGGAAGAGGATCTGAACCTCACCCTTGGGGTTTTCAATGATCTCAGCAGAGTTAGGAGCCAAAGACGAGGGATCATGGCTGTGAGACCTTTGAAAGTACGGGAACCTCTGTAATTTGCCCTGTTGGAGGTTTCATTATCTGCTACCCCCTTCACTCTGGGGACAATCGGTAAGCCCCTCAAACAGCAGCAGAGAAAGGACAGGATGTGTGCTGGTTTGGGGGGGATGGTGTGGATGGAGTCTGCTTTAAAGAGGAGCTGAAAGTTGCAGACTCCTGGGGTTTGCAACTCAGAAGCAAAGACAACTCAGAGCAATTCTAGGCCTGAGGTGTGTCCAGGGGGTCAGGACCACTGTGTGAAGAAGGGAGAGCGTGGGCAAGCTGAGCGGAGGGGCTGCCATTTTCCAGCTGTGCTCTCCAGTCCTCTGGCTGGAGCAAGGACCCAAGGCACTGGAGGAGTCAGAACTCACCCAGTCCTCCCCAGGCTCCAGGACCCTTTCCTCCACCCGTAAGGAAAAACTAGATGAGTCCAGGGAATCGGAAAGGTGGAGTGTTGGAGGTGGCTGGGGACGGGTGGGGGAAAGTATGCTCCAAGTGGCTGAGGACTATGGGAGATAGGGGGCGTACTCAGCAGAAAGGCTACACATATTTGTGACAGTGCCTTTTAACTGAAAAGCGCTATCCAAATGCTGGTGTAAAATCTTCGCGTTTTCTCCAAGAGAAGAACTTCTGCCTAGTGGCCGTTAGGGGGCAGCCAAGTCCCACACGGTCGAGATGGCTTCCGCGGGGAAGGACCACCTCGGTCGGCCAGGGGAGGGCATGAGGGGCAGCCCTGGTGGGCTGTGGCCCACGGAGAGTCTGTCAATGGTGGACCCAGGGGCTTCAACCCGAGGTTGAAGCAGGCCACCTTTGTCGGGTGCTTGCCTCCTTGCTCTCTGCAATCCCCACGTATGCCCAAAACACACTCAGAGCTTCTTGTCTGCCACCCAGAGCCCACCCACCTGCTGTCCCACACAGAGCCCGTGCTAGGAGCCGCCTGCCCCATCCAATTTTAGTTCTCATTTCCTTGGGTCCTGCTAAAACACTGGCTCATCTGAGAAACTCATTTGCGCTGAATGGCAGATGACAATTTACTGTTTAGCCCATCCAGGGGTATCCGACTTGAGGGGATTCGATCCCGAATAATGAGGGGGTAAACTTAGTTTCCTCAGGCCCCTGCATGGGGGGTTATAGTAATTTGTGAGACACTGTATTTTTCTGGTGTGCTCTGCCACTGGTATGGGACCATCCAAAAAGCCTTTTGCACACATTTCTGAGACTCTCCAGAGAGTGTCTTATAGGAACTCCACCTATGCCCCAGACCTTCAGGCGGAAGCTCCTGACTGTTTCTACTGCAACGTTACAGGGACCACCTGCCTTCCCCCGTGCAAACGCGTCCTCAGCATACCAAGCCCAAAGCACTATCATAAAAATATTCGCAGCCAGCACTTATATAACACGTATATGCCTGGCACCTTCCTAAGGACTCATATATACTTAGTCTTCACAACAACTCAGTGGGGGGAACTACTGTTACTACCCCTGCTACACAAAAGAGGAATGTGAAGCCCAGGGAGGTTAAGTACTTTGACCAAGGTCACAGAGCTGCTAAGTGGAAGAACCAAGATTCTGGGTTGTTGTGAAGACTAAGTGTGTGTACGTCATTAGGAAAGTGTCAAGCAGCCTGGCTCTTCAGTCAGGTCTTTAACCAATGCCCACAATGCCTCTTTAGAGAGCTCAAGAAACCGCGTTTTCAGCCCGGAGTCACCTCACAACTTTTCTTACTAGGACTCAGTCTGGGGCAGACATTTACCCTACTCAGCGATGCCTGTTCCTTTGGAACTCAGACTCTGTTTTTCAGGTAGACTTCAGGGCCTGGCACTCCTTCCTTTAATATTGGTTATCTACCCGGCTACTCCTACAGGCAAACTCCCCACAGCCCTTCCTGCCGCCGCCCTGGGATCTAGGCCAGGAGACAGACAGGCTTTGGTTTGAAGAAGCCTGGTAGACTTTTGGCAACCTCTCTCATCTGATCATCCTAACATTGGTCCCCGTGGCAGGTGGAATTACCCCATTAGGGTCAAAGGAATCGTAGGATCATGGGGTAGGAAGGAATACAAGGCTCAAGACCCATCCTCTCATTTTATATAAAATAAGAGCCCACAGAGGTGAAATAACTTGCTCAAGTTCACCAAGCTCAAGCTATCACTAGAAACTAAATCATTTCATTAATAACAACAACAAATTAATATTTATTAAGTGCTCACTACATGCCAGGTACCAACAGTTAGCCCTTTATATGCATTATCTCATTTCCTTCTTTTGACATCCCTGTAACCTGGCTCTATTTGATCTTCATTTTACAAATGAAGAAACTGAGATTGCAGGAGATTAAGTAACTTGCTCAAGGTTGCATGGCTTGTGAACTGTGGAGCTGGGATTGAACGAACCCAGGTTTGTCTTTGACTCCAAAGTCGTTGCTCTGAACCATTATAGTGTATAAGAGAATCACAAGCATCCTTGTTAAACTCTTACAAGAGGAGGGCAAGCCTGGCTATGTCTTGTTTAGAGCTGAGGCCCATGGAGACAGGCCACGGTCATACATGCCAGCCCCCTCTTATGCTCGACAACCCCACACCCTGGATGGCAAGGACCCAGGGCCTCCTGGGACAGAACCTGAATCCTGTACACAATCTGAGCTCACTTAGGTACAGTCAGGGCTTGGGAAAGATAGGTTGTGGGGAATAACATCAGGGCACTGCTAACGTGGGGAAGGATCCTCACCTGGTGGCTCCAACTCAAAACCAAGGCCCAAATGGTTCTGGAGAAAGGCTGCGCTGGCCCCGCAGCTGGTGCCGTCTGAAATGTCAGTGCTCCGAAGGAGAGGGCTGTGTGGCAGAGCCGAAGGAGCCTCCGTACTGGGGGCTCAAGGGACTTTGCTCTAAGCCTTATACCCCCGAAGCAGGATGAAGAGGGGGCCTTTATTGGCAGAAGGCTGACCCAAGTAGAGTGTCACATTGACCAGCTAGTGCTGATGGTGTCGAGGGGATAGAGCTTTCGAAGAGGCCAGTGGTGACAACTGGAGGAGTGGAGTCTTGGCAGCGAGCGGGCTGGTGCGAGTGTCAGGCATAGCCCTGGGACATAGAATCAGGGGGAAGGACCCGGATGAGCCCTCAGGACCTTGGAGGACCTGCTCATCACCTGGCAGGGGGTGGGCAGAGAGCTTCATTAAGTGGAGGCAAGGCTCTGCTTCCCATTCTGATGCCTCGGGGACTCTGATTAAATCACCTCTTTTTTTTTTTAAATTTTATTGAAGTATAGTTGGTTTACAATGTTGTGTTAATTTCTGCTGTACAGCAAAGTGACTCAGTTATACATATATTCTTCTTCATATTCTTTTCCATTATCGTTTATCACAGGATATTGAATATAGTTCCCTGTGTTACACAGTAGGACCTTGTTGTTTATCCATCCTATATATAATAGCTTGTATCTGCTAATCCCAAACTCCCAGTCCTTTCCTCCCCCTCCCACTTCCGCACTGGCAACCACAAGTCTGTTCTCTATGTCTGTGAGTCTGTTTTTGTTTCATAGATATGTTCATTTGTGTCATATTTTAGATTCCACATATAAGTGATATCCTGTGGCATTTGTCTTTCTCATTCTGACTTAGTGTGATAACCTCTAGGTCCATCCATGTTGCTGCAAATGGCATTATTTTATTCTTTTCAATGGCGGAGTAATACTCCATTGTACGTGTATATACCACATCTTCTTTATCCGGTCATCTGTCGATGGACATTTAGGTTGTTTCCATTTCTTGGCTATTGTGAATAGTGCCGCTATGAACGTAGGGGTGCATGTATATTTAGAATTATAGTTTTGTCTGGGTATAAAGCATTTACTTCTTGCTGTGCCTTTGGGATGAGCACAAGACCTCAAAGTGCTCTGGGAAAATGCCTTCCCAAATATGCCTTTGTCTTTACACACAATTCTATAAGTTGCCCAATCACTTGGCAAGAGGGGTCCCTAGTCTCTCTAGATTTCAAAAAGGTAAATCAGACAATGTGAAATCCATGGCAGGGCTGGACACCCAATTCTATTTTCCAAACTGTGGATTAACACAAGCAAGGAAAAATGGTTCAGGAGATATGAGCTGGGTCGTGTCCCAGGAGCTCCTGCACCGGAAGCTCCGGAGAGACGGAGGTTCCTACCTGAGGGCCATTGGTGCCCACATTCTAGATGTCTTCGCTGGGCGACGATGGAAATGGGCATACAATTCTATTTACATTTTCCTCTTCATTACACATTAAAATATTTTTAACATATTATTTTCACTATATGCATGCAACAAAAAAAGGATACAGTGAGAAGTAAATGTCCCTCCTGCCCCTCCTCTCTGTCCTGCCCACCCCACAGGCAAACACGAATTGATAACATCTGCCTGATGCTTTACAATTTAAACAATGATTTCCCATAAACTGTCTCATCAGATCCCAGCAATAACTCCTTAAAATATGTTAGGTATAAATTTTTATTGTCTCCTTTTACAGATTGGGAGTCCAGCTCAAAGAGATTAAGTGACCAGCTCAGAGCGACACTTCTGGTAAATGAGAGTCGAGATTTAGGCCCTGGTGGTCTGAGCCCAGTTTCCGAGCTTTTTGAATTACATCACACTGCCTCCCTTGCAAAAGAGCCCTGGGTTCTTAGAACTTGGAATATGCCATAAATAGTTCACCTTCTACAAAGAGAGACTTGTGGTTGGTCAGGAAACAGGAAAAATCTCATCATTTCTTGAGTATTTACATTCCAGAGTGGACTGTTCATTCTCTGCTTTGGGGCAGGCTCACAAGGAGATTTCTCTGTGTTTTAGATAATCCTACAATGAAAAGTCAGCACTGGGGACGATCTCAGGTGAGACCAGGGATCCTGTGTAGACTAGCTTCACAGGGCTGCCGTAACACAGTACCACAAAATGGGTGGCTTAAGTCAGCAGAAATTTATCTCTCACAGTTCTGGGGGTCAGAAGTCTGAAATCAAGGTATTGGCAGGGTTGGTTCCTTCTGGAGGCTTTGAGGGAGAATCTGCTCCAGGCCTTTCTGCCAGCTTTTGGTGGTGACCAGCAATCCTTGGCCTTCCTTAGTCTATAGATGCATCATCACCCCAATCTCTGCCTCTGTTGTCAAATGGCATTCTTCGTCTGTGTGTCTGTCTGTGTGAGTGTCTGTGTCTCTGTTTTCTCTTTTATAAAGACAACAGTCATTGGATTTAGGGTCAACTCTAATCCAGGTATGACCTCATTTTAACTAATTACATTTGCGAAGACCCTATTTTCCAAATAAGGTCGCATCCTGAGGTTCTATATGGACTTGAGGAGATACTCATTCAACTTACTACACTGTATCTTCCTGTTTTGTTCAATAAATAGGGATGACACTTCTGGAATACTCTAAGTCTTCCTAACCAGCTATGTCCTAACCCAGGAAGGTGGTGCCGGGACAATTCTGCCCATCTTACAGGCAGGGGAAGGAAAAGGGAGTAAGACAGATGGAGGTGACCTCAGAGCAGCTCACATACTGCTGCTGGCTGCAGCCAAGAAGCAACATACGCTGGGCCTGGGGTGGGGGTGGGGGTGGGGGAGTGTGTCATTTTATTGGCATGGATTTTGGGTCAAAACACTTATATTTTAGTGAGTATAAGGATAAATTAAGAGTGGGGCAGAGGGAAGGAAAAAGGAAGAGGGAGAGCTGGCTTAGTCACAAAAATGATCCTCCCTCCCTCCAAAATAGTTGGGAATTCATTTAACTTGGAAAAAATGATATATATATATGTATATTTATAAATTTTTATTTTTTAAAATTTATTTTTGGCTGCGTTGGGTCTTCGTTGCTGCGCGTGGGCTTTCTCTAGTTGCGGCGAGCGGGGGCTACTCTTCGTTGCGGTGCATGAGCTTCTCACTGTGGTGGCTTCTCTTGTTGTGGAGCACAGGCTCTAGGCACACGGGCTCAGGAGCTGTGACTCGGGGGCTCTAGAGCGCAGGCTCAGTAGTTGTGGCGCATGGGCTTAGTTGCTCCACTGCATGTGGGATCTTCCCGGACCAGGGCTTGAACCCGTGTCCCTTGCATTAGCAGGCAGATTCTTAACCACTGCACCACCAGGGAAGCCCCTCAATGATATTTTTTCAAAGAAAATTTTAAAGTGGGAAGAGTAAAGGAAAACATGAATGAATGAAGAACTCTCCTCTTGATTATAAAGTCTAAATAAAGTTAAGATTACAAAAGAATATAACTTAAAAACACAATGAGATGGATCACAAGATTTAACAAATAAATTCTAAAACTCAGCTGGAATATGAATGGGCAAAATGTCAAAAAATGTTTTGGGGGAACTTAAAATAACCAGCCAGCCATTACTGTATTTTCTTGGAGTAAAGACAAGAGAATCTGCCCAGGGGAATAGAATAGACTCGACAGAAAGAGACTGAAGTTATTTAAGGACTTGATGTAAGATGAATGAGCATCAACACAAGGCTATAAGAAAGAGTCACTATTTAACAAATTTCATCTAAGTCGTGGTACATCATGGGGACTTCCCTGGTGGTCCAGTGGTTAAGACTCCATGCTTCCACTGCAGGGGGCACAGTTTCAATCCCTGGTCGGGGAACTAAGATCCCACGTGCCACACAGCGCGGCCAAGAAAGAAAATAAATTAATAAATAAATAAATTTTCAAAAAAATCATGGGACATCAGCATGGATCAGAATTAGCTTATATCCATATTTTTTCCCACCGTGCACTACAATACATTTCAAATGGGTCATAAAAAGCCAGAGAAGGAAATGGAAAAGCAAATGCGTTTCAACTGTGATGAGAAAACATTTTGACTACTGCTGAAAGAGATATCAGAGACAGGCCGGATGGACCCAAATGTGTTGTTAAAAGCCTTTTGTGCCACAGAATGTAATAAAGCCAATCCGAAAATGAAAGCCACAGAAGGGGGAGAAATATATGTGGCAAATAAAGCTTTCTATCCAAAATAGCTAAGGAATTGATACAACTATAAAAGGCCAGGATCCTGCTCCTTTTTTGAGAAGTAATCAGAGGAAATGAGCCGATAGTTCACACACAAAGCTTTATATAGAAAAATGACCAGCCCTATTATAAATGTTGAACTTGCAATATGGACAACTTTTATACTGTTATAAAAATCAATTTAAATGCTAAAACTTAATGTTCAATTATTCAAATTCCCTTGAGACTACTTTGGCAAACGCTACGAAACAATTCCAATCCTTTGATTCCGTAATCTTTATTTTAAGAAAATGTCTAAAGAAAATAAGGTAAAAGAAAAAATATCATGTCTACAACGTCTTCATGGCAGTATTATTTAAATAGAAAAAAATTGGAAAGCAATCAGTTGCACAGTGATTTCTTAGTACTTCTCAAAGTGGGGTCTTAGGATCCCCTACATCAGAGTCACCTGCGATGCTTGTAGAAATGCAGATTCTGGGGCCACACTTCTGACATAGTCAATGAGAATCTCTGAAGGGTGCCTGGGAATATTCATTTTATCAAGCAGGTCAGCTGACCCATAACAACACTGAAGTTTAAGAACCACTAACCTCTAAGCAAACTGCAGACCATGGGAACATTTAGAGGACTAGACAGCGTTTCAGGTGACAGACCCTGTGCCTGCATAGAACTGGACAGAAGGAATAGTGATGACTGCAGAGAACGCCAAAGCCCATGGGCAGCCCATGCCCCATGTGAGATGCCCACAGAGCAGTGGCCACAGCAGGGTAGAATCACTTAAGTCCTTGGAGCTTGTTATGTTGTATTTTGCTCTAGAGACTGTTTTAAAAATTCCTCATGGTCATACAAGTTTTCACTGATTTGTCAGAATCCCAGGAAGGGCACTTGAAAAGTTGACAGAACACTTACAAATAATCTCCAGGATCCCTGCCTCGAGCCAAACCTGCCTGGATGTCACCCCCTCCCCTTTCCCTCCATTGGACCCCCAGTCTCTAGGCGGTAACAGGCCCTTTCTGCCTTGGATTTGATCCAAGCCCTCGCATCCCTTTACGTGTCACCCCACCGCGTCCTTGGCCGTGTCTAGCGTTGGCGCCACTGTGTGGGATGTAGTCCTCTCATTAGGAGAGTTTACTGCCCACACATTTTTGCAATAAACTGGGGAGCAGGGAGAGCTTAGCAGGCAGCTTTCTGGAGACTGCTGAATATTTCCTTTTCAGGATGAGAAGGGGAGACAGGTCTGATAGGGTGTGTTGCTAACGCAGTTCTGAGCTTCTGTGGCTCCCAGAGGGCTTACTTCCTTGCGAGCCGATCCCTGAGGTACAGAAATGTCACCATAGCTCTGCTTCCCACAGAAGCCTCTTTCCTGGAACGTACAGATCCATTCTTGCCCAGAGCCTTGGGGCTGCTTGCCAGGATCTAGGGATGTCACAAGAAACTACTGTCCTGTCAAGGTTGGCCAACCTCCCTTAAGAAGGTTGGGCAAATGCCCAGGACTCCAGGTGCCTGTGTGGGATGGGAGAGCCCACCCGCTCTCTACATGGAGCAGCGGGGGGTTAGTGGGGGAGCCAGACCTTGCCCAGCGACATACCCAAGGTTTGAATCTTGATGTTCTGCAGCCCTGAGGGAGAGTACAAATGCTTCCTTTCAAACTACCACATCTGTTTCCTGGCCCTGAAATACCAGATCTCACCCACTCCTGGCTGTTTCACAGCTGCTCCCTCTAGGGGGTACCCAGTCTTCGGCATCCTTGTGTGGTCCAGCAGAGGGGCTTCTTTTCCACGAGGGAGACCAGGCTGGGGAAAGAATCTCCTCAGGACACCAGAGTGGGCGATTGGGAGTTATCACTCTGCTTCCAGCCCCCATCAACACCCTAGAACCTCACTGCCGCTTTCAGCCCTTTTGCAGGTTTTTCCCACGGGGTCAGAAACCAGCCCAGAGAGCAGATTCCTCACTTTCCCAGCCTCCTGTGCAGCGGGTCACCCCCTTGAGGAAGAGAGCAGAGGAGTAGAAGCAGGAGGGGCAGGTGAGACACTGGGCTGAGATCCTATTGTGACTTTTGGAATGGACTTTTAATCTTTCATCCAAAAGTATGTGAGTGCCAGTGCTGTGCTAGGGAGCTACGACCGTAAACAGACAGATCCCTGCCTTCAGGGAAATTACAGTCTGATGGAGGAGGCCAAAAATAAACAAGTAAGCAAAGCCATGAAATGACATGTTTATATTGTAGTGAGTGCTCAGAAGGAAATAAACGGGTACTGTGCTAGGATATAAGGTAGAATTCTGCTTCAGAAAAGATGGTCAGGGACGACCTCTCTGAGCTGAGCCTGGGTGATAGGAAGCTGTTGACCGGGAACAGCATTCGGCTGAGGGACCAGAAGGTGCCAAAGCCCTTTGGAGGAAGATGGATTCTAGGAACTGCAGGTTCATCGGGATTGGGGTTCACTGAGTGAGGGTGAGACCTGTGGCCTAAAACGGTTGGATGGGTGGGGGCCAGACCAGTCAGACCAATTCTAGGGATTTTGATTTGTGTCTGTGTAGAATGGGAGATCATCGAAGGCTTTTAAGCAAGTGACATGATCTGGTTTAAATTTTCATGCATCACTGTGGCTGTAGGTCTGGGAATAGGCTTTAGGGGAGGAGTGGGGGAAAGGAGAGCATTCAGGAACCCCTGCAGTGTCCAGGTGAGAGAGGACGCTGCTTGGACTCGGTGGTGGAGTGGAGGGGAAGGGGTGGAGCTTGAGACATATTTGGGAGGTTGGACCTGGAGGTTTGCTGATGGGCTGGAGTGAGAGACAGGGAGGAATCGAGGCTGAATCTCAGACTTGCAGCTTGAGAAGCCTGATGACGGACGGTGCCAGTTACCAAGGTGGGGAGGACTGGTGAGACAGAGGGGGACAGGGAGTGGGGGACGGGAGCAGAACAAGGTCTTCAGGCTTGTCCTCACTCCAAAATCAAGGAAGTCATTATCTCATGTTCCTTCCCAGCCTCTTGAGTAAGCCTTGTGAACCCCATTTTCCAGGCTGAGAAAACTAGGTTGAGCCCAGCAGGTCAAGAGACGGGGCTGAGAGATGACACCAGGGAACCAGTTTGCCATTTGGGAACTTCTGCACCCAGCCTGGTGCCCTCTTTCCCAGCCCAGCTATGAAACCCCCTCCCAAATACCTCGCCAAGGCCGCTTTGAGCCATGTTGGCAAGAGCTCCAAGGACAGCATGCTCTGGCCCCAAGATATTTTGTCCTGTCCCTAATCTCCCCTCGAGTCTCCTTCCTTTTCTAAAAATGCCTGTCCAGTGCCCTCTCCTGGTCAGCGTCTAGAAGGTGGGGTGCTCGTGGGCTTGGACAGGAACCTAGGAAGCATGGAGATTTAGGCCTGATGCTGGTTTCAGCTCCAACCTGGTCTGGGACCATTACTTCCCTTCTCTGAGCAGTTTATATTTCTAACTGCAAAATGGGACATAGTCTCCCCCTTTCTTTACAGGGTTAGGAATAGGGGCTTTAGAGTCAGGAAGACCTCAGTTCGAATCCCAGCCAGCTGTGTGACCTTGGCAGGTCGCCTCTGTAAGCTGCAGTTATGTCACCTTCAAAAGAGAAACAATAAACCCCTTTCCTATGGGAGTCTTGTGAGGATAAAGCGAGATCATGGAGGCCAAGGACCTCATCCAGAGCATGAAGGTAGCTGCAGTGATTGTGTTGTTGTTGAACCCTGACTGAAGGAGACCATCCAGACAGGGACAGGGACAGGGACAGGTACCAGTTTCTCTCTGGCAGGTGGGAAATTATAGGATCCGGGACAATGAGCTTTGGTCTACATGTCCCAAGGCTTACACACACACATACGTTTAATCTGACCTCTGCAGAGTCAGGAGAGTCCAAGGTCAACTGAATATTATTTTGTGACGTCATTATTTTGTCTGTGCCTTAATGTCCTTATCTGCAAAATGCAAATAATAATCATTTCTACCTCATGGGGTTGTTGTGAAACTTGAGTTCGCTTTTTAAACTCTGAATATGTACGGTGCTTATAACAGTGTCAGGAACAGGCTGTTGTTCGTATTTTAGTAGCTGTAGTAGCAGTAATGGTATTCATAGCAGTAATGGTAGTAATAGCAGCAGTAGTAACAGCAGTAGTAATAGCAGTAGCAGCAGTAGCAGTAATGGTAGTAGCCGTAGCAGTAGTAAGAGCAGTAGCAATAGCAGTAGCAGGGGCAGTAGCAGTAGTAATGGTAGGAGCAGTAGGTTTTCATCGGCATGGTTTGGGGGAAATGTCTCTTTACCATCGTAGATGTTTCCATTCTCTCATCTGCAGAAGGAGGAAAGGGCAGCTAAGGGCTGGGCTACTGACCGTTCACAGACTGATAATTCTGGACAAAGGTGCAGAACTGAAAGATTCATCCTACCACATTACAGCTTGAAGATGGACCTGGGAGTATGTGAAGTTTAATAGTCACGAAACTCCAGGCACCAGAGCAGTACATCTATGGTGCTCTTTTCTCCTGTCTAGGGCAATATTGGGGAAAAATACAAGCTAGTGGATTTTTCTTAAATCTAAATTTACCCCATTTTTCAACTTTGAGATTTTGTCCTTTGTACCTTGGGGGTTAAAATAGTCTTTCTTCCATAAAATGTTGGTGATCGTTGCTGGTGATGTGGCTACTTATGATGATTTAAACTGGTCCATGAAACCCAAAATCTGAAAACCACTGGTCTTTTGACAAATGGGGAAACTGAGAGCAGGGGAAGGAGTGACTTACCCAAGGTCACAGCCTGGTTTGTGACAGAGCCAGTGCTGGAACCTGGGTCTCCTGACTTTCAGTCCAGTGCTCTTTTTACTGGACTCTTCTATTGTTCACTTAGGGATCTTTCCACTGGCTTAAGCAAAAAGGAAATTCAAGAAGAATTTCAACTAGAAAAAAGGAGAAATAGATTCTTGGCAGGAAAAAAACTTCGAGTGCCCATGAAACCCCTGGAAATAGACCCCCATCTCTGGTTCAAAACCCATAACTAGACTTCCCCAGTCTCTCCCTCATCCTCCACCAGACCCTTTCCAACACACACACAGACACCCCATACACAAACACACACGCAACACATTCATTTCCCCCCAACACACGCACACACCGTACATACATACACATTCTCCTCATTCTGAGCAGCGGCTGAGGACCCATCCTTTGACTCACTCACCCTGACTCAAGCCTTCTCTCAGGATGCACAGGCCAGGAGTGTCTAATCCACCCCACATCCAACACATCTCATTTCTTCCTCAGGGACAGAGCTACCTCCCCAGCAAAGGTCATCAGAACACACTGTCCCCAGGAGCCTTTCATCCAGGATTTATTAGCTGGGTAATTATGGGAAGCATTTTTCTTTTCTGCATTTTCTTTACTGCGTTGGTGACGATCTGCACACGTCCAGAGAACTAAAAATAAATAGCAGGAGGTCTGACTTGTTTGAAGCTGGGTCAGTGTTTATTTCCTTAAAGATCAAACCTCCTTGATATGGAGGTAAAGCAACATGAAATGGGCCTTAGGTGCATAGACTGCGGTCTATGATTTGAATATGCAGGTGGGGAGGATTTGCCCTGAAAATCTTAGCTGTGAACTCTCTGTCTCTCTCGCCTTGCCCCTGCTCCTTGGTCAGGCCTGGGGCATGGGAGACACGCTCCATGGATCTCCCAGTTTGCCCTGGTGTTGCCATGATTCTATTTCACCACCTGCCTTGACACCCTGAGCAAATGGGTACTCTTCTCTAGGCCTTCTCTAGGCCATCCAGCTAATGGGCCAATGGAAGAGACGGCAGGGAATGATGGCAGAATATTGATCTTAACTGTTGTAGCGTCCTAAGGATAGAGATGGTTTGTGACGAAGGAAACATGAAAACCAGTCATCCGAGGCCTTGGCCCTCTTTCTTTCCCATTCCTCCCAACTAGAGATTAAAATGCCTGGGTCCCAGTCCGCAGGCCCAAGACCCTTGGCAGTGAGCCCAGGTAACCACTGTGTGCAAGAGCCATCTCTTCTGTGGGTCCCATTGACAAAGTGGTAACTCCAAGGAAAGGGCCACACTTAACCTACTCCCTGACGCTCAGGGCCAACTTCTCCAGGAGGCCCAGCAGACGAGGCGCCTGAGGTCCTGGCTTGGTTAATTTTCTGTGTCAGCTTGACTGGGCCATAAGATACCTAGAAATCCGGTTAAATATTACCCTGGGTGTGTTTGTGTCACATGAGAGTGACATTTGAATTGCTGGACCCGTAGGGCAGGTTGCCCTGCCCAGTGTGGGCGGGCCTCGTCCAATCTGTCAGAGGCCTAAATAGAACAAAAAAAGACAGAGCAAGGAAGCATTCAAGCTTTTGCCTGGCTGTCTTCAAGCTGGGACATTGATCTTCTGCCTTCAGACTCAGACAAGAACTTACACCATTGGCTTTCCTGGGTCTTCAGATTGTCAACTGCAGCCTGTGGGACTCCTTGGCCTCTGACGCCACATATGCCAATTCCTTACAGTAAATCTCTCTATATTTATATAACTATGTATCTATATCTATGTATCTCCTACTGGTTCTCTTTCTCTGGAGAGCCCAGTCTAATACAGGCCCACGATACTTGTAGGGGCCCATGAAAGTGTTTTAATTTTTAAAAATCAGAAGTAGAAGATGAATATAATAAAATATAATATAATAAAAATGAATATATAAAAAATGAGTCAAGGCTGAATTATATTTGTCTTTATGACAATGTAGTCATAAAGTATAACCTAAAATATATGTTTTTAGAGGAATGGGCTATGAGGGCACAAGTGCCTAAGGCCCATGAAATGCATAAGGTGGTCCCACTCCCCCTCCACAGTGCCCCATCCTTGAGGGTTGGGGGTCTTTTTATCTGAGAACCAGTGTCCACCTATTGGTTCAGCGGGTTGACCAGGATGGTGTTTCTATGGCCTCGCACTGACCTTGAAGAAGAGGTTATTTCTGAAGCTGCTGTCTTGAGTTGTATCTATTAATAGAAGCGTGTGTGTCTAGTGGGGGTGGATCTAGCAGTGCAGAAGGCAGAGTAAACCAGAACCAGACATTCAAGAGCAATAGCTTCTCCTTCCGAAGAGGATAGCTGTCAGGGAGCGCCCTCCCTACCCACACCACCAGTTTTCCTCTGTGTCCTGTCCTGGATCTTGTCTAATTAGGTTACCCTCTCTCTCCTATAGACCCGGACTCAGTATTTAGTGAGCCTTCATGATGTGTCAGATACTGCTCAGGGCAGAGATCAACGACCTGATGCTCACAGCCTTTGCAGGCAAACAGCCTGTTAACAATCTAATGGAGCAGAGTACAAAGTGCTATGGGAAGACCTGTTTTAATTCTGCCTGGATGAACCACGAAGGCTTCGTACGGGAGGGAGTGCTTGAACAGGGCTTGGGAGGATGGCTGTGATTTTGACCACAAATGTAGCCTCAGGGAAAAGGGGGGTGTGGGCGTGTGCCCTTGCATCTGCCCACAGGGAAGAATTTGTGATGATCGGAAATGTGATAGAACCAACAGCAGTGACGTGAAATGAGTGCTGTCAGTTGTGAGCCCCAAATTACATCTCTGTTCTGTGACAGTGTAAAATGATTTCTTCTAGCCAAAAAAACAAACGTACATTAAAAGTACCCTGTCATAGAAGACCTACCAACATCACAAAGCATTCTGTGCCCTACATTTTTGATCACCTGCAATCTGACAGGAAAAGAAGGGAAAGAAGTTCATTCCAAGCAGACGACATGGCACAGGCAAAGGGGAGGAGGGCCAGTGTCCTGGGAATGGCAGGAAGTCCTGTCCACTCAGAACTGGGGGCATAAGAATGACATGGCCCCAGTCGATCCCCTTACCCCAAATAGGGAAACAGGTACAAAGAAAGGGAGCATCGTTTTCTTTCATGGGAGGAGGGTGGCCTCTTAATGATGAGCATGATAAAGTGCATGTCCAGAGTGTGTTTTTAGGGCTCTAGCTATAAACATCCTAGCTGATTTAGGAACTCCATAGTATAGTGTAGTATAACAACAACAACAAAATTGGTCTTTGTCCTAGGTTCCTGGCACAGAGCTTCCTTGGAAATTCCTGATAGGAGTGTCTTTTGCTATTCATAGCAGGCCCTTTTGAACACATCAGAGTTTATGCTAATGAGGTGACTCAGGATGCGACCCCTAGAGATAGCTTCAGGATGGGAGCTGGTCACCCGAAAGACCAAACGTGGTAAGAGGGTGGGAATTTTCAGCCCCACCTCCCAACCTCTGAGGAGGGGAGGGGGGCTGGAGATTGAGTTATAAAAACTCTGGAACAGCAAGATTTGGAGAACGTCCGGGCTGGTGAACACATCGAGGTGCTTGGTGGGTGGTGTGCCCTGAGAGGGCATGGAAGCTTCACCCCTGCATACTTGGCCCTGTGTATCTCCTCCATTCAGCTCTTCCTGAGTTGTATCTTTTACAATAACGTGGTCATGTAAGTAGAGCACTTTCCTGAGTTCTGAGTCATTGCAGTGAATTATAGAACTTGAGGGGAATTGTGGAAACCCCCAGATTTGTGGTTGGTCAGGTAGAAGTGAGGGTCATCTGGGGATTCTACTTGCAGCTAGCATCTAAAGTGGGGGAAATCTTGTGGGACTGAGTTCTTTAACTGGTGGGATCTGATACTAACTCTAGGTAGGTAGTATCAGAATTGAATTGAATTATTGGAAACCTAGTTGGTGATAGGGAATTGGAGAATTGATATGGAAAAACAACATGTATTTGGTGTTGGAAATACGTGGAATATACGGAAAAAAACCCATGTGGCGTCAGAAAAATAACCCATGCGTACAGAAATGGTCATTCACAAGGAAACATCATCAATCTTGTTTAAAGGAGACAATTTGCAAAGCCGCTCATGCAGTTCACAGTTTGCTTATAGCTAACGCAAATTCCTTTTGGCTTTAGAGCCAAGCTTGTGAGAGACGTTCACAAAAAACAGGGCTTCTCAGGGAAAAACTAGATATTCTGTTCAATTTAATGGCAAAGTGGGAGGCCCAGATAGAAGAACTGCAATGCACAAGTTCCCGGGTCCGTGTCCTCTCTGTCACTGGACTGGTACAAGAGGAGGGCTGCTGGGCCTTCATGACCTGGAAGCTCACCTGAGGCAGTTCCTTCTGGAAGGATATGGAAAGAAGCAGAGGGACCTAGGGTTCCAGTCTGGCTCTTCCACAGATGCCCTGCATGCCTTGGGCAAGTTGCTCCCATCTCGGGCTTCAGATTTTTCATCCGTAAAATGAGGGATACTGGGCTTGATGAATGCCTAGGTTTATCCAGCCTGAAGAGTGGGATTCCAGGGAGGGTGCCCCAGAGATTGCTGGAGGACACAGCAAAAGAGCGGGCATGGGGGTTTATCACATTGAATAACAATGAGTGTTGAGTAAAGGAATTTTTCAGAGAAGCGAACAGCCTCCAGATGACTCCTGGCCCGTCCCTGAGCCAGAAAATCAGAGAAACAGAGAGAGACTGGGTGCCGGTCAGCAGAGGCTGTGTGATTAGAAGGCCGTCCGGTTAATCACCCTACCCTCGGCGGTCCTGACTTCTCCCTCGTGTGTCCTTTCCCAGGATGGGCAGCACGGCACCACCTACTGCATTTTCAAGGGCCTGCTGCTCTGATGAACCATGAAGACCCCGAAAGCTCATTCAATATGCACGTGACATAGAGCAGGGAGGGAGAGCTGCTGTGCTGGAAGGTAGAAACAGGATTTAAAACTATGCCCCCGGGGCTTCCCTGGTGGCGCAGTGGTTGAGAGTCCGCCTGCCGATGCAGGGGACGCGGATTCGTGTCCCGGTCCGGGAGGATCCCACATGCCGCGGAACGGCTGGGCCCGTGAGCCATGGCCGCTGAGCCTGCGCGCCCGGAGCCTGTGCTCCGCAACGGGAGACACCACAACAGTGAGAGGCCCGCGTACCGCAAAAAAAAAAAAAAAAAAAAAAAAAAAAAAAAACTATGCCCCTGGACTTGAAAGATGGGTTGAAGCTAATGAGATTATGTTTAATAAGGAGAAATGAGAAGACCAGGCTCGGATCCAAAAAAACCAAATAGATCAAGGGTTGGCAAACTACAGCCTGTGTGTGAAGTCCAGCCTGCAGCAGTTTTTGTAAAATTAGGTTGTATTGGAGCACAGTCACATTCATTTGTTCACATGCTTTCACACTACAATGGCAGAGTTGAGGAGTTGCTCCGGGATCTTATGGTCCACAAAGTCTAAACCATTTGCTATCTATCTGTCTGACTCCTGAACTAGACAAGAAAGTTGAGAGGGGGAGATTCGAATTTATAGCAGCTCAAATGAAAAAGAGAAAGAGAGAGAGAAAATTAGTGTGTGATTATTTAGTCTGCATTAATAGTGTTGTAATGTTAAGACAAGGAACGTATTAGACAGATAGGTCTCCTTTAGCTGTAAGCGACCAAAAGTAATACAAAATTAGCTCAGCACAGGAGGACTGTATTGGAGGGAAGCTGTCAGAGGACCCTGACAGGTCTGAGCTATCAACTTGGCCCTGGGCCTCTATGTCAAGGAGGCTGGGTTGGGTCCAGTTGCCCCTTTCCCTGGTTTCAGGTGTGTATGAGCCTGTCAGCCATTGCACCAACGGAGCCCCTGATGGATGGACCAGGAGAGCAGGGAGGGGCAGCACCAGGGAAAACATCCTGGCATCCAAGTGAGATGGGGCATCTGCCAGAGGCTCCAAGCCCTGCATGGGATGTTGCACAGGGACCACGCAGGTGTCCGGGATGCTGACTAGTTGAGTCCTTAACCACCTTCTCCTAGATTGAGCTGTTGCCTTCCTGCCCATCAGGGATGTATAAATAGATTTTACTTTTTCCCCCAAAAGTTGCTTATGGATTTAGCTGCTCCTAATTTCGTGCCAGGTCGAGATGGTGTTCCTGTCTCTGTAGTGGTGGGTTAGAGGCTCAGAGCTGGGATGGGAAACTGCGGAGTAGAGAAGGTGCTGCTGAGTCAGATACGTACACGGGGCACTGCATCTGCCAGGCCTTGGCTGGGGCTCCCACGCTGCAGAGGGAGTGGCCTACGACCCAGGTTAAGAGATCAGTTGAGAGCATCAGGGGGACATGGGAGACAGCAAGAGTGGCTGTAATCATAGATCCTGGCTCTGCCACTTACCAGCTGACTGGCCTTCTGCAAATTAACCTCTCTGAGCCTCAGTTTTCTGATCTGCAAAATGGGGAAGAATCATACCTCCCTCTCAGGAGGATCTTTAAAAAGATTCCAGGGCTTCCCTGGTGGTGCAGTTGTTGAGAATCCGCCTGCCAGTGCAGGGGACGTGGGTTTGATCCCTGGTCCGGGAAGATCCTGCATGCCGCAGAGCAACTGAGCCCGCGAGCCACAGCTACTGAGCCCACGTGCCACAACTACTGAAGCCCGTGGGCCTAGAGCCCGTGCTCTGCAACAAGAGAAGCCACCACGATGAGAAGCCCGCACACTGCAACGAAGAGTAGCCCCCGCTCGCCGCAACCAGAGAAAAGCCCGCGTGCAGCAAGGAAGACCCAATGCAGCCAGAAACAATAAATAAATAAAACAAAATAATAGAATAAATAAATTTATTTTTTTTTAAAAAGCCAATTCCTCAGTTATACCAGCAAAGAGCAAGGGTTGGCTTGAGGGCAGCACGGGGTGGGGATAAGAGCCTGGCTTCTGGGCCAGAGTGCTTGCGTTCAGAGCCTGGCTGCTTGGCCCTGAGAGATGTATTTAACATCTCTGCTCTTCAGGTACCGAATCTGTAAAATAGACCTAGTCACAGTTAAATGCTTCATGCAATTGTTATGAGGATTTAAATGTTAAATACCTGCAAAGAACTTAGAACAGTGCTTGGCACGTAATACATGAGAGTCTGCTAAATACCCAGCGGCCGTTCTTGCTCATCCGTTTAAACCCATGCAACTTTACCTGGCGAAATTCCTTTCGCATCTCATAAGAAAATCCTCCTTGACACTGTCATCCCTCCTTCCTTTTAAGGATGGCACTGTATATCCTTTTTTCCTTCATGTGGTACTAACTGCACAGTTATCTTCTGACCTTTCTTTTTTCCAGCCTTCTGGCTCCCTTCCCCTCCAGCACTCAGCAGAGACACCCCCATCCACACTCTTCTGTTAGCAACACAGGGCTTAGCTGGGGCTTCCTGAGTGTATAGAAATCCAAACACCTGTCCAGCACCACCATGACCTGAGGGCCCTCCATCCATTCATTTATCAAACGCTAAGGGGTCATCTATCACGTCCCTGGCTCTGTACTAGGCACTGGTGGCACAGGATGAATAGCCAAGGTCTCTGCCCTCAAGGACCTCACAAATCGAGAGGCCAAAAATAAGAAAACAGATCATTAAAGTAGACTTTTGTAAGTTAAATGATGAGAGGAAGCCCTGGCCTCTTGGGAGCACAAAGGAGGGGACTAACCTAGGCTGGCAGGTCAGGACCAGTGTCCTGGAGGAGGTGATGTCTCCTACAAAGGGCACCTGCCCTGGCCCAGGGCCCCTATTGAGCACATCTGGATGCTGCTGGCCATCTGCTCTGCTCAGGCCTCGCCAGGGGGGTGACCCAGTTTCATCCTGACCTCCTCACTCCCTGGCTGTCCTCAGTTTCTCCTTCTTGCATGCTCCCACCCACCCCCAGCCCTTTCACGCGGCCTCCACTCTTCCTGTATATCCTTCTGTCCCCACTCTGACTCCCAGTCAGTGACTTTCTTCTTTTAGCTCTTGGCTTCTATGCACCTTCCTCCAGCAATCTTCCCCTGACCTCCCCGACTAGGTTAAATCCCCCACCCCTGGCCCATCATAGATGCTTGTAGAAGTTGGTACCCGTATTTTGTACCCCGAAATACACGTTGTGTGACTGGATAATTCCAATCTCTCCTACAGATCAAATATTGGGTTGGCCAAAAAGTTCGTTCAGGTTTTTGCAAGCTGGTATGAACACCCGAACGAACTTTTTGGCCAAGCCAATATAAGGTTGAATGAATTAATGAATTAATTAAAATGAATAAGGCAGGACAATGTGTATGTTAATTTTGAGAGACTGAAAGTTACTACTTCCTTTAAAGTAATTTATTTTTTATTTTATTTACTTATTTATTTATTTATTTTTTGTGGTACGCGGGCCTCTCACTGTTGTGGCCTCTCCGGTTGTGGAGCACAGGCTCTGGACGTGCAGGCTCAACGGCCATGGCTCACGGGCCCAGCCGCTCCGCGGCATGTGGGATCTTCCCTGACCGGGGCACGAACCCGTGTCCCCTGCATCGGCAGGCGGACTCTCAACAACTGCACCACCAGGGAAGCCCTATTTTTTATTTTTTTTATTTTTGGCTGTGTTGGGTCTTGGTTGCTGTGCGCGGGCTTTCTCTAGTTGTGGCGAGCAGGGGCTACTCTTCGTTGCAGTGTGCAGGCTTCTCATTGTCATGGCTTCTCTTTTTGCATGCAGGCTTCAGTAGTTGTGGCACGTGGGCTCAGTAGTTGTGGCTCACAGGCTTAGTTGCTCCGCGACATGTGGGACCTTCCTGGACCAGGGCTCGAACCCCTGTCCCTTGCATTGGCAGGCAGATTCTCAACCACTGCGCCACCAGAGAAGCCCTAAAGTAATTTATAATAATTACTTATTTATACTAGTTATCACTTATCACATATAACAGACATTGCAAAAGAGTTCATTTGTTTGTTCATTCATTCATTCACAAATATTAATTCAGCACCTGCTTTGGGTCAGGCACGGTTCTCACACTGGGACGAGAAAGCAGTGAAAGGGTTAAACATGCGCCCTACCCTCTGGACCCTACATTTGGATGGAGAAGACAGAGAATAAAGAGACAAACACACAAAGAAACCAGACTTCGGAAAGTGACTGGTTGTCACAACCCCACAGCTGCAGACCTTCACAGCTTGTCCTGTCCTTGAGGATATCACAATGAGAAAGATGACATTGACTCAAGAAATACAGGAAACCTTGGGAAGGTCAACCAGTTGTCCAGACTCGAGCCTCTTTGAACTCCTTAGCACAGGCCAGCCAGGAGTTGTGGGTACCAAATGCCCCAGGAGCAGCAGGCGGGCTGGGCTAGGAGATGATGGAACACCTGAGGCCCTGGCTGGTGGTGCATCAGGCATGGCTGCTCTCTGGTGGTGTCCTTCTCAGCTGGCCAGAGAGCCACTGTTGGCTGCTGACTCCTGTGGCCCAACATTCCCTTGCCTCAGCAGACAGGAGCGGGAAATGAGGGCGAAGCTGGCCAGTCCCTTGTGACAGAGTGCTGCAGCCTGAAACCCGAGGAGATGGGCTGAGGTCAGTGCTGGCCTCTGCTCCCCAACCACAGGTGAACTTAAGGCTTTGAATCTTTGCTGCCCTGAATGAGGGACTCCTTATAGTGGATACAGGGTGACAGAATCAGGATGGGAACTGCTCTGGGGAGGATGGATGTGGGGTTGAAGGTGGAGTGGCGTGAGTCTCCTCCACAGGCTCAGAGTTGATGGAATGACGTGCGGTTCTCTGCCCTTTATGGACTCATGATTACACCTGCCAATTCCCTCATTCACTCAACAAATGTTTATTGAGCTCCTACTATGTTCCAGACCCACACTGTATAGGTGCTTGGGATGCGGCAGTGAGCGAGATGTGGTCCCCAGCCTCCCCCAGATCATTTGGGCAACATTTTGCTCTTTTTGACACATTTGTCAGGATCTCAAGTTGTCCTCGTTACAATCCTGAGTCCCATGAGAACATTATTGTCATTCCCATTTGATGGATGGGCAAACAGAGGCAGAGAGAGGTTAAGTAATTTGCTTAAGGAGAAGCTAGATAGAACCAGCAACCAGATCTTGCTTAATCCTTTTGCTGACCCCCCACCAAGGGGATTCAGGGAGGTGGTACTTTCGATTGATTTTTAATGATTTGTCCTGACCGTTAGAGTCTGAAAGTAAAACCTGGTAAATTAGGGAAGGTTTCATGGAATACCTGACCTTGTTTTCCTCATTCACTGTTTCATTTTTAGCACCTTCCTCTTGAATGGAACCAAAGCCCTTGACAGGCAAGGGAATACATCAGAGACCTATTTAAAGTTCTTGCTTTCATCACTCACATCACACCCTGGTGCCCATCTTTACCAGGCCTGCTTAGAAGGCCTCACTGGCTGGACTCAAACCCATCTCGGTTTGAAGTTGAAAGGCCTCCTGGGTTACACATCAGCCTCTTAAGGGTCAGAGACACAGCTTATGCTTCTGTGCCCCCTCCCAGCACCAAAGAGCTCCCTGTTCCCCATGTAGGCGTTCAATAAACCCTAATTGATTAGTTGATTGGGAACAACAAATATATGGTGGAAGTGCCTGGAAATACAATCTCCCAAAGGCTACCAGCCAGCCAGGGGCTCAAGGCACAGGTGTTTTCAGATCAATGTGCTTGCTCATCCCCAAGGCAAAGTTTAAAGTGAGTGACTGAGCATTATTTTAGAACAGTGCAAAACTGGAAACATGCAAATACCCTGTTATAGGGGAATAGCTAAGCTAACTGAGTTATATTAAGATTCTGGAAGACTGTATAGTTTTTAACAATGACACTACAACACAATACCATACAGAGAAATGTGTACCAAGCACCAAAATGGGAAAAGCGGAATATGTGAAGAGTGTAGAAATATACACACATCCACTTAGAAAGACGAGAAGAAAACTTGACTATTTAGTAGCTGCTTTTTTTTAAAGTTCACTAAGCAAAGGGGATGATTGTAGCAGGGTGGTGTCTCTCACAGTGTGTGGTGTGATGGGAAGAGTCCCTGAGCCAGGTGACCAGATGACCCAGGGATCCTGGTGCTGCCAATTATAGACTACGTGCTCTTGCACAGCCCACTATCCTGAACCTTAGTTTGTAATCTGTCAAGTGAGAATGTTAATACTTGCCCTGCCTGTCTCACAAGGTAAGAATTTATTTACCCCACTTAGTATGATATTCATAGGTTTCCTATAGAAATAATAATGTGTTTGACTATGGGGTGCTGACCCATACCTGGTTCAGGAGTCACAAAATATACATCATATAAATGTTATTTTCTGAAATCCAGAAAGTCTTGCAAAATCCCATGGGTTTGGGGTAAGGAATCATGGACCTGTACTAAGCATCTAGACATGTAATTTTATTTAACTTAACCTTCACAATAATCCTATAGAGTAGGTTTGATCATTCTCGCTTTACAAATGAGAAAACTAGTGTGTACAGAGGTTAATTTGCTTTCCTATTGATAATAAGTGGCCCAGTTCAGATTGGGAGCATTCAAAGCCCATGATTTTGGCCACCATGACCACATCAGCAGGAGTCCAGAGATGCTTGCTGGAGTGACATCTGCTTGCATTTTGACTTATGAGAGTAACAAAGGAGAATATTTCTCCTAATACCTGATATTGATTGCATGCCAAGCACTTGACAAGCATTGTCTCATCTGATCTCCTCAACTCTGGGAGGTGTGGACTAATATTAACCCCGTGTCCAGATGGGAGACTGAAGCTTAGACAGTTTCCATAACACGCCCAAGTGAGTCAGGGACCTGGGATTCAAACTCAAGTCTAATGACTCCAAAGCCTGGAATGTTGCATCTTCTGTTGAACAATCAAGAATTTGCCAGGGGAACACAGAGTGTAGATGGCCACATTCTGGAAAGACTGAGAAAGGGGCTGGTTACAAATAGCGTTATAAATGTGGAACAATCTGGTCCTTCCATTTCCTGGTTCTATGCCTTCACTTCCCCCTCCCTTACCCTCATCCTGCCTCCTCGTGTACAACAAGGTTAGCTGGCATCTCAAGGACGTGAAATATAAGCTAGAATTGGGTCCCGAGTGCCTTTAGCAGACTCACAGAAAGGAAAATATATGGATAACTAGAAGGAATGCACGGATATGTCAGTCAGAAGGAGAAGGTGAGTCGTTTCTTAGGATGTTCAAGGCCTACACACAGGCCAAAATGATGAGATATTCCCGCAAAAGGTGCCACCTGGTCCTGCTGGTCAGCAGGCCTGAGGCCCTGGGGGAACAGATAGAGTGAAAGTCAGCAAAATAACACCTAACATCATTTTGTTCTCATTTCTAAAGTGATTCAAGGAAGACACTTGTTCTTTGGTGTTGAAGAGGTCTAGACAAGGTTCTGCCTCCTGCTTTGACCCTTGGCTTTGGTTCAGCAGGACAGGTTGTCCCAGGGAGCAGCCCGTGGGCAAGCCAGGTAGGCAGTGGGCATTAGCTGTCCTTCACTGTCCACCCAGAGGTGGTTAGCAGACTGCCTGCTTCTAAAGGATTTAGAGAGCTTCAGTTTCCCCATCTGAAAATGGAGCTAATATTTGTTCAGAGTTCTATAGTTTTCCTGGAGACCCTACTGCAGAAAAGGACAGCTCCTAAATCAGATTACTTGGGAACTTCCCTGGTGACACAGTGGTTAAGGATCTGCCTGCCAATGAAGGGTACATGGGTTCGATCCCTGGTCCGGGAAGATCCCACATGCCACGGAGCAACTAAGCCAGTGCACCACAACTACTGAGGCAGTGCTCTAGAGCCCATGTGCTGCAACTACTGAGCCAGTGCTCTAGAGTTCGTGCGCCACAACTACTGGGCCAGTGATCTAGTGCCCGTGTGCTGCAACTACTGAGCCCACATGCTGCAACTACTGAAGCCCACGTGCCTAGAGCCCATGCTCCGCAATAAGAAAAGCCACTGCAATGAGAAGCCCACGCACCGCAATGAAGAGTAGCCCCCGCCTGCCACAACTAGAGAAAGCCCGCACACAGCAAGGAAGACCAAATGCAGCACACACACACACACACAAAAAATCAGATTACTCCCAATTGGATCAGGTCTGAATCCTGGAATATACACAAATTTTTTTAAAATAGTACCACATACACATTTACATATGCATGCATTTAAAAAAAAAATATTTATGGGCTTCCCTGGTGGCACAGTGGCTGAGAGTTCGCCTGCCGATGCAGGGGATGCGTGTTTGTGCCCCGATCTGGGAAGATCCCACATGCTGCGGAGCGGCTGGGCCTGTGAGCCGTGGCCGCTGGGCCTGCGCGTCCGGAGCCTGTGCTCCGCAGCAGGAGAGGCCACAGCAGTGAGAGGCCTGCGAACTGCAAAAAAAAAAACAAAAAAAAAACTTGCCAATCTTAAAATGTCACACAATTTTCCTTTACCATAAGAAACGTTCCAAAATTGTTGGTTTTCTGTGATGACAAGTGGTTATTGGCAAAGAAAAAAAAAATGTACTTATTTATTTGGCTGTGCCAGGTCTTAGTTACACCATGAGAGATCTTTTAGTTGTGGCCTGCATGCGGGATCTAGTTCCCTGATGAGGGATCAAACCCAGGCCCCCTGCATTGGGAGCACGGAGTCTTAACCACTGGACCACCAGGGAAGTCCCTATACACAAATTTTGAAAGGTCATGATTCGCACTTCTGGGTGCTTTACAGTTTATAAAGGAAGGGCCTAGTTTGGGGCATTCCCATGTTGGAGCTTCCTCAGCTTTCAACAGTCAACCTAAGGCTCCGCACAGGTGCAGGTGTGGCAAGCATAGACTGTAATGGGTGAGGTCTCCTAGAGGTGGGGTGCAGACTGGGTAGAGGGTATTAGCTCAAGGCATGAGCAACATCTCATGAATTAGGAAGGAGGAGCATGAGGGCTAAAGATACGATCACAAGTGATGGCTGGATGCTTAAAAGAAGTCAGATATGTAGCAGGGATCTGGAGTGTCAACACACAGAAGTGAAAACACTGCTGCGCGGAGAGTGGGAGAAGGGTCGGTTAGGTTACAAGCAACGGAATCAACTGACTAACACAAACTAAGAAGGAATTCATCGGAAAATTGTGAGGGGCACCTCAGGGTGTCTAAGGAAAGGCCAAAGAACACTCTGAGAAAACAACAGGAACCCAAAGTCCTGTGGGGATCCACGTGGCAGGAATGATTTATTGGACAGTCCCTTTCGGCTTCGTTTTGATACTCAAATGAAAGAAAAAAGGGTTGATTGTCCTTCCTTGTCCTTCCTTTGTCCTGGGAGAGGAGGACCCGCCAAGATCATGTCGAGGGGGAGAGGGGTCATTCTGCAAAGCAGGAACTGCATTGTATTGTATTTGGTAAGGATACTGTAAACGCCCACCAGCTAGGGTCACCAGTTTGCTCTGGTTTGCTAAGACTTTTCCCGTTTTGGCACAGTCCCTGAGTCCCAGGCAAGCTGGGAGGGCTGGTCTCCCTACAACCGGTGATGGGCCAGAGCTGGCCAGTTAAAACTCCCTGAGGGCAAGGCCCACAGACTTTTAATAATAGGGGTGGCAAATAGTCCACTGTAAGATGTTTGCTGTGCTGAACTGGACTGTAATGCCCCCTCTGGTTGCTCCAGACCTTCAGCGTGGTTACTTTTACACTCAGCTTTGCCAGGAAGGCTAGGATATGCTCCCAGTGAATCAAACTAAACTAAGTGTGAACTAAATCCACTGAGCTAAATCTCAAAGGGGCTCAGTGTCTTATCAGAAGTCATACAGAGAGTAAGTGGCAGAGCCAGAGTTAGGCCTAAAGTCTGTCTGATTCAGTACTTATGCTGTTCCCCACCCTTGCCCTGCTCTGGGCTGCCCCAATCTGCCAGGGCCCTGAGACCCCAAAGGTCTGTGGGTGGGATGGGGGTTGGCTCACAGGTAGCTTCAGGACAGCTCTGCAGGCCCATCTCATAAAGGTTGAAGCGTAAGAGGTGGGGTGAGATGAGGTGAGATGGGTTGGATGTGTGGTGGAGTAGACACCCCTGGCCTGTGCATCCTGAGAGAAGGCTTGAGTCAGGGTGAGTGAGTCAAAGGATGGGTCCTCAGAGGCTGCTCAGAACGAGGAGAATGTGTGTGTTGTGTATGTGGTGTGTGTGTGTGTGTGTGTGTGTGAGAGAGAGAGAGAGAAGTTTAGTTTGTTAAGCCCTGCTGGACCCAGCCTGGAATAATCTACCCCAGGGCAGGAGTGCTTATATAACAGGTAGAGAGAAGGGTTTGCAGAAACCAAACACACCCACGTCTCAGTTATGCTGACCCCAATCCATGACCCCACGTCTAGGAGGGCAGGACAGATGCTAGGGCATGCGGGACCCCAGGCTCTACCTGCAGTCTCCCCTGCCGGGCCCCACCCCCAGAAAGGGATCCCTGGCCGGGGTTGGGCCAGGCCCCATGAGTCTCCTTCCTTGAGATCTCTCGCCTCCGTTTCTCTTCCCCCCGACCCAGGCCTCCAGAGCCCCACACACTGTGACGCTCGCCTGCCTCTCTCACCTCCACACTGTCCTCCTCACCCCCTTTCTCAGCAAGCTCCAGCTGCACCAGCCTTTCATCTGTTCCTCAAGCTATCCAAACTCATTCTCACTTTTTGGCCTTTGCACCAGCTGTTTCTTCTGCTTGAAATACTCTTTCCCCATCTTCGCGTGGCTGGTCCTCCTCATTATCCGGATTCAACCTAAATATCACCTCTTCCCAAAGGCCTTTTAGGGCCACCCGATCTAAAGGTGCTCCCTATTCATTTGCACACCACTCTGTTAATGTATTACAGCCTGTTGTTTTCTTGTTTGTTTATATCTGTCTCTCCCTGACTTGGTTTACAAGACATTTCCTGATCTAGCCTGCCTTCCTGTGGACTCCATCCTTCACCCTGGGAGCTACTGCAGAACCACAGGGGCCCCTGCTCTTTCTCTGAGTTCCCAGTCTCTGCGTGTGCTGTCTTTTCTACCTGGAGTCCAGCACTTCACCCCCTCCTGGCTATCTGACACAGACATATTTCCTGACCCCTAAGTCTAGTTAATTCCTTTTCCCTAAATCAGCCCATCAGCGTTCTCTGCACCCCACAATTCAGGTGAAGCCATCAGGCAGGGAGGGCAAAGAGGAGTCTGCCTTGTTCACTGCTGTACACAGGCCCAGCACAGGACCTGGCGCTTAGTAGGATGAATGAACGAACGAAGGTCGGCTGCATGGACAGCACTGGAAGAACTTAGCTACTGCTGCTGGAAGCTGTCACGCTGAGAGTTTCCAGGGAGACAGCTTCCATCCTGAGTTTGCCTGAACTAAATCGAGAGCTGGGTCCAGAGAGAGCTCGAAGTAAACAGAGACCAACGATGCTGGCTATAATTGAGCTCATCCGTCTCTAGTTGGGCTAAGAGAAGGAGTAAGAGTGTTTCAGGAAGAGGAAAGGCCCAGAGGCAGTGAGCAGGGAGCTGCCAGGGAAACCACAAGTCATTCTCCCTGGATTGTGCAGGACTGAGGGGGAGGTGAAAAATGAAGCCAAACCACAAAGGGCTGTGTAAAGCCTTGCCGAGGTGGTGAACTTGATCTTAAAGTTGGTGGGAAATCACTAAAGAGTCTGGAGTAGGGAGTGAAGGAATCAGATCTGCATCTAAACAGAGAAACCATTGCAGCTACAGGACGTGTCTTGGGATGGAGAGCTCCAACCCCGACCTAAATCCTTGAGTTCTCTCCCAGGTTACCCCACACTGTACTTCTAGCTCTCGCTCTTAATGGAATCCCTAAATGGGTATAGGATGCAGGGCTTCAGAAGACATCTCCCTCCTTAACACCTGAGCGGCTCCCCAAAAGAGACAGCCACATCCAAATCCCTGGAACATGTGAATGTGACCTTATTTGGAAAAAGGGTCTTTGTAGATGTAATTAAGTCAAGGATCTTGAGATGAGATCAGCCTGGATTATCTAGATGGGCCCTAAATCCAATGATAAATGTCCTTAGATGAGGCAAAAGAGGAGAAGACACAGACAGAAGGGGAAGAGGCCACGTGACCATCGAGGCAAAAACTGGAGTGATGCCACCACAGGCCTAGGAAGCCAAGACATGCCAACAGCCACCAGAATCTGGAAGAAGCGAAGAATGATTGTCCCCTAGAACCGCCAGAAGAAAGCCCTGCTGTCACCTTGATTTCAGACTTATGACTTCCAGCACCGTGAGAGAATAAATTTCTGTTGTCTTAAGCCAGCTAGCTTGTGGTAATTTGTTACAGCAGCCACAGGAAACTAATACATCCCCATGCTGTAACTAGGAAGATTCAGCCTCAGGACCCTTCACCATCAGTGGACCCTTATGAACCAGAACCTTCCTTTCTGTTTAGAAGGTGTGACTGTAACAGAGGCAAGAAGCCAGGCTAGACCATCAGTGGATCCTTCTTCTTTGTACCGCTTGGCGTTGAAAGGACACCTTTGCCCACACCTAGAAAGCATATCACCAGAATGAAGCATTGGACAAATCAATGGAGCTGGGTCTTTGGCCAAGGTCCAAGGACTCTGAGAGTGAAGCTAGAATGCTGCCAGGGCTGTGTGGGGACTAATGGTTTGGGAAGAGCAGGGAGGGCGGTGAGTTGTTCTATGGTGGTGGGCACAGATATGGCAGGGAGGATTGTTGTTCAAACAGGATTCCTAACTCCAGTTTCCCAAAGGGGACTGTGGTGCTCTGGAACATTCAGCTTGGCTTTTAGGGTGGGCTTACTAGGGCTGACATACTGTGAGACTTCATTCACCAAGAGTTCCTTAAAGTACCCACTGTATGCTGGCTTTGTTCTGCACTCTACCCATCTAGGTATCTCCCAGAGCACAGTCAATGTCTACATTTCCAGACAGTGAGAAGCCAGCCCACCCCTGAAAGCATCAGTACTTGACCTTCAGGTTTGCACTACGTGTCTCTTCCCTGGGGAAGCCTTACGTATATCTGTGGATGAGTCAGTTTCCTCTGTTAGACTGAGGCTTCTCTTTTGGAGGCCTGATCAACATTGTACTGTACTGATATAACTATCTTCATGAAAGAACAGTCCACGCCTTTCTCCTGACTAGCTGTGAGCACCGCAGTAACCAGCCTGGTCCCTGGCTCACTGTAGGTGTCCAATAAGTAGTTGAAGAACTAACCAGATCAATTCTCAGGCCCATCTGAGTTTTCAAAAGGAGAACGATTTCACCTGGTAGTTTCAAACCCTCTGAGAGCACCAACAGCTAGGGGCCCAGGCTTAATCTCAAGAGAAGGAAATAGGATCAAAGGTGAAAGGCCCGGGGAATAAATAAAGCTGCATGTGGGAGGTAGAGAAGATATCACCTCCAAACCCAGGGTTGTCAGAGGCCAAAATTTCACAACCCTCCCTCCGTGAGGAGGGATCCTTGTGCCAACTGGTTTAAGTCTTGGCCAAGATGGCATCCCATACTTCCTTTTTTATAACCCCGTCTCTCCTCCCAAAAACCTCCCCCTCCTGAACATTAATTTCACGTTGTGAATAGCATTTGGAGGGACTGGACTCTAACAACATCCAGAGTCTCATCAAAGTACAAAAGGACACGTGACTCATCACAAGTTCTCCCCAAAGGGTCTTTGGCTTACGTTTTAACAAAAGAGTGACATGGTAAATCGGGACTGTAGACTGGTTGCCACCAGACCTCCTCTGTAAAATAGGGAAATAACGGTGCTCACCACGGATGGGAGAAAAGTTGCGAATGAGGGCGAGCAATCAGTGCAGTGCCTGGCCGCAGTCGCAGGACCAGCAGCAGCAGGGACCACAGTTGTTCTTCTAACCTGTGGTGTGATGAGTCAGAAGGTCTCTTTGAATCGGGTGAGGGTGGGGCAGAGGAGGGGAGGAAGGAAAGTATCAAGAAAGAAAGGCACCCATTTAGTAGAGTACAGAAGGAGCTGGCCAGTGAAGAAGGGTCTCAAGTCCCCTCGGCCTCCTTGTTCTGGGTCCTACCTCTCGCCTCTTGTCTGAAGCTCCATCAGGTAGACCCTGTTCCATTATGCGTGCCTCTTTCTTTTTATAAACACCTGCTCTAATGGACTAGCCTTATAGATTTGTTTATACTAACATGTAAATGACTGTTGGGGCTTTGCTCATTTGCATAA
Organism: Pseudorca crassidens; assembly: GCF_039906515.1. Classification (NCBI taxonomy): domain Eukaryota; kingdom Metazoa; phylum Chordata; class Mammalia; order Artiodactyla; family Delphinidae; genus Pseudorca; species Pseudorca crassidens. The sequence continues at coordinate 35,033,850 of NC_090296.1, read as the reverse complement.
GGGGAAGGGCTTTCAGTTGAAATGAACACCGTCGAGTGAGTGGGGGAGGCAGAGGGCCTTCTCAATGATTCAGAAAGCACAATGCCTATTCCACCTGGAAAACCAGCAGGCATTCTACAGTCTGGCTGTGCCGGGGGGCCAGGCCATTTTGGTTTTGGTTAAACTGGCTGAGCAAATTCTGAACCCTCCCTCCTCTTCCTGGAAGTAGGAAAGTAGGCAGGACCATGGTGGGGGGAGAGGCGGACAAGGGATGCTAGACAGAACAGAGGTACACAGAGCAGGAAGGGATGACTCCCTCCAAATGTGCTTCTCGGGGAAAGCAGCACTGCCAGGGGGAGAGCAGAACTCTAAAAAGCATGACTTTCAAGGTAATGACAAGTAAGGGGTTCTAGCCTTCCAGCTCTTTGGGGTACCCTCAGACCCCTTCCATGGGCCCTCCCGCCCCACGAGACATTGCAGGTCATGGCTGGCATTTTCAAGAGAAGCCCATATCATGGGAAGATGCAGTAACCCACAGTCAACCTGGATACTGCCTGGGCCTCCCCATCTGCCCTGCAGCCTGGTCCCAAAGTTAGGACTGGACCAGATTATGATGGGGAGTCGGGGGTCGGCTGGAGAATTCAGGTTACCAGAGGTGGTCAGCACAGAGATCGTGGAAAGGACTAGTGGAGAATGCCACCTGCCCTCCCCACAGCATGGCCCCATCCAGCATGCTTCAGGACAGTGTGATGCCAGAGTGTGAAGGGCCTGGCCTCCAGCAGCTCCTAGGAAAGGGGCTCCAAAACAGAAGAAACAGAGATGGGTCAGAGCCAGTCCTGGAACACAAACACCGGTATATTTTGTGTGCATGAACGTGAAAAGAAAGAGACAAAGAGACCGATGGAGACAGAGCAGGCAGTGGGTGCACAAACCAGGCATGTATCCTTCCGAAGAGGTGTCATAGCTGGGAGACAGTCCCACCCGCCTCAAAGCCCCTTTTGTAGAGCAGGGACCTGCCGCTCCTCCAGGCCTGGGGTGGCCTCAGAGTGGAAGGTGCTTTCCCTGCCTTAGCCGTAAGCCCTCCAGGCCTGAGCCTCCCAATTTTCTGCATCCCCTGTGGTGGTGTCTGCATAGCCCAGAGCTCTATAAATACAGGTTCTCCTAACTGACCCACTCAGTGGCTGCCTCCCCAGGAGACCCATGCAGAAAGTGAGGGACCAGGACAAAAGGACTTCATGGGCACTCCCTAGGTATTATTGCTGTGAATAAGCATAGACCATTGTGACTCACTGGCATGGTGGGGGGGGGGGGGACACGGCACAAGGGACAGGATGCCTAGCAGATGTCAGAAGCGATTCAACCATGCAGGGCAGCACATGGCGATCTGTGACTCAGAGATGCTGCCATGTCCTGTGGAGAGAGGCCCAGGACACCAGAGGTTCATAAAAAGTGAGCAGATTCTCTGCTTTGCAGGGCTGGGATTACTCCAAACTTTGAGTCCTTGGGCACTATGGGATTGGGGCCCTGAAGACACACGGATCCTGTGGTCAAGCTCCAGGTCATCACCTCCCTTTGCTAGGGGCTCTGTCCCCTACGAGGGAGAATAGGAGCCTCAGGGCACCTGGATGAAGCAGAAGTACAGTGCTCTGCACGTTGCCAGGCAGGCAGGTTTACTCGGGGACCTCTCGCACTTGGGAGTTTTTGTAGGGCCCAGAGAGATAGTGCCAGGGAATAGACAGGGCAACCTCTGGAGCGGCCAGACCCAGTGGGCCACCCAAGGGCTTGCCCTGGCAGAGAATCATGGAGGCCTTGGGCTGGGAGACATCAACAAGCTGACCACCAGATTCTGTCGTGGAGGGGAGAGCAAAGGTGAGTAGTGTGGTCTAAGGGGCTTAGAGGGGTAGTGGGGTCCAGGAGACCGAGATAATGTGGATCAAGGGGAAAAGACCGAGGAAACAATTACTGACAGAACCGGGAACCAGACACTATTCTTCCTCTGGAATCCCCTCCACCTGTAGATGGAAAGCAATTGACCCCCACTGGAAGGCTGAACCCCTAGAAGCCCCAAAGCCCTGGAATTGGGGCCACAGTAAAATCAAAGGTAGGGTTAACCCCTGCAGAATGTAGGTTGTGCCTAGACTGGAGGAGCCTGCCCAGGACGTAGAGGCTGGGATCGCCCTTCAAACTGTCCTGGACAGGGTCACTGCAGAACACAACCCTGCCAAAGGCAGAGTCTCCCAGCCTTTCTCCCAATCCAGGACACCACCCCTGCCCACCCCCGCCCCCCGCATCCCCACCCTGGCCTGTGCCCTAGCTGGTGCTGTCTGCACAGTCTAGGTGGAGCAGTACAGCAAGAAGAGGAGATTCTCTCCACAGGTGGTATTATCACTTTTAATGTTCTATAAAAAGGGAAAGGCTGATTTCTACCTAAGAGTCATAGTGTGGTCAAGAAGAGACCATGTACCGTGGGAAAGGCTGTGTTCTGATGGACCCCTCCACTCAGGGAGGGGGCAGAGCTGGAAGTGGGCTGGAGTTAGGATTTCACCTGTCTACTGCCAGCAATGGACCTGTCACTGAGGAAGGCGGGGCAACCGAGATGACAATGCCCATGAGCACGGCAGGGTTAATACTGTTTAAGGAGCAAGCTCAGTGGGTCAGCCTTTCTGGGAGGGCTGAGGACGGGGTAGCCCTGAGGAGGTTTTGCTGCAGGGCTGGGGCTATGGCAGAACCAGTACTGACCCATTCCCACTAAGGATGCTTCGAAGACCCTCCCAAAGCTGAAAGGCTCTCTCTTTCTCCCTCCCTCAGTCTCCATGACTCTCCACCACTGCATACATGCTCCTCTACCACCTAGAAAGCTAGACTGCCCCGGCTGGTTTGAAAATAAACCAGTCAGGTACGTTTACTGCCCAACTTCCCCCCTTCACACTGATTTGTCTCTAGGTCCCCACTGTGGATCCATGGGGCCCATGATGGCCTGACTCTGCGTTGGGGGTATCATTCGTTTTTAGCCACTGCAAGGAGGTGAGCACCAGGGGCCCTGCCACAATCCCCCAGACTGGGGCAGGTGGGGAGGCATAAGGGGGGACTTCTCAGGAATCGGGCCATTGACAATAGTGGAGGGAAGGCTGCAAGAGGGTGGGAGGGGTCTGCTCAGGGCTCTATCTCTGGCAGCTGCTGTGTTGCCTAGGGAGTTGTGGGTGGGGCAGGTGGGGTGCTTACATGGATAAAGGGGCTGCTAGTGGTAAAGGCTTTGAAAATAAGAGAAAAGGGGGAAATGCTGCCGAACACACAGGGATTGAAACCTCCAAAAGCCCAAGGTTGGTGGGAATCCAGCACCAGGGGGGGAGCCCCCGAAGGCCAAGGGATCAGCGTGGGACCCTGGGGGAGGGGAAAGGAGCCAAGGGAAGACCTCCCAGCCCTTGCAGACCAGCACTCCTGCCCAGCAGCCTCCTGGCTGCCCAGTCTCTTCTTAGGCTGCAGCTCAGCAGGCCCCTGGGGGAGGTATTGGTTGCAAGCAAGCACCTGAATATTGCCTAATGGAACCAGCTGAAGCCCAACTAAACCAGGTGAGAGGGAGGCAGGTGGCCCCCGCAACAGCCCAAAGCCTCCTCAGGCTTTGCCTCCCACCTTCTGCTCCACTCTGTGTCCCTTAGTCAGGACAGGGCCTGCTGCTTCCAAAGTCACCCATGTAGTCCCGTCCCTGTGTAGCCACAGGCCTCCCACCCCTGAGCTGGGCTGAGATCCACAGACCCTACCCGAAGTGCCCCTGCCGCCTCCACACCCCGCCCCCAACGCCTGACCACGCCCCCAACGCCCGCCCACGGTGGCGGGGGGTGGGGCACGGGGGCTCCGTGTGCCCTACGGGGCAGGGCTTGTGCTGTACAGAGGGGGCAACCCTACCAGCTTGGTACCCTTGTCCACAGGATCCATGAGAGCCTCCCAGCCCACCCCCCTCCCCCAGCTCAGTCAGTCTTGACGTGGCCGTTGGCCAGGGCCAGGGGGCCGCTGGGCTCCCCGGGCTCGGCGTTCTTGTCAAAGCGGAGGCGGAGGGTGTTGCGGATGATGAACTGCTCCATGATGAGGGCCCCGCAGAACCAGGGCACGGCGTACTCCAGGGTGATGAGGCCCATGAAGTCAAAGTCGAACTGGGAGTAGTCCCAGGGGCAGGCGTTGAACTGGCGCAGGATGAAGCCGGTGGTGAACTCCCACAGGTAGGTCCAGAGCGTGTAGATGAGGCAGCGCACCAGCAGCGGGCAGCGGCCGCGCAGGCGCAGGTACATGCGCTCCACGATGAGGATGGACGTGCCGTAGATGAAGAGCGCCCACACGCTCGTGACCCCCGGGAACTTCCAGTTAAAGTTCACCACGAATTCCCAGGCCGCCGTGAACATCACCTCGCAGAAGTAGCCATGGATGGCGTACAGGTACCAGCGGGACAGCGCCGTCAGGGGCTCGGCGGAAGCCATGGCGCTGACTGGGGCTGGCTGTTAGGGAGGCAAAGGAGGCACAAGTGAGGGAGGAGGCCCACAGACTTGCCCGCCCCAAGTCTCTGGAGTGACCAGGCCGGAGGGGATGTCAAACCTGCCTGTACCTTTCTCTTTTAGTTACTCATCATACTCCTAACCCTATTCCATGTTCATTACTTTATTTCATATTCCTTACCTGAGCCAGGGAGGCATGAGAAATAAAAGGAGGAAAACAAACAGCCCCACTGGCTTCCTCTGAGAAACGCTGCTCAAGTGCTACTTGGAGAGAGGTGTCTACTACCCTCCCTATAATAACTTCTTAGGATGATTGGTAGTCAGTGGAAGAGTACCCCCATTTCCAGGCTACTTGCTAATTTTTCACTAGGCCCATCCACTGGGGTCCCCATCTCTTCCCCCACTTCTTCTCAAACTCAGGTGAGTTCCACATCACTCATGCTTCAAGTGAGCTCTTTCTAAGCAGCCCGTCACATGTGTCTTTTATGTGTGTGTATGTGAACCTATACATAACGTAAAAGTTACCATTTTAACTGTTTTAAAGTATACACTGAAGTGATATTAAGTACATTCTCATTGTTGTGCCGCCATCACCACCATCCATCTCCAAAATGTCTTCATCATCCCAAACTGAAACTCCGAACTCATGAAACACTGTCTATCTCCCCATCCCCTCTCCAGCCCGCGGCAACCACTATTCTACTTTGTCTCTATGAATTTGACAACTCTAGGTATCTCGTTTAAGTGGAGTCATGCAGTATTTGTCCTGTTGTGACCGGCTTATGTCACTGAGCCTAACGTCTGCATGGTTCATCCATGTTGTAGCATGTGTCAGAACTTTCTTCCCTTTTTAAGGCTAAATAATACTCTGTTGTGATCTACCTAGATATATTTTGTGTGTCAATTCATCCATTAATGGGTGTTTCCACCTTTTGGCTATTATGAATAATGCTGCTCTGAACATGGGTGTACAAATATCTGTTCGAGTCCCTGCTTTCAGTTCTTTTGGGTATTTACCCAGAAGTGGAATTGCTGGATCATATGGTAATTCTGTTTTTATTCTCTGAGGAGTGGCCTTGCTGTTTTCTACAGCAGCTGTACCATATTACATTCGCACCAGCAATGCACAAGGGTTCCAATTTCTCCATATCCTTGCCAGCACTTATTTTCTGGTTTCGTGACGATGGCCATTCTAATGGGTGTGAAGTGGTTGCGTATTGTGGTCGCATTTGTTTTTAACTGCTCCATTAAGTGGGGTTTTGGTGTTTAGTTTCGATACTGAGAGGAAACCAGTGGGCTGACAGAGGAGAGAGTCCTCTCCTTTACTTCTCATTCCCTTCCGATCCTCTCTTTTAAACACCACTGGCCTTCAAGGCCCCATCATGCTTCTCCGAAGACTGGCCTGGCCCTCCACCAGCGACTGTGTGGACCACTCATTTGACCCTTTACTCAATGCCACCCCTAGTTCCTATCCAACCAGCCTGTGTACTCCTTGATGGCAGCAGCTGTCTCCCGGTCCTCTGTTCTGTGGCCTTGGTACAGTCCTCCCCTGAGCAGGTGTTCTCTAAATGACACGTCATTTATGTGGAGGGTGGGATGGGAGAGTTCAGGGTTATATCAAGAACGGGCAGGCAGAGCAGGAGAACATGAACCCCAGCGGCCAGTGGACTCCAGGCTGACACCTCTGGCAGTCCTCTCTCCGAGGTGGTAGAAGGGACAGAGGTTAACAAGATGACATTTGCAGTCTGCCCACCTGTCTGGGAATCCCAGCCTTACGTTTCAGCTAAAGCAGACCTAGTCACAATAATGCCTACCCATGCACATTGCTTGCTGGTCTTCCAATCACGTTCATTCACATTTTGTCATTGGTTCTTACTAAATTAAGACTCGTGTGAAGGGCAGGTAGTTTGACTTCCATTTTTTAAGAGAGGTAGTTGAAGCTCAGAGAGAAGTCATTTGCCCCATATCCCAGGGCCACTGAATGGAAGACGTGAGACTAGAATCCGTATCTTTTGATTTCGACTTGAAAACTCATCATACTTCAGCCATCTCCTAGACATGCGTGCCTAATGTCACTCCCCTGCTCAAAAACATTCAATGGTTCCCCATTTGCTAGTGAAACACTGCAGTGTCGTTGGCCTGGCATTCAAGACTCTCCCTGATCTCACTCCAATCTACTTTTTCAGCCTAATTCTCACAGTCCAGCTCTCCGCATCTTACCATCATCCCATCTAATGTGTTTTATGTGCCTTTCTCCTCTTGCCTCCACAAGTACAGGCCCAGCTTACAGGTTACCTTCAGAACAAAATCTTTTTCATCCTCCCAACCACAAATCCTTTCTTCCTCCCCTGAATATCCACAGCATGTACTCTGTCTCCCTTTGGTACAGATGATTTTGTTTCACTGTTGATGACTTTCAGTCCCCAGCCAAACCGCTTTCCTGTGTTCTACACCTATTTACCCCACTCCTTCCCGAACACCTCCACCTAAGTGTCACATAGGCACCTCATATTCCTTTCCCAAATCAAACTCATTATCTTCCCTCCCAATATCTCCTATGACCCCCATTATTTGTTTTCTTTTTCTTTTGGAAATTAGAACACTTTGTGCAATGTTTTGGTCCACTCTTAGCTTCTTTTTTTCTTTTTACATTATGCAATTAAAGGAGCACACAGCACACAACTCAACACAGAGAGTGTGGGAGGACCGGCCAGTGATAGGAGCCCAGGCCTCTGGCCTCAGGCTCGAGCTCCCCTCGCTGCTCCGGCCATGGCACCAAACAGCAGCCCCTCAGGGCCCGGGAGGGTGAAGGGGGAAGGCAGTTCCAGCCCCAGCAGCTTTCCCGTCCCTACTGGTGCCCAACTGTCAGCGTGTCTTGTCCCACACCTGTGGCCGGGAGGGGACCGCTTGTCCTCTGTCCAGCAGAAGGGGTGGTCACCTTCCCTTGCTGCGAAGCGAGTACGGAGGGCCTCCCACCAGAGGTGCCGCCTCAGGCCAGGTCACCCAGGTCCACCTCAGGGATCGTATGACCCCCATCTTTTTTTTTTTTTTTTTTTAATGTTGCCTTCACAAAGGAGGTAAAGCCTGGGCTGTGTTTTGTTTTGTTTTTTAAAGAAGATGTTGGAGGTAGGAGCTTATTAATTAATTTATTTATTTTTGCTGTGTTGGGTCTTCGTTTCTGTGCAAGGGCTTTCTCTAGTTGTGGCAACTGGGGGCCACTCTTCATCGTGGTGCACGGGCCTCTCACTATCGCGTCCTCTCTTGTTGTGGAGCACAGGCTCCAGACGTGCAGGCTCAGTAGTTGTGGCTCACGGGCCTAGTTGCTCCGCAGCATGTGGGATCCTCCCAGACCAGGGCTCGAACCCGTGTCCCCTGCATTAGCAGGCAGATTCTCAACCACTGCACCACCAGGGAAGCCCTGACCCCCATCTTGATTAATGGTACCACCATGCACCCAGTTAGCAGAGAGAGGTCATTCTTGCTTCCTCTGCCACTTCCCCCCTTTAATCTGAACTCCCTGACAGTAAGGACTTTGATTCAGCACTGCATCCCCAGGTGCCTAGAATAGTGCCTCGCACACAGTAAGCATTCAGTTCAAGAGTGAAGACATTCTTGGGACTTCCCTGGTGGTCCAGTGGTTGAGTCAGTCTTACTGTGCAGGGGACACTGGTTCGATCCCTGGTCGGGCAACTAAGCCCATACGCGCAATGAAGAGCCCGTGCACTGCAACGAAAGATGCTGTGCGTGTCACAACTGAGACCTGACGCAGCCAATAAATAAATATATACATTAAAAAAAAAAAGAATGAAGACATTCCTATCACTCAGCAATTGCTACATAACAAATCATCCCCAAACTCAATGGCTTAAATAAACTCTCATTTATTATTACAACTCACGTGCCTATGGGTTGGCAGATCTTGGCTGGCCTCAGTCACAAGGCTGTGAGTCATCTGGGGGCTCTGTCCTATGCTTGGCTGGGATGGCTCTGCTCCACTTGCCTCTTGTCCTTCTTCTGGGCCTAGTGGACTAGCCCTGGCAAGGTCTTCTCATGGCAAGGGCGGAGGCCCAAGAGCGAGCAACCCCACTGCACCGGTGCTTTTCAATACTAGTTAAGTTGTTAAGTCACACCCACTAACATCTTGTTGGCCCAAGCAAGTCACATGGCAAAGCCACCAAGTCAGCCATTAACGCCTATCCTTTCTACCTCTTAAACATCTTTGAAATCCATCTCCTCCTCGTCATTCCTGTTTCTCATTCCTGCTCTAGTTCAAGCCCCATCATCTCTCACCTGGATGACTCCAATGGTCTCTTACTTAGCCAGTCTCCCAGCCTTGCATTGCTCCTTTCAATTTACTCATCACTACTGTGAAAGCGTGTATAGAAACAGCAGTCTTTCTAAAATGCACATCCAGTGTTTCTCCCCACTTAAAGCCCATTAGTGGATCTCTAACATCTACAGAGTAAGGCTCAACCCCTAGGCATGACTGGCAAAGCCCATCGTGATCCACTTCTGCTTCGGAGCCTGTCCTCCCGATCTCTCCATTGCTGTTTTTGCTACTTGGGGTGCCCTTCCCCCAACCATGGCCTGCGAAGCCATAATCCTTCTTCAAGATCCAGCTCTTCTGTGAAGACTTTCCTAAACACCTGCAACCCTGGAGCTGTCCACTGCCCTGTCCACCTCTGCACCCCGTTCACTTCTGTGATAACAGTTAGCGTTCAGCTTTGCCATGATTCTTCTGGAGGCCAGCACCAGTAGCCACCTGATGAATGTTTAATACAACATTAAGAGAAAAAAGCAGGATTCAGAGTGGAATGCTGAGTATGATTTTGAGTTTGCAAAGGCATACACACATGTAAATATACAAAAAATTTAGCCACAATCATCTCTAGATGGTGACATCATAAGTGATTTTTATTTCCATCTTTATACTTTTCTGTAGACTCTAAAATTTTTTTCTAACTAGTATGTATAACTTTTATAAAAATAATGGTATCTTAAAAACATTTGTTTTTTTTGTTTGTTTGTTTTATTTTCTTTTTTTGGCCATGCAGCATGTGGGATCTTAGTTCCCCAACCAGGGATCGAACCCGCACCCCCTGCAGTGGAAGCACGGGGTCTCAACCACTGGACCACCAGGGAGGTCCCTTAAAACTATTTGTTGAATGACTATATATCAATCATCTTAGCACCTTGTATATAGAAGATGCTCAGTAAATTTGCCAGACAAATGAACTTAAGGAAACCTGAAATTGTGTAAAATTAACACCCATTCTTCCCTCCTGAGCCATGCCCAACAACAAACCATGACTCACAGGTGTGAATGGTGTGTAGGGTTAAGTGCAGGGGCTCCAGATGCTAACTGCCTGGGTTTGTGTTGTGGACGATAATACCCCCCACCTGTGGGATCTAGGGCACATTACCTGACCTCTCTGTCTCAGATTCCTTATAAGTGAAGTGAGAATAAGAGTAACCACCTCTGAGGGTTACAGTGAGGATGAACGAGCCAGGAGATATCCACTACTAGGGATACAGCAAATGCTCAAGAAAAGATGGCTTTCATTTCTGGCACAGAGCCAGGATTCCTGGTCAGCTTCTCCCTCCCACCTGTGGCAGGGTCCTTCTGCCCCTGTCCTCACTAGCAGCCGGGCAGCCTTCTGTGCCAAGCAAGTCAGGTCTTCACCTCCACCCAGAGCACTAACCCGGCAGCCAAGCTACCCGTGAAAACAGTAATCACACATACAGCCCATGGAACAAAAACTCAGCTGAGGAGAATCGAAGTGAGCTTCCAGCTCCCGTGTGGCTGAGGAGGTGTGATGAAAGGGGAGGGGTCTCAGAACCAGCCCTGTGAGGGCCTGGCTTTAAAAGACGCATGAGTGAAAGGGCCAGCATTCCTGGCACAGTTTCTCAAGCTCTAGTTTTATGCTGAACTCCCAACAGGTTGCTAAGCTCTGCCCAGAACAGAGCTTGGGCTCCAGGGAAACACAGAGCAGCGAGGAGGGGTCCGCAGTCCGAGGTGGGTGGACAGTGGTGGCCTGGAGACCCCTCTGCCTCCTGCCCGACTCAGGGTCCTCTGAACGCAGGTCTGTCCACCTGACAGGCACACGTAGCCCTGGCCCCTCTGTCCCCCAGGATCCGGAGAAGGGACTTCTTCAGATGTGCACGTCAGCAGGCTCATGTAACTGGTGGAGTCATCACTCTGGTCAGTCCCCTCCTTGATGCTGATTTTAAAACCCTACTCTCCTTGCCTCTTGGTCTGATCTTTTGGGGGAGGCCAAGAATGGTTTCCCAGTAGGTTACAGATCAGAGGCTCCAGCCACGCCCACACCCCCGGAGCAGGTGACTTGGAAGAGTTGGACGCCCAAACCCTATGGAGCAGAAGCAAGATTAAAGGAGTGGCTGTCAAAGGGAGAGAGGGCAAGTGCCGAACAGAAGAGAGGGTGTGGGGAGAGAGAACAGGGCGAGCCTGAGGCCTGGATTCTGGTTTTAGAATCTCTGTGCCTGGAAGAACACGGGTAGGTGGAGGGGAAGCATACCTAGGTGAGGTCAGGTCGTGTCTGAGGAGACCTGGACTGGTCCACAGAAGATGAATGGGGAAGAGCTGGCGGGAGCCAGGAGGCGGGGGTGAGGACAGGGGCGGGGACGTGAGACAGTGTCGTCAGGTGGGATGGCAGCTCACACTGTGATGGGACAGATGCTAAAATTAAAGGCAGGCATTGGCCTGGGTGGATTTTCAGAACTCCACTCCCCAAACCCACTTCTAATAGTCACCGGAGCTGTGCCTGAACTTTGAGCTAGGACAGGCTCCCCTCCCTCTGCTGGGCCCAACAGCCTCCATCCCTGCCTGGCCTCCCCCAACCTGAGCCCGTTGCCCCAGACCCTTCCAGTACCTCCTTGTTCAGCCCTGGGATCGGAGCCCCGGGTCTACCTGCATCAAGGGGAACCAGCAGTTCACGGGATGTTGCTTCTTTCTCCTGGTGACAGACATAACCATCCTGAGGACCATGACACAAAGATGGGACAGCCCAGGAATGAAAACTCAGGGTGGAGTAGAGAGGAGAGCGTGGGCAAGACTGAAGGCAGAGAAAAGAATCTGCAGAGCAGTGGATGGCTTCTCAAGCGGGATTTTAGGGAACAACACTCAAGTACAAGAGCCCTCATGTGTGATGACAGAGCCAGGCACACGGAGTCCCAGCAAAGGGCCAGAGCCCAAGGCGAGTCATCAGGACACGGCACTGCCCCTCCAAGGAGACAGGTGGGGCAGGGGGAGGGCTGGCTTTCAGAGCCCTGCTCCCTAGGAGTAGCTCACCTGCTGCTCTTGGAACCCGCTGGGCTATTCCTTAGGGTGACAGAGAGCAGAGTGAGCAGTTGAGAGGAGCGAAGAGAATGCCCTCAAAGTCCAAGACAGGCTGGAGGCAAAACCGGATGGGATGATTGCTCTTGGTTTTGCCAAAACCCCCCATCTTGTAGCATCTTAACTTCCTGGAACAACACGACAACCCTGGGAATTTTTGTCCAGAGGAGCGTCTTGCTAGAAAATCAGGATTCCCCTTCCATGCAGACAGGCTGGGCAAGCCTTCCTCTTTCACCTCATTTACTTCCCAAATTTCACTTCCCATCCCCAGGCACCAAAACCATTACAGTTAATTAATACCACTGCACTGGGGAGATGCACAGGCCTTCCAGGGGTCTCTGAGGACAAGGCATTGGGGACACAGCTTGAGCAACCCGGAGTGCAGTCTCTTGGTGGGGTAGTGGAATTAATGAGGGGTGGGCGGTCGCCCTTACCTCTGGGTGCCAGATGCAAGTTCTGAAACAGTCCTGAGCCTCCCCTGTGGTCATCAGGTTGAGGGGGAGGAAAACATGGGCTTGCTTCAGGGCCAGAAGGGAAGCAAGTGGGAGAAGATACCGGTGGTCACTGGCTTGTCCAAATGCCATAGAGTTCCACCCTCTCTTGCTATGGGCGTCCCCCCAGGAAAGCTCCCTGGGCTGGTCCTCCTGCCACTTCCCAAGTCACAGTAATAATCAGGCACTCTTCTCAGTACTTCCCACGTACTAACGCAGATAATCTTCAAGCCCATTTCACAGATGGGGAATTCGAGGCAGAGAAAGGCTAGAAAATTAGCCTAAGTTCTTACAGCTCCACGAGGCAGAACTGGGATTCGAACCCAGCTCCAGAGCCTTCACTCCCAGTCAGCACATCGCACTGTTCTTGAGGCTGACTACAGGCTCCTTTGAGGGCACTACCGTTTTCTGAGTTTCTGCTTGTGGAAGGCTGAGATGGTATATGGGGAGACAACAGGAAGCAAGAAGGATGTGAGCTTCTCGGTAGGTCATCAGCGAAGCCCAGAACCGGTGTCAGAGCTCCTGAAGGCTCTCAGTCTATTCTGAGAGGCCAAGTTCTGTTCTGAAGCCACGTTCTGGCAGCGTCCACACGAAGATCCTCCAGGGTCACGGCTGACCCTCACAGGACAATGGCAGCAGCCACCCCTTTGGACCTTAAGGCACGTGCCATTCAAAGACCTCTCACCAGGACACACGTTACCCAGAGTCTCCCCTATGGCCAGCCTGCCCCAAAGCTGCCGGGAATCTCAGACGCCCCAGCCCTGCCACGGAAATGCCAGCCAAGAGCAGCGGCCAGCGTGCAGCCTGCCCAGAGAAGCCCTGTGCCTGCAGCAGCGACAGCAGCCGGAGTAGCAGAACCGTGCAGGGCAGCCGGCCGGGGAGGATTTCAGACAGCCTCAGATGCTGAGCAAATCCCAGCTGGCAGGTGCAGCGGGGGCAAGTGGGCTTGGGGAACGGAGTCAGCCTGGCACCGAGGCTCACCGGGGCTCAGGCAGCAAAGGGCAGCCTGCGGGTGGGGACTGCAGGACCCTTCCCAGACTTTACACGGCTGCCTCTCTGTTGTCATTCAGATCTCAGCTCAACCAACACCCCTCAGAGGAATCGCTGATCCAAAATAGCCTCCCCGTCACCCACATCATCCCATTTTAGTCTTAGCGCTTTCACTTTCCGATATTTCGCTACTTGTTCATTGTCTGTCTCCCCCAATTAGAGTGAAAGTTCCACAAGGGCAGGGCTCTGCCTTGTTCACTGCTGGGTAAACTAGTGCTTAGAACAGTGCCTGGCAGTAAGACCCACTGATACCTGTGAATGAATGGATTGATGAATGAATGAATGAATGGGCCCAAACAGGCGCAGGCCCTTAAACACTGATGAGAGCAGGTATAAAGAGTTAAAGAGCTCAGCCTTTCTCTTCTCCTCTTTCTTAGGAAATATAGCCTTTAAAATTTTTTTATATCTAGCATTTTAAAATGTCTTTCTTTTTCCTGATTACAAAAGTGACATTTGCTCACAGTTGAAATTTAAACACTGCAGAAAGGAATGATATAGAAAGCAAGTCCCCCATCATCCCACATCTTAGAGAAAATCACTTTTAGTGGTATGTGGTGTACTCATTGAGATTTAATTTAGTTTTAAAAGAAACAAATCCATGCATCATAGAAAGAAAAGGCATTCATAATTCCAGCAAACTAGCAGCCATTATCATTTCCCCTTTGCGATCTTTTCTCATGTGTTTATTTTACAAGTTACCATAATGTATTTATCCTGTAACCTGACACTTTCACTCATTACATCATAATCAATTTTTCCAAGTTGTCATATAGCCTATGTTCTCCTTATTATAATGGCTGTGTAATATTCCACCAAGTGGAAATCTATAATTTACTTAACCTAGGTGTTCAACAAAGGGAGAACAACTGTTTCCCATTTCTACTCTGACAATGACACCACAAGAACATCTTTCTTATGCCTGTAACAAGAGAATTCAGCGCTTTTCTTTGCTGGCACTATTTCCTAAAGAAAGATTTCTTAATGAACAATTCTACAAGTGGTATCACTGAACAAAAGGGTACAACTGTTTTAAGGCTGACGATGTAGGTTGTTCTGGGGAATTCTGTGTAATGCAGGGAATAGGTCTCCGTCTGAGTCACCGCGTTCCCACAGTGGCCTCCACGACCATCTCTCTACCCCCCACCCCACTCCCACAGTCCAGGCTCTCTCACACCACCCCGGCTATAAATCAACTCGGTAACACGCTTCCTGAAAGACCCTCCAATCACAAACTGATTTTGCAAGCCTCGGTTGACTGAAAAATAGATTCTAGCCTTGAGTTTTAAACTCTCAACTAGCAGTGGAGTCAAGATCTATCTAAAGCTGAGAAGTACCCGGTTACCCTTTCCCTCTCTGCAAACTCCTACATAGAAGCTAAGGGCTCTGGGCTCCCATGGACCAGGCCAACAGCTCCTAAAACTTGTCCGAGTACAAACCCACCAGCGCTCCCTGCCCTGGTTTCCAGGGGAGCTCTCTGCCTGCCGGCCCCCGGTCCCACAGTGGGACTGTCTGTCCTCTTCAGACAGAACAGCCTTTAGGCCGGACAGCCTCTGGGGCTTGGGAGAGCAGCCAACTGTCATTTTTTTAAAGCATCATCAAGGAAAAGCCAGAGGCCGAGGCTGGAAAGAAAGGCTGTGTGAGGACAGGTGAGACTCCCCAGCCAGGGGGCCCCTCGCCCTACATGCCGCTCCTCTGGACTGAGGAGGAGATATGGCTGAAACATGGCAGAAGCAGCAGAGAACTTGCTCCTCTTGACCCCCTGGTGGCCACGCTTATGGCAGCTAAGGCACCACAAAGCCTTCACCATCCAGTGCCCTGGATGCTCTACCCAAGGCCACACAAACCACTCATGGCTTCTGGGCAGAGTCTGGAAGCCTAGGTGAGATCTAGTTCCCACTGCACAGAGGTGAAGCCCAGGGCCCAAAGCACCCATGAGCATACAGATAAGAAAGAGAATTGGGGAAGATGCCATCTCCTAAGTGCTGGGTGTCTCACATCACTCATGTCAGCCCACCTGGGTCTGACCCAGTTCTTAGAGGCCATGTGGCTATACAATGGCTCTAGCATGTGACACGGCCTGAAACTGCTGGAAAACCCCCTCCCATTCCAGGACCATAGCCCTGTGACAGGCCCTTGGACCGGAAGCAGGCTCAGGACTGGAACCTTCAGGCCTGTGCCCATGCTGCTGAGGCAGGAAGGGCCAGGGATCCCCTGGGAGCCAGTAACGTACTCACTTATCACACCCTTGAGTGCGCGGCTCCGACCAGACATCAGGATCACTGTCCAGGAGTGTCCCGGGTTAACCTTTGTCCCGGTGCCTGGCTGGGCCTCGGTGCCATTCTCAACAGTGTGGGCAAGCATCAGCCCCAGGGCTCAGCTGATCCTCGGCTAGTGGATGGGTGGCTTCCATTTGTCCCTGGAATTAAAGAGGAGGAGTTCATTAGCTTAAACTATCCCCAGCTCCGAGCCACCAGGCCAGCCAGAGAGGCGGCCTCGAGGCGAACACCACAGCTCCGGGCTCCAGGCTCAGCGCCTGACACTCATCACACCCAGGCCATGGGGCCTCTCCTGGAGCCTGCCACCTCCTCTCTGCCATCCCGCTTGCCCAGGTCTGGTTAATCCGGAGATGAGAGCCTGGAATGGATCCCAGGCAGTTCACATGGGGGCTAGGACTCGGTGCTTCTTGTGCCATGAGTGAAGTGTGTGCACACTTGTAAATCTGAGCAGGGATATAATTTTAGAATCCAGCTCCATTCTCAATTTAGCTTCAAATTACACTCTCACCTTCCCCCTGTAGTGGGTACATCTGTTCTCAAGGGCGGTCAAGAACCTCACGGAAGACAGACGATGTAGAGCATTTGTTTGCATTTGGGGAGCCAAGCACAACTACACGTGCAAAAACAAGCACACCAACAAAACGTGTGCTAAAACCCTCTACCCGCAATCCCACTGCCCTCCTATTTATTTCATTTTATTATTTTATTATTGTTGTCGAGACCCTTCCTATTAACATCGGTAATTGACTATAAGCTGATATAAATCTGACTTTATAATGCCCCTTGCCACATACATATTTTTAATAGAGCCCTAAGACTTGACCATCTGATAGAGACTTCGACATTGTTTTTGCTTTAATATGAAGGTGCTGAAGCTTCCCTGAAAATCCCTTGGATAAACTGTACCTTCTGCACGAGCCCAGGGACAGAGATCAGATCCAGCCCAGCCCTACAGAGGGATGGACCGGCTGCTCAGAAGCTGAGAATAGTGTGTGACCGGCGGAGGGAATTGCCCGCATCCCCCAGTGGACGACCAAGCAGGGTGGGCCACAGAGGCACCACCCTGCGCTGATGCCCATGGCCACCCTCCTCCCTCCCCCAACCCCCCAGGCTCTCTGAGCAGGGGTGACTCGGGCCTTTGCTCCCGAAGGTGACAACTTGCGAGGCAGCAGGGGAGCCAAGAGAAGTGAAAGTGCAGGGCTTGGGGACCTGAAATTCACTGTGTGCACCTGTGCTTGCAGGCAGGGAGGGCATGCACCCCCGGGTCTCTCCCCTGGGCCTCTGCACTGAGAGAAGTGAAGGACAGAGTGGGTGAAGTGCTGCGGGCTGCTGTGCTCTCCTGGCCTCTGTCCCTCCCCAGCTCCTCCACAAACAGGAGCCCCCAACCCTGCCCCACCTGTCCCCACCCCTCCCTTCTCCCAGCCTGCCGGGCCATGGGCAGGGATCACCCTGGAACATACCTATCAGGGGCATGTCCAGCGCGCCCTCCATCTCCAGCACCACCGTGACCCTGTGCCTGGGGAGTTCGATCCCCCCACGGGCACTTCCCCTTCTCTGGGCCCTAAGCAGGCCGCATTAACAGCACTAGTCAAAACCCAACAGAAACAGAAACCAAAGCCCACATCCTGGCAGCACAGCCTGCTGGTCGCCACGGTTAGCCCTGGGAGCCCGAGGCTGGTTAGGCTGCCGCCCTGGCAGATGAAGCGTGGCAGTCAGAACAGGCTCCCTCCTGGGGCCAGCCTCATGCTGGACACCTCCTGCTTCCTGGTCTGCAGGCTCTTCCCCCAGGGGAAGAGCTGGACGAGGAGGTGATGGGGTCCCACCTCTGCCTCCAAGTGCACAAGCTGTCCCCAGACCCCTCTGACACCCTCGGGCCCCTTAGACCGGGTCCCACGGTGTAGAGGGCATGAGGCTCCCTTGAGGACAGCATGACCTGAACCAGAAGTTTTTGGAGTAGAGGAATGTGTGAAGAGCCCTTATACAACTAACATGTGGTAGTACTTGTACTTTTTCAAGTATATGACCTCTCATAATTCTCCCCAGACTCCTGCAGGGAAGGCAGGAATTATCCTACCTCCCCACCCCCACCCTGTCCCCAGCCCTGCTGCATTTTAAAGATGAAAACACTGAGCCTCAGGATATTAAGAGATTAGGCTAAATCCATACATTTGATTCAAGCCCTGGTCCTCGGGCTCCAGAGTCGCCCCTCTTGCCATATAGCATACCTTCAAAGTGCTTTCCATCCCAATCTCATTCTCAAGGCACACATCTGCATGCACTCATCCTTCATTCGGTGTAATCTACTTAGTCCATCCTGTAAGCAGCTTATTTGTAAACGTACAGCCAAGTCCGTCCAGCTTCTCCTTCAACATGTCCCAATGCCCCAGAAGCTTGAAGGGGCAGAGACTACCGTGCAATTTCAAGACCTCTCTAACTGCCCTCCTCTGCAGCCCACCATACCCACTCCTCCTTTGAGACCCTGCCCCCTCTTCATTCCTTTGTGATGCCATCCTCCCACAGCCCCCCAGGTGAATCACTGATGTTCCCACAGGACTCTGAACAGCCTCCTATTGAAACATATTGCCCCATCTTAAAATGATTATGTGTCTGTTTCCCCCTCCACATGATGAATTCCTTGAGACCATGAAACTTCTGTTGGATGGAGGGACAAGCAAGGTAGAGAAGGATCCAACTAAATTACTGGGTGATTGCAACATCCAGTGTTATTAACCAAACATAATGATGTCTGGTGTTCTCTAATTTTTAGGCCACCATCATGGAAGGGTTCTCTCCCACAAAGCACCATAAATGTTGGTTTACAATGGGCAGGGCTGTCTCCGGAGACCAGGGAAGAAAGGAGGGTCCTCGCTATCCTTTCTCCCACCTCCAAGAGCCATCACCCAGGCTGAGAGGTGAGGATAGATGGGGTGAGTGCCTTGGGTCTGGACAGTACAGAAGACATGTCACATGAGGAGGGATGGGGCAGGAACAGAGCGTCCAAGGCATCCCGGGAGACACCGCAGGCTTTCATATGGGCAAGGAGCCAAGCTCAGGCTCAGGTCAGAGAATAACAGTGCCTATTCTGTTATTTCTACAATGTGCTGGCACTCTCCAAAGAAGCGTCCAGTTTCCATATATGTAGGATTCATTTCCCAAAGAGGTTTAACCAGCAGCTGCTGGCAGGAAATTCCCTCTGCATCATTCTCTCTCCTCCCCTATAACTATTTAAGGTAAGCTGGGCTTGCAGGATTGCATCTCTGCTTCTCTGACCGGAACCTCAAAATCAAATCTACCCCCATCCACCACCCTTCTCCATGGCCTGGAACCTAAGAGTGAAGCCAGGAAGTGGCAGGCAAACACTATCCCTTTTTCTCTCCTATTCTCCTCTTCCCCAAATCACCCCACCCAGGTGCCCATAGAGTAAAGAGAAGATGCCCCAGAGACCCACTGGGGAGCCCTCTGGTTTTTCAAATCCTCCCCAGTTCCTCCCTTTTGACCCAGAACAACTGCTTTTACTTGTCCTGTAGTAAGACCAGCCCTGAACACAAGTGGATTGGCAACTTCCCAAACCAAGGAGTGACCGTGCTCAGCTACAGATGCAATTGGAATGCCAACCCCCCCCCCCCGACCAGGGGAAAGGCTGTATCTGGTCAGCTCCCCCTTGGGAGCAAG
Organism: Pseudorca crassidens; assembly: GCF_039906515.1. Classification (NCBI taxonomy): domain Eukaryota; kingdom Metazoa; phylum Chordata; class Mammalia; order Artiodactyla; family Delphinidae; genus Pseudorca; species Pseudorca crassidens. The sequence goes on along the minus strand of NC_090296.1, from coordinate 35,014,544 downwards.
GAGACCCAGGCCCTGGGGCCTGGCTGGCATGCGGAAGAAAGGGTGTAGATAGGGGATGGACCCCCCCCTCCCCTCCACTTGGCCATGTCCTTCCATTCCATGCCCCTCACTCTGGGCTTGGAATCTGGGTTACCCTGCCTGCTGGACATCTCATCACCCTCTCTTCTGTCTCACCTGTAGGCTACCCTGTCCTGACAACCTCCTCTTCTTCCTTCCTCCTCCCCATGCAGCCCACTCCACCTGACACACCCCTCCCAATGTCCCCCCCGGAACCAACCCCGACCACCCACCCCCTACGCCTTAGAGGGTGGCCTCTGGCCCTGTGCTCCTTTCCTTTCCCTCCCATCCCACCCCCTGGCACTGTGTAGCTGCTGCTCACTGCCTGAAAGGCTGGACAGATGCTGGGCTCTCTAATTAGCTGCCTGGCTGCCATCCCAGAGCAAGGCATGTGTTACTGTAAAGAGCTGCCTCACCTCGCCTTCATCAATAATCCCCTGTGCAGATCCCATCAGGCGGCAGCTGAGGGGCCCTGGAATCCTCATCACGTGAGACCAGCAAGGCTCCTTCTGTCAGCTGGACAGGAACAGGCAGCGGACTCACAGCCTCACCCGCAAAGTGACCGGGAATTTATCTGCTTTCTCCCTATGACGGCCCACATCCTTCGGGTGTCCCACAGGTGAATCCACCGCACCTGCCCCTTCATTGCCTCCCCGGTGGAGGCAGAAAGAAGCCCAGTTGGTCTTTCGGAGGACAAATCTGGAGCATCTCAACAGCGCGACTCCCAATGCCCTACTTTTCACAGCTTGCTACAGCCAAGCCACCCCCAGAGATTTCTAAACAGCCAGGGGACCCGGTCCCAGAAGTCCTGTGGAGGCTGGTTTGTTTATACGAGGGGTTGTATTCCAGCAAAGATTGACTACCTGGTGAAGGCCAGGCACTGTACCCCGTGTGAACAAGACAAGGTTCCTGCCCCCTTGGTGCTCACAGTTCTGTGGGGAGACAGACCATAAGTAAGCCAGCCAGCACATACTGTAATGTCTGGTATCAGGCCACGAAGGAGGGCAAAGGCCTGGAAGGGGACAGAAAGAAATTAGATGCAGGAGGGCGAGTCTTAAACTTCTCTAAGGATCTAGCATCAGGGCCTACATCAGAAAGACACAAAGAAGCTTAGCAAAGAGCTTTGGGAAAAGCATTCCAGGCAGGGGGAACAGTAAGTGAAACAAGCTAAACAAGTTTGAGAAACAGCCAGGCCAGAGAAGCTAAAGTTTGTGTAATTAGGGGTCAGACATTCTCTGCCCCTTATCGCAAGGGTCATCTGGTGATCCCTACAGGGCCAACTAGGTCAGGGCAAAGTGCCCAACTGCCAAATAAATGTAGCTAGTCAACTGAAGACTCTTCTTGCAGGCAGGGGCTGGAAACCGTGAATTCCTCATCAGCTGTTGCTTGGCAATTTTATTAACACATGAAGGGAAGGTGAAATCCTTTAACTCATGGTCTGGAATTTCCATCTGTTTCTGATCAAAAGAATTTAAGTAACTTCACCAGGTCCTCTCTAGCCTGGGTGTTTCACCTTAACAAGAAGGTAAATATTCCTTTTTACTCCAGGTAGTTTGTTGGATTTTCTGTCACTTACAATCAAGAAAATTCTAACTAGCACAGATGGTTTCTCCTCACCTGGAACACACCTAGCTGGCACGAGAGTCACGTATCTGAGCACCACCTACCCATCTCTGCTGCTGTGAAAGCCAGTGGCTCTGCCCTTTGCAGACAGTAAGGGGCAGAATCTCAAATAAGAAAGTCGGATGCCTGGCGTGGTGGGTGAATCTCAGCGGGATGGCTATAGCTCTGGGGGCTCCAAATCACCCTCCTGGTCACTGATTTTGTCAGTTCCCCTTGACTTACCTGGTCCTTGCCAGCAACTAGCACACCTTGACTTCTGAAAACAGGACATGAGAAAACTAGTAGCCTAGAGATGAGGCCCAAGCCAAGATCAAGAAGTGCACAGAGAGATATTTTTCTGAAAACTGCAGAACTGCACTACCCAGTTTGAGAGCCACTAGCTACATGGGACTCTTTCAAATTTAACTTTAAAAATGAATAAGATAAAAAAAGTCAGTTCCTTCGTCTCACTAGCCACATTTAAAGTGCTCAATAGCTACATGTGGCAAGTGTCTACCATATTGGACAGTGCAGATGTAGAACATTTCCATCATCACAGAAAGTTCCACTGGACATTGCTCTAGAACTTACCAAGGGTGACGAGAAGGCTGCCAAACACGCAGACCTAAAGCTGAGCTGAGCTGAGCTTCCTTGCTCTTGGAAATCCTCTTTCTTTTCTGAACAGACACCACTGCCCTCATTCTCTCCCTCAAGCCTAGTTAACCAAGGCTGCCATTGTGAGATGGGGGAGGATGAACCCTTGTTCCAAGAAAGTCACTGTCTACTGTCTGAAGAGTGACTTTTATCCAAGAGGCCAGGAGAGGGCTCTGGCCATGGGTAAAATGAGGCCAGCCTCTGAGTCTCTGGCTATAACTCAGTGTAGGGGGTGCTGCTTGGACTATTTAAAAAACTCCAAACCATTTATTGAGTACCCTCTATGTGCCAGGCAGGTGTCACACAGGTCATCTCATGAGTCCCCTCCATGAGCCCATGAAGCAGGCATTAACTCTGATTGACAGGAGGCAAGGGAAGCTCAGAGGTTAACTGACAGCTAGAAAATGGGAGGGCCAAGGGTTTCATCAGCACTTTCCCCCTGCTACACCATTCATGGGAGGTGCAGATGTGCAGACAGGAATTAGGGGACTTAATTTACCTATGGCAGTGGGCCACCTAGAGCTGCCCTTTTTTCTCAGGGCAGACAATCTCATGTAAGCTGTCCCTTCCAGCCTACTCAAGCCCACCCAGGGGCTTGGGAGAGCTGCCTTCCAAGGGTCTACCCATGAAGTCCTGGTTATTGAAAGACACCACATCAGAACAAAAGGAAGGCCACCAAAGGAAGTACAGAAGATAAACCCTGGAAGGGGGCAGGGGTCAGACATGTAGCATTTCTCCTGGCCAAAGAGGAGAAGGGCATGATCAAATTTTTTGTTTTAGAAAGCCATCTGGACCACGAGTTCCTTACCTTTGCATCCTCATGTCCTGGATAAAATTTGACATACGGTAGGGACTCAAAATCCAAGTGTTGAATGGAGGGAAAGGCACGGGGGCAGGTCCTGCAAGAGCGAGGGGCCTGGCCAAGAGGAGCTTGAAGGGCAGGTGGGTTGGGGGGGAAGACCGAGAAATGAGTTGTTCTGGGGGTGCCGTGATGGGTGCTGTTTGCTCCATACATGACCCAATCTGACTGTCCCTTTTCTTTAAGTAATGGCCCAGAGGAAAGGCCAGCATACACCGGGCTGGGCACTGACTGCAGCAGGCCCCTCCACCGTGGGCCTTAAGCCCAGCAACCCTGGCCCCTCACTCAGCCTCTCGCCAGACAGCTGCATCTACTGTGGAAGTACCGAGCCCTGCAACACTCTCAAATATGGCTCCAAACGGCACTTAGGCAAGAGTAATTAAAGGGAATGTTATCTCAGTCAGGCTCTCATTAGGCACGTAATTAGACTGCTGAAAATAATTAACATTCCTTTTGACAAAGGAAGCAGAGGACCCATTACATTCACTAGGACGCCTCAGACCAGCCTGAGGAAGGCCGAGAAGAGAACTCATCACCTCCCAGGCCTGCACAGGACAGAGTCAGCATCCAGGAACCCAGACCAGGTGGCGAGTCCTGCCCTGGGCCAGGCTCCTGGGTGAGTGGACACAGATGGAAGCGGACGCCTTCATGTATGTATTACAGATAACAATAACACACTCATACAGGCTCACAGAGAAAGAACTTGAAGGAAATGTATGACTATATCAAGATGGCAGGCCAGGGGCAAATGCCTAAATCCCCCAAGTCCTAGAAAATGACAGAAAAGACATTTTCTAAGAAGAATAAATCCATTACAGCACCAGAAAGCGAGGGAATTATATGGGCTCCCTGAAGATGGAAGCAAATGAGAATAAACAGATACAGAAACCACAACCCCCAAAATAAAATCATGGAATAATAATAATAATGACACTCATACAGGACATATATGTGCCAGACGCTGTTCTAAGCACATATTATCTCATCTAACCTTCACAAAAATCCTTTGAAATACAGACTATTATTTTCCCTGCTTTACAGATAAGACCCAGAGTTACACAGCTTTCCCAAGGTCATAGTGCTAGTAAGTGCCAGGGCTAGGATTTGAACCCCAGCAGTGCGGCTGAGGATTCCACACTCAGTCAGAGGAGTGGCTCTGCAGGGTCCAAGTTTGGAGAGATTAGGGGCCCAGGAGACGCCCTGAGTGGTTGGTCATAGGATTTGGAGGAGCCAGGCAAGCGGGCTCCTGCCCCACCTCTCCACCCAGGCTCCTGCCGGGACGTTAGGGTAGGGAGGCAAGGGGACACGTAGACGGCTCCTGCATCCCCAGCAGGCACATCCCACCCTCCTGTCCACAACCAGGGGCAGCTGGCTCTAGAGCGCGGAATCAGGTTTCACACAGAGGTGACTAAAAAACCTGAAAATACAAAGGGAGAAGAAACACAACCAAGACTTAGCAAACATTTGACAAAAACCAAAGCAACCAAAGAAGCACCGAATTAGAGAACAGAAGTTCCAGCTGGAAAACAAAATCAATAAAGTCACCAGAACGAAATGTTTTCCAAAGTATGATTAATATCCTCTGAGGGATAACAGGGGCTACTGAGTCTATGAACCCAAACGAAGCTGTTGCCAGAAGGATGATGAAGATCTCAGAAATGACGGAAATACACCATGGTTAACCACTTATCTCTGGATGAAAGAATAGAGCGACTTCATTAAAGTGTTTCTTTATATAGAAAAACTAGTTTTCTAAACTTCCTATATCAAACATGTGTTACTTTCAGAATCGGGAAAGTTATTTTTTAAAATGCCTGGTGCGAGGTAGGTGCTCAGTGAGGGGGTAGATCCTGCCCCCTACACCAACCCTTGGCCCCATCCAGACTGGTACATAACTTGCTGTCCCCCAGTTTCTCCATCCATGCTCCTGTCTCCGGGTCTCTGTGCACACTGTTCCCCTCCTGGAATGCCCTTATCTATCGCTATTTACCCAGATTTGCCTGTCCTTTAAGGCCCAAAGATTACCCTTGTTAATGAAATGTCCCTTCATCGTACCTAACCCACTCTGATCCCTCCTCCCCCAAACTCCTAAGGGCACTTAATTCTCCAGGGTCATAGGACAGCTCTCACTGAGCTGTCCTGTGGGGTCACAGTACTGACAACTTACATGTCCTTTACCTTTCAGTGACCAAGTCTTGTCTCCCCAACTCAATGGTAGGCTCCTTAAAGACACCGAGAGGGAACTAGCTTTCGTCCCATACCCCAATGTGCCCAAATAAAGCTGAGAAACTTTCGTAAGAACATTCTTATGTGTCAGTTGAATGAACGATGAATTAGCTTCCGATCCTGGTGGGAGTAGAAAGAGGAAAACTATTGTGGAAATGTGGTTTCTCAGCAGGGCTGGGCACAGCACAGCAAGGTCCTCCCATGTGGGTGATGCCCTCGAAAGTGGGTCACCTGGTCGCAGATAACTTGACCTCCCATGCCTTGCCTGGGATCCAGAAATACCTGCAAACCCAGGGTGGATGACTGGTAAATCTCGGGGCAAAATGTGGATAAGGAGTAAGACATTTATATGGTCTTAGGTTGTCTCCCCACAGATTGCTTATTAGTAGCGAGGAAAAATCAGTAAATGCACAGTGAAGAGATCGGACACCTTGACGAAGTGATCCAACTTAACATCACACGTAAGGGGCGAATGGACATCCGGTGCCTCTGGATGTAATACAATGAAAAAGATACAACATCACTCATGTGTATGCTAGCCAGGAGGGTATAACTCAGTCTAAATGTGAGGCAACAGCAGAGAAATCCAAAAGGAAGAACATTCTATTTTTTTTAAAGGGGGAGGAGGAGGCGGCTATATTCTTAAAAATGTCAATGTCATGAAAGACAAAGAAAGGCTGAGGAACTGTTCTAGATGAAAAGACTAAAGAGACATAACAACTAAATGCAGTGCTGGATCCTGGACTGGAGAGGAAATAAATGCTGTAAAGGACGTTATTAAGTCAATCAACAAAACTGTAAGATAACCAGCAGATTAGATAAAAGTATCATATCAAAGTTCAATTTACTGAAGGTTCTGTGAAACAATATCCTTATTCTTAGTAATCCACACTGAAATATCCAGAGAGAAAGGGCCATGATGTAGGCAACTTACTCTAAAAAGGTTCAGGAAAGGACCTCCCTGGTGGTGCAGTGCTTGAGAATCCACCTGCCAGTGCAGGGGACATGGGTTCGAGCCCTGGTCCGGAAAGATCCCACATGCCATGGAGCAGCTAAGCCCGAGAGCCACAACTACTGAGCCTGCGCTCTAGAGTCCGAGAGCCACACTACTGAGCCTGAGTGCCACAACTACTGAGCCCACATGCCTAGAGCCCGTGCTCCACAACAAGAGAAGCCACCTCAATGAGAAGCCTGCGCTCCACAACGAAGAGTAGCCCCCACTCGCCGCAACTAGAGAAAGCCCATGCGCAGCAACGAAGACCCAACGCAGTCAAAAATAAATAAATTTAAAAAAAAAAAAGGTTCAGGAAAAAGAGGGTGAAAGAGGGAGAGAGAGAAAACATAAATGATAAAGCAAATGAGGCAAAATGTTAAAAAATACTGGATCTGGATAAAGAGTATATGCGTGTTCTGTACTATTCTGGCAACTTTTCTGTAAGTTTGAAATTACTTCCAAATAAAAAGTTTGGAGAGGGACTTCCCTGGCGGTCCAGTGGTTGGGACTTTTTGTCTTCCAATGCAGTGGGTGTGGTTTGATCCCTGGTTGGGGAGCTAAGATCTCACATGCCTCGTGGCCAAAAAAACAAAACATAAAACAGAAGTAATATTGTAACAAATTCAATAAGGACTTAAAACAAAAAGTTTGGAGAAAAAAACAACAACAAAGGGGTCCCTTCCATTAGACAGGGTGGGGTGGGGCGGAGCAGACATGGAGGGTGAATCCAGGGAGGACATTTGTCCTCACGTGTCTACACCAGCCCCCAAATTCCAGCCCTGTCACAATGTCCCTCACAGACACATTTCCTCTCCAATGGGGCCCTCCCCTTTTCTTACTTCTCCACCTATTTACTCCTTCCTCTACCCAAGATCAGCAATCTTCCAGGAGGCCGCCCTATCAGTACCACAGGACAGAACTGGTTAACCTTTTGGATCTATTCTTATATGTAGTTAATATTTTCTGGAGATGTTCTGACACCTGTTTTGTCCACAAGCCCATACTAACGAGTCAGGTTATATTTTTTAAGCCACAGCCTTCAAGGTGTTTCATGGTATTTCATTCCCCCCCGCCCCCCCCCGCAAATGTGTGGTCAGTCCTATTCATTCTGTCTGACTTTAGGCCTTTAGACCACGTTCATCCCTTCTGAGATCTCATGCAGGCTTTCTAGGGTAGATGCTCTGTTTCCCACACCCCACCACCATCACCACCACCTAACTCCAGAGTAAACCCCCTGCCCTCCCCTCCCCTCCCCTCCCCACACACAAGCACAGCCTCCCTCCCCAGGTACTATGAGGAGGGGTAGCCACTTTAAATAATGCACCTCTTTAAACAAGAGGCAGCTGATGGAGTCTCTTTAAGCAGCCTCACTGCAGGAAAGGGAATCGAGCAAACCATCTCATTGCACAACTTCATTTATTTATTAATTCAGAAATCCTTATATGCATCTTTTATGTACAGACTACTCAATGCTAAGTGGGTTGGAGTATGAAAGCTGAAGCACGACAGTGGAAATTCTACTGTAGCGTCAAATAGCAGAAGCCTACAAATAATAATAGCCTCCATTCTGACAGTGCCTTTTACTTAAATGAACCTACTTCAAGTTTATCTCATTATTCATGCATTCCTTCACACGCTCCTTAAACAATTACCCAGGATCTATGTCATGCCACCAGGTACACGCAAAGACCGAAGAGGCCAAGGGCCAAGCTCGGGCCACAGGTGGCTGACTTTCTAAGTGATCCTGGATTGGCCCACTAGCCACACACTGAGGGCACCAGCCACGACGGGACACCAGAGGAAGTTATTCTAAAGAAGAGAAAATGAGTGAGAATCAGAAAGAAGCTACTGTGGCTTCAGCGCACAAATAAATGTTGTTTCTAAGTACATGATTTTATATTATAATTTAGAATTATATTAACTTATTTTTAATTACCTAGGGGACCCTAAGCCTGTCAGCGCTGAGAGCCTCTGAAGATCTTAATCCAGACAAACAGTAAGTAGAGGTCGCAATCCTAAATGCCAACAAGGGTCAAGCAGCCACCGCGAATTAGCGAAGACTCCAGAGCTATTAAGAAAGCAGGACTGGGCTTCCCTGGTGGTGCAGTGGTTGAGAGTCCGCCTGCCGATGCAGGGGACGCGGGTTCGTGCCCCGGTCCGGGAAGATCCCACATGCCACGGAGCGGCTGGGCCCGTGAGCCATGGCCGCTGAGCCCGCGCGTCCGGAGCCTGTGCTCCGCAACGGGAGAGGCCACAACAGTGAGAGGCCCGTGTACCGCAAAAAAAAAAAAAAAAAAGAAAAGCAGGACTGACAGGAGAGATTTATTGTGGGTGGGGGAGGAGAGGGAGAGAGAGAGAGGGAGTAGGGGAGAGAGAGGGGGAGAGACAGAGAGAGAATGGCATCCATACTTCTGACTTGGGCAATAGCAGGCTCATTCCCTGAGAGAAGAGGATGCCGGCAAAGATGTGCATCGGAGGTGACCCACAATGAACTGCATTTCAGATGCTCTAAGTGTGAGATGCCCACAGGACTCTAGGCTGGAGGCAGGTCTGGGACCCCCGCTGGATGGAGCAGCAGAGGGGAGGACCCTCTGGGGAGAAGGTGCAAGGGGTGACATCTGGGGCCGGCAGAGGAGGAGGTACTGTGAAGGGGCCTGTGGAAAGGCCAGGGAGGGAGGAGGACACCAGGAAGGGGCCCCGCCAGGGAAGTGGGGGCAGGAGAGTGTCAGGGGTCACAGTCAACGGCAGAGGCAAGCCAGACAGGGACCGAGGAGGTTTAGCAGAAAGAGCTCCCTGGGGACCATTTAAGAAGGAGGTGTGACTGCAGAGGGAGGTGACTGAGACAGTGTGGACAGATGACTCTTTTGAGAAATTTACTCGTGAAGGAAAGGAGAGAGAAAATCTGCTGGAGATGTAGAGATGGGGGCAGGGGGAGGCATCCCTTCTCCCTTTCTCCTTCCTTCTTTCCCAGGTAAGAGAGACCTAAGGATGTTTCAAGGCCAAGAAAAAAATAAAAGACACACACAGCGACGGAGAGCTTGTGGCTGGGACATACATTGTGGGGCACACATGGCTGCTCTGGGCTGTCCTGAGGTCATGGGGAGAGCACAGCAAGCCACAATCCCAAAGGCCAAGGACACGTGTGTCATTATAATCCCTTTACAGGGGCTTCCCTGGTGGCGCAGTGGTTGAGAGTCCGCCTGCCGATGCAGGGGACGCGGGTTTGTGCCCCGGTCCGGGAGAATCCCACATGCCACGGAGCGGCTGGGCCCGTGAGCCATGGCCGCTGAGCCTGCGCGTCCGGAGCCTGTGCTCCTCAATGGGAGAGGCCACAACAGTGAGAGGCCCGCATACCGCAAATAAATAAATAAATAAATAAACAAAATAATAATAATAATCCCTTTACAGAGAGGAGACCCAGGTAGCCAGAGTTAAGGTCATACAAGTACTAAGGTGCTGTGGCCCAGACCCAGAACACAGATCTCCCAGTTCCTGGTCCTGGTCCTTCTTCCAGACCAGTTGTTCTCAATGGGGTCACCCCTGGGATGGCGGGGGTAAGGGCCTTCTGTCAGCACCATGGTGGGTGGGGAGTACCACAGGTACTTATCAGTGGGGACCTGGAATGCCAGACACCCTGCAGTTCCCACAACAACCCACAAAAGAACCCCCCCACACAGATAACTTTAGAACATTCCACTAGGCATTCACAGAGGTGAAAAGCCCATTCATAATTATCGGCATCTAGAACAAAACTCCCTTTCTGAAATAAACAGAGGATTTTTGCATGGTTTTAACATATACTGACTTGTCCAGGAATGCCACCGGAGTACAAGTCGAGGGGATACTGTACTGTGTGTTTGGAACTTTACCAAGAGTGGTCCACCAGCTGGGAAAAAGCCTCAGCGTCACCTCTCCTGGTATTTGAGTCACCCACACAACACACCTGTATCTTGTGGGCATTTGCAGCTGTTACATTCTCAGTGATTCTATGTACAGGTTCAAGCATCTGACTCCTTCCTTCTGTTTTCTGTTGTCGTGCCCAAACAATTACATACTGGAATATGTGATATTGTATTATAATTAACTTTTCCTTTATTTCTCTTAATACAGTTTAGGCATATGGATTTTTTTTTAATTTACGTATACAGGTATGTCATATTATCTATGAATTTTATTCGGGGTAATTAGGAGGCATTACAAATAATTGTTCTAATAAAAAGGGGCACCATCCCAGATTGTGGGATGCAAGGGAAACTGCAGTGCTGAGGGCAATGGAGGGGTGAGTAGAATCAGGGTGGCTTCACACGATCAATCCCACAGAGTAAATTCAATGATCTTTCACAGATATGGACATGAAGTTCCTGAACGATGGGTACACGACGTGGTCAACCCATGGGGCTTAAGACAACTATTCAGTTGGGGACCTTTGGGAAATTTCATCTCCACGATTAATTTAAATTATACTATACCTCAGCATTTTCCAGCACGTAATGACAATAGGTAGAAGACCACACGTCATCTGCAGGGCCCAGGGAAATGACAAATGCTTGACTATCTGGAGGCAGTGATGTGTTTAGAAGAAGTCAGAGAACTAGGTGCCAGGCTTGGTCTGGGGAATCTCTTCTTAATGCATGAGAAGATGAGTAAACAGTATGTAATAGGTTAAAAAGGCAGGCCAGAAATACTTAGGGCTCCGAATCTGAGAGGGGCTGGTTATTTAATGGGAGGGGAAAGGTGGCCTAAATTCCCATAGGCATGCCCGTCACTGCCAAATAGGGATGAAAGGTTAAAAAAAAACGTGTCCTTCAATCAAGATGGGATAGCTAACTGATTCATGTGTCCTCCCCATCTGAGGACACCTGGGGACTGGGAAAAAAGGAACAGCACAGCCTGCTGGCTTGGATGCTAATGGGAGACCTGGAAACAGGGCTTTCTGAGCCTGGCTCTTCCACTAACCCTCACAACTCTATTACCTCTCCTCTTGGTTTCCTCATCAAAAAAAAATGAAGAAAACACAATAGAACACTTTAGATTCCACCACTGTACATTCTTCTGTTGTTCTCATGTTCTTCCAGGAACACTTGTATGTGTGTGTGTGTGTGTGTGTGTGTCTTTTTTTTTTTCTGTTTTTAATTTTAAAATGTCAGGTTGAAGCAGCCGTAGGGATTAACAAGCAGATTGACTCTCAAATGAGTTACTGCATCCCTTCCCAGAAGGAAGTAGAGGAACCTGGCTCACTTGGGCTCTGAAGAAACACCCAGATGTAGGACATGCATCTAGGAACGAGTTTACAAGTCCCTCTGCAGAGCTGACTCAGCCAGGGGGCCAACAGGGCCCTTCCCCCCACCCCCAATCCCAGGATTAAAGTGACCGTACATACACCCAGCAGTCACTCCCACCCTGAGGACACATCAGTTCATCCCTGAGATGCCACAGCAGCAACAGGGAAGCCTTCTTGCTTTAGGAGTCAAGCAGGGCTGGGACTAGGGTGAGGGAGAAGTCACACTTGCCTCAGCACAAAACTTAAGGAGGTGCCAAGAAGACTTACTAATCAAGATAAATTATATCATAATGCAATATTTTAAAAAAACAGATTGGAAAACCAAGGCGTGGGCTATCATACTGGAACCAGGGCCAAGATTAGAGCAAGGCCAAGGAGGCGAGGTCACGTGAGGGTCTGTGATGTTAGCACAGTCCCGCATTCCAAGGACCTATCCACCACTTACTGCCAATAGCATCTCTGAAGAAATACCGCACAGAACCACAATCTCTGGTCCCAAACCCTTGGCATTCAGAATTGTTTAGATTTTTTTTTTTAAGGTAATGTAGAGCACATCCAGTAGATTACATAATCCCCACAGCAGGGTCTGGGGGCAGCACCCCCAAACACATGCACATTTCTGCAGCCAGATCTATGAATATTCACACTCTGCCTAGTAAAGAGACTGCCGGTGGCCTCATGTTCGTCCAGGTCAGGATTTGTCATCACACGAGTTAAAGAAAAGCCTTTTGGTTTTAGAATGTTTTGAATTTTGAAACTGCAGATAAAAAAGTGTGGGCCTGAATAGCATTACATTACGTCTCTTAAAGAAAAAAGGCGGCAGATTGGACCCAAAACTTTTGTTATAAACTTGTACAGAAAAGAGAGCTGCAACGGTCCTCAGCAGTGATCACCCAGAGGAAGGCGATTTCTAAAAGTCAGTCAAGCCCAGAGCAAACGTAAAGCATTTCCCACCAGCCAACCAACCAACCGACATTGTTAAATACTGTGTGTGTGTAAAAGCCTGTACAGAGTCCTGGGCTGTACTGAGACATACTAGACACGGGTCCAGCCCTCAAGAGCTGAAAGGTTAGAGGAGACTGGAAGGTGACCAAAAAGCATTGAATATTGGAATCTGAAAAGGGCTAATCCACACCCACACTTTAAAAATGATGAAACCGAAGTTCAGAGAGGGTGAAGGCCTTGCACGAGTTAGAAACAGGAAGTGAGTGGCACAGAGAGATCAGACTCAGGTGTGCTAAAACTGCTCTTCACTGCTCTCTGCATAAAAGCACATCATAATTGCCAGTTTAGTGAGGAAATGAAAAGAGTTGTAAAAGGTCCCAGCGGAAGTGGTTTTGGTCAAACACACCTTTGCAGCAAAGATGGGTTCCGACTTCTACAAGGACTGTAATTTGGGGAGGCAGCAAAGCAGGGGAGGGACCTCCTGGCAGGGAAATAATGAGGTATGGGGCGGGGCGGGCGGCTGCATGGCGGGTGAGTTGGGCATGTGGGTTAGGCTCTGGTGAAGGGCACAGAACGAGCAGTTAGAAAAGCAGGTAAAGAGCAGGTAAAGGTAGAGAGCTTAAATGCCAGAGTGAAGAACTTACAATTATGTCCTAAGGCCACATTTCCCAATCATTTGGGTTCTGCCTTCATGATTTATGGCTGCCCACAACCCTCTAGGAAGAGGCAGAGCATGGCTATTTAAATGAGCCCACTCTGGGGTCAGATTCTTTCCATCTGAATCCGGGCTCTGATGCCAACTGTGTGACCTTGGACAAGCTGCTTAATCTCTCTTTGCCTCAGTTTACTCATTTGTAAAACAGAAATAAAGAAGTACCTCCCTTGTAAGAGTTACATGAAAGAGTGTTTACTGTCCTGAAAACAGTACCTGGCATTCATTTTAAGTATTCAATAAATGTTAGTTGTTGTTAATTTAAGTTAAATTTGTAGTTATATAGGTACTGTAGCCTTATCCTAAGCTATAATATCCATGAAATCCTGGGCTTCTTGTGACAGCTGTGGTTTTGATGATACGTAACAAGAGGGTCCATCAAAAGTGTTAACTAAGGCAGTGAATACAACAGGTAGGACGCTCCCAAGCTGGTAAGAGGGCCTCCAAAAGAACCACCCAGGAAATCTGATATCTGACCTTGCAACTGAAAGGACAGGGTGGACTGGCATCTGACTATACCTGAGACACACAAGGTGTGAGACAAAAGCTGGCCATCTGCTGTGGGCGGAGCCAAGGGAGCCGGCTGAGCTGGGGGATGGGCCTGCATTCCCAGGTTCACTGCGCCAGAGGATGTGTGATTGTCTCCTTGGGCTAAAGTGGGCCACAAGCAAGTGAGGGCTGGCAAGAGATCAGAGCAGGTCTTGTCCAGGAGGGCCACTTGGACAGACAGAAGGACCTTAGCCGGAAGAGGCTGGAGGTGAATCGCGGATTTTAGGGGCTGAGGAGAGAACAGTGATCTAGAATAGTGGATAATTTGCTCTTTTCAAGACAACCAGGAGTAAATGGTCCCAGCAAATGTGGGGGAAGAGTGTCTGAGAAACCCATGAACGTGGCCACAAGAAGAGACTCAGCATTAAGTACCTGCCAAGCCCAGGAAGCTGGGAGCTGGCAGACAACAGTGCTGGCCAAGTAAGCCCTTTCCTGTCCCTCTCAGGCCAGTGACAAAGGACTGGATGTATTAAGTACTGAATTGAGACCGTTTGTGACTTAAAGTGACCACAGGACCTCCTACCGCCTAAGAATGACCCAGAAAGTGATGGGGCCTGATTGAGTTTTCCTCCCACGGCAGGGAAACAACTAATCCCACTGAATCAACATAAAGGTCCAGCAGGAGACACAATTAAGTCGTGTTAGTGAGTTAAGTCATCCCAATGAGTCATGTTTCTTTACATTCATTAGAAACATAGCTATTGAAATGAAATGTTTGTCCCTTTACCAACTAAAATCATCTCTCAATATTCCCAGTGGTATGGTAACCACCATTAGAAATCACTGCTATAGGGCAATAAGGAACTCAGGAATAAAGCAAGGCAGGTAGGGACAGAAAAGATGGGTTTGGTGGGTTCAATGGGAACTCATTTTCTCCCCAACCTTGAATACGATGAAATTAAAACAGAAGACGTACCGATGGAGAACAGAATCCTTGGACAAATGGCTTGCGCAAAGGGAAATCAAGGCGGCCCAATTTCACGAGTTCCTAGGCTGAGCTCATAGTATGATCTTGCTCTTTTAAGTGGAGCTAGGGCAGCAGGGGGAGATACGTTCTCATTGACTCTGAGTCAGTCGGAAGGCATCAGTCAAAGTCCTCCGGTCCCGGAGCCCTGGAGGATCCTGGACTGAACCAGGCCCTGGCATCAGCCACATGTAAGTGCAGACTCTAAGACATACACCAGGCACAACTTCCCTGCTGCCTTCACTTGGGGAAAGCGGAAGGACGGGGGCGGGGTAAAGTTGAAGTTTTAAGACAAGATACAAGGGGTGTACCTCATCATTTAGGAGATGGCGTGTATAAGGGTGAACAGACGCCACCTCTCGGCTGCCCCCTTTAAACAAACGAGGAATGATCCAACCTAGTCCCCCTTCCCAAGAAGGGACTTGCTCCAACTGTATCTTAGTCCCCTCACTTCCAATTTGGCTTCTTTCTCCTTCAACCCCACCTCTGCTCTCCCAGCTGTGACTTCCTCCAACTCCAGACCAGCTGAGTTATCGTTTGAGAAAAAACCAAATTATCCAGATTCTACTAGATGACCCAAGCATGATGGCTGCAGGAGGTGTTAGAGAATATCTCTTCCAACATTCTCATTCTACAGACAAGGAAACGAACTCATGTCACATGAGCTGAGACAAGAACCAAACAAAGTCCCCAGACCCCAGCACAACGCTCCATTATACACCGTCATGGTAACTCTCAAAGGAGGTCAGCTCCCCTCCCGCAGCCCACCACCTCAATCTTCATTCCTCTTCCACAAACACGTCACAGTGGTAGGAAAGCCCCAGAGTTAACTTGCCTAGAACAAACAAGGATAAAAGAGTTGAGGACCATCCCGATGAACTGGCCGGTCACCTTTGAATGGAGTAATCAGCGGCCACAAGTACTTCCTCAGAAGAACAGGATGGTCCAATGCTTACCGTACTTTGCAGAGTATACCTGGGACCAGGAGTCATAATCAGGGTCTCCACAGCTGGACCATAATGACGGGCAGGGGAAGGAAGGCCCAGAAACTAGGTTGGAGGACGAGGCCTGGAGTCAAGAATCTGCTAAGATGAACTACTATGACTAGTGGAAGGAGGGTGACAGAAGGCAAAATGCTGCCCAGACAGCCTATCAAGCAAGAGAAAAATCTGGCATCCAGATGAAATGGGGTTTATGAGACATATCCCTATGCCAAGCAGAAGTCTGGTCCTCTTACAGCAAATCCCAGGCCATCTGGTCTGCTTCCCCAGTGCAGGGTACCGACCCCTCTCTTCCCAAACATTCGTCAGGATATTGTTTTTCAAAGAAGAATCTCAATTTTCATCTCCTTTTAAGTAGCTGTGTTTAATCCACACCAGCTCTCCTTCCTATACTTTAACTAACACCACCTCCACTTTACTTCCTCCCCAGCGTTTGTTCCACCATGCTATCCAAGGCTACTGAACACAGTAGCATCAGACAGATCTCAGTTTAAATCCCAATTTGGACTCTTGCTAGCTGTGTGACATGGGCAGTGACTTTATTCTTTATCGAGTGCTTAGCCCAGTGCCTGGCATATAGTAAGTATTCAATAAACAGTGGCTGTCGTCATTATTATTGCTATGTTCACTGAAGCCAGCTGAAGTTCCTTGTGTGGAATTAAATCCCAGAGGGCTGACATGGGCTGTCCAAGGTCACACGAGTGAGTCAGGGAGGGATCCCGGATTTCCTAATTCTGGAAGCCTTCGCCAACCATCAGCTCCTGCACAAACAACAGCATTGCCCAACAGCCTAGAAATCTGGGTCTCTGATCATATCCAAGTACCACAGCTGATGATGTAATAGGTACTCGCCATGTGCTGGAAACTGGGCAGGCTATATGAAAGCTTTAAGGCATCTACAGATCAGCATAGGAAGGTCATCTCCTTGTTTGTGGCAGGCAAAAACACAATTACAAAATGAAAGTCTGGAGCCGTTGCTTCTGTTTCCCACTGGTGACAATATTTCTCGTCCATATTTGCTTTCAGAAGGTAGATGAAAGTAAGACCACCGACCTGGCTGCCTTATTCCTGGCTTTAGAAAGGCTTTTCTGATCGGGAATGAGGCGGGGTGTGGGTCCTAGGGACTGAAGACTAAATGGAGTCTGGCCAAGGATAGCTATGGAAAAGAAGATGGGGGCTGGCAGTGGTCCCCAACGTTGCTCCAAAGAACTCCAGAACTCCAGAAAAGAATCCTCTCTTTGTGGCCCTTTAATCTCCTTCTTGGCTGGCATCCCTAGCTCGGGGCTGGTGTCAAGGCCTTAGGAAAACTCAGGGTAAGTGACCTTTCTGATGAAAACGGACCATTCCAGAAACTCACGTGACAGGAGTGCCTCTTAAAAACTGAAAGGAGGGCTTCCCTGGTGGCGCAGTGGCTGAGAGTCCGCCTGCTGATGCAGGGGACACGGGTTCGTGCCCTGGTCCGGGAAGATCCCACATGCCGCGGAGTGGCTGGGCCCGTGAGCCATGGCCGCTGAGCCTACGTGTCCGGAGCCTGTGCTCCGCAATGGGAGAGGCCACAGCAGTGAGAGGCCCGCGTACCGCAAAAAAAAAAAAAAAAAAAATTGAAAGGAAACAACAAATGAATGAACCAGCTAGAAGGCCTTCGTCATTCAAGTCCAACTACGAAAGCAGTCAGAAATGGCTAATCCAGTGTGTCCTGAATGCAGGGCTTCTGACGTGGAAAGGAATGGCAGAAAGAGCCCTCTCCAATTACGCCCCCGATTTATTAGATCTCCCTATGGTAAGTTAGGATTTAACAATGCAGGTCTTACTTTGTTTTAACTGCCATGCTTCCAGAGTGAGCAGCAAAAAGGAGCGATCTGAGGACCCAAGTCCTGCCCATGTAGACTGTCTGCCCTAATTCCAAGGATGCTGTCCCTCTATAATACCAGCCACACTGAGAGCCAAGAGCCCTCAAAGGGTATCAAACTCCCTGTTGGGGAGCAAGCAGAGTAAAGAACAATGGGGAGCTGGATGTTCAGAAACAGGAATTGGCAATGACTTTGGTTACTCCTCGAGTTGCCAGACTTGATGGTGACCGACCCCAAAGGCAGAAGCACCAACATCCGGGGAGGGTGGAAAGTTACCTTTCAGAACCATCCTCTAAGGGACCAGGGGGCCAATGGCACTCACTCTGTGACCTCGACCCCACCAGATCTATACATAAAGGAACTGATGTTAAAATGAACATTGAGGATAGCCTTAGGGCGAAGCAGAGTGGGAGTTCACACCTGCAGGATGGATGTGAGCAAAGGGAAGGGAGCAGATTCTCTTTTTCATCTGGGAATGGGACAGAGAATGGGATAGATTCCTTATTCAGCCTCAGTTCTATCTATGGCTGTGAGTTGCAGGGGTGAAAACCCCTTCCTTTTCCTTGAATCACAGCAGCATGACACATCCCACAGCTCAAAGTCTGAGGCAAATGTACATTTGAAATCAAACACATAGGTACCTAAATTCTATCAGTGCATCTTTATCTCATGATGGAAAAGTGTAACCAGTGGATCTCCTCCGGTACTTAATGGTAAACATTCTTAAATCCCAGGAAAGGAAAACTTCCCCAACACAGACATTCACACACACCACAGCCAGTGTGCTAACTCTTAGTGTGACTCAGTTTCCCTCCATGGAAGCCACAGTC
The DNA here is from genome assembly GCF_039906515.1 of Pseudorca crassidens. Lineage (NCBI taxonomy): Eukaryota > Metazoa > Chordata > Mammalia > Artiodactyla > Delphinidae > Pseudorca > Pseudorca crassidens. The sequence continues at coordinate 34,996,020 of NC_090296.1, read as the reverse complement.
AAAAGTACCACCTCCCAGCCCTTCCCCAGAAATCAGCTTAGACTTTACTTTTCAAATACAAAGCCTCTGACTTCTGAGAGGTGGTGGTGGAGGAAGCAGAACACCTGGTCAGTAAGGCTGAGTTTCTTCTTGCTCAGAGCATCAGTATCCCTTCCGACATTCCCTCCTTAGCCAGGTGTTGCCACAAAGGGAGCTGAGAGTTTGACAAGTCAGAAATTATCCACACCTTAAAAGGAATGTTCCTGGAACAAAAAGTAAAAATAAAAAAATAACCCAAACCACCTTGTCTGTAAATTGGGGGTGGGGGAGGAATGCGGAGGAAAGTAAAGAGATACAAATTTGAAAACAGTCAGGCTGTGCCAGGGTTAGATTTCCCTTCCCTCAAGGACAGCCAGATCTGATACGGCTGCTGATAAGGTCAAGCGGCTTCACTTTACTGCCCTTACCCAGGTCTCAATTTATAACATCAGCGTCCCCAACATCATCAGAGACCCTTCTGAGAGCTTGGAGGGTGACTGTCACCGACATCCAGGCTGGACACCATCTACCAGAAAAAACCCTACTAGGAAGTAACCTGAAGGTATCCAGAGAGCAGAGGCAGACAGAAAAGCACTTGCTGCCCGCAAGCGCCTTTCTGATTAAAAACTTACACTTTTAAAACCAACACTGAGCTTTCCCTATCACAAATGCTGTAATGTAGCCCTTTCCTGCAAAATGACAGCTTTCCCTTTAGAAACAGTATGTGAATCTGATACAAGTGAAATTAAACACAGTATAAGGCTCCCTAACTCATTTAACATCTTTCATTCAAGAACCCAGGGCACTTAAGTCACTTTATAAATGTAAAAACTCATGCTTCATCACTTTAAAAGGGGGAGTCGGAGGGAGTATCATTTTCCCATCTATGGTCAGTACATTTGAGTAACAGTCCATGGAAAAGCCCCTCTCTCACCACTGGAGGTGGGGAGGTCAGGCCTCTATACCATTATCCTCAGCTCAGAATAGCTTGGGGATTAACCCAAAGGGGAACTGAGCCATAATCAACCCTGCCCATTTAGAGGGGAAAGGGCCCTAGAAGTGGGGCGGGTGGTGCTCTCCGGTCTAGCACCTGCATCTGACTTCAGCCACAAGGTCCAGGGCCATATAGAGCTATAGCTCAGGGGACTTCATTTTTTCCTGCTATCCTTTACTGCTCCCTCCCTCCTGTACCTTTAAGTGACCAAAGTCAACACTAAATCAGCTTGTAATTTCCCTCCAAGGATGAGATAAATAAGTTGGCCCACTCTCTACTGTCTCCCCAGTTACTCAACTCTGTCCCCAAATATAAAGCCTAGGGGAGAAAGGCCAAGCCTCATCTCAGCCCACCCCTCCATTCCTCTAGGGTGTCCTGGGAGGCCCACCTCTGGCCCAACCACTCACAGCATTAGTTCAGTCACAGGAGCAGACAGGAGAGTCACCCAGCAGTTCAAACCCCCCCCCCCACACACACAATCCAGTGCCTTCTGTCTCCACAGGCAAGCAGATGTAGCACTGCCTTGCAACCAGGGGGAAAATCCGACTCTCAGAGGGCTGTCTTTTCTAAGAGGAAGAAAGGCAATGGGCAGTCCTGCCACAGGATGGAAGCCGGTGGTCACATGCAAGCCAGATCAGAGCTGGAGGCACCTTGTTCTTGGAGACACAAGGTCGGGGACTGGGGACCTGGAAACTGGCCCATTTGTTTTCTAGAGAGAAAGACACTGTATCCCCCATCCCTGCCCCGGGAAGGCTCTTCAGCCCTCCCCTTGACCCCTCTTCCTGGTTACAGCAAAGAGAAAAACCCAGGCCCCCTGATGACCCAAGTCTGAAGGCCAGAATAACAGCTCCTTTGCTACTGGGTGCTGAGAACGCAGGAGAATTGGTGAGCTGAGCCCCCAAGGTTATGCTGGCACAGCTCCCCAGGGTCCTGCTCTTTTCCTCCTGGGAGGGCTCGAAGTGGCGTCAGAACAACCTGCCACCCTAAGCTCTGTACCTGAGGCAAACAAACAAACATACCCCCCAAGGAAACTGTGGAGAAAGAGGGAGACATAGTCCAGGGCAGGAAGGGAAGGGGATCAGTTTCTGACTGGGCACAGGAAGAGGGAAAGGAAGACACCTGGGAAAGAGGCCAGTATCGCCTTCCCCTTGCTGTAATGGTCCCCATCCCAGCCCCGCATCTCCCACAGAGGACCGGAATCAGGGTGGGCAGATGGAGAGCTGGCAGCCAGGGGGCTGGGAAGGGGAGGACGCCTAGGTGTGCAGTCCACCATCACCTAGTTTTTCTATGCACCCTGGAGAGAGGGTTCATCTTGGCACGGTTCCCTCCCCTTCAGAAAAGTCCTCAGCCTCAAACTCAGGAGGGTCCGTGGTTCCCACTCCCAAGCCTCTCTAGCTTCCACCCAGCCTGACGCCCCCTCCGCTCCCCTGAGGCGGCCTAGGGGATGCTCTCCGCCCGGAGGAAGAGGGGATGTCAACCTTCCGCTGCCGGAGATCCCCGGCTGACCCCTTCCCCTCGCATCTCCCCAAGCCCCCTTTGTTTCAGGCGGTGAAAGTTGCCAGCGTGCACCCCCTTCCCCAACACGCCCCCCTGTGCGCCCATCCCCCTCAGGGAATCCAAGCCTGGGCGCACCATCTAATTAGCGGCTCGCTCTCGAGCCGGGGCACCGCTTCGAAACCGAAAGCAAAGAGGAAGCGGGATCCGGCAGCGCCCCCAGCCCGGTCGCCTGGTCTTCCCCATCACCGCACCATCGCCCGCGCCCCCCCGCACTCGGCGCTGCCCGCCCCGCGCGGCCACCTCTCCCGGCGGCGGAAAGGCCTCTCTGCGGGCATCGGGGGCACCTACCGGTGCGGGGCCGGGGCCGGGGCCGCGAGCAGGGGCAGGGCAGGGCCGGCCGCCTGCCGGGCGCAGGTGCGGCCGGGAGCGCTGTCTCCCCTGCTCGCTCCCGCTCCTCCTCCCGCGCCGGTGCTCGGGGCGCTCTCCTGCGCCGCCTGCTCCCCGCCCCCAAGCCCGGCGCTCGGGCTCCCCCCGCGCCGAGTTGCCGGCCCTGCCTCCCCCACGCCGCCGGTCCTCCCGCGCGGCGCCTAGTCCCGCATTGTGTGTCGGCCGCCGCCGCGGCGGTGCGGAGGTCGGGGGGCTGTTGTCGCCGCTGCCCGGGCAGAACGGAGCCGCCGGCAGCGGCGGCGGCGGCGGCGGCGGCGGCGGCGGCGGCACTCACCCATAGTACGGATGCGGTGCAAACTGCACATGCTCGCGTCTGACAAGCGCTCTGCCTCCGGCCCCGCTTAACTCCTTGCTCGCCCGCTCCCCCGCTCCCCCGCCGGGTCCGCTGCCCGGCCGACCGCACCGCCTCGCGCCGCCGTGAGTCGGCGGCGCCCCGGGCTCCTGGAAGCGCGCCCTCGGTCCGGGCCGCGGCGCAGGTGGCTGCAGTGCAGAGCTCCTCGGCCCTCCCAGCTTCTGCCACCGCGCCTGCGTTTGAGGTGTCTGCAGGAGCCCCGAGGAGAGGACCAGCCGGGACCCCTCAGCTCCCAGCTTGTAGGAGTTGTGTGGACTGCGTGTACAATGTCCACTGTGGGTATCCTGTAGGTCCCAGCTACCTGAGGGCCACGGTCAACATGGTATTGCAGACCCACTATATGCCAGCATAATGTTCCGTGCCGTCCATTCATTGAAACGGGCCTGCAAGATGAGTTTTATTATCCCCATTTTCAAGATGGAAGAACTGAGCCCTGTGGAAGTTACGGAATCTACCTAAGGCAGAGCCTGAACGTCCAAGGCCCACAGTTTGGTTTATACCACAAAGATTAAACATAAGATTTTCCTTCTGAAGTCAATCTCGATTCTTCTATTGGAAGGTGGAAAATAATGGATGTCATCTAAAAAACCTGGAGATTTTGGTATGTGGAACTGTGGGAAATCAGTGGCAGAGGGCCCTGCCTTAAGACAGGCCCCTCAGGCGGGTCCTGGGTCCTGCAGAAAGGCTGCGCAGGGAGTAGGAAGGCAATGCAACCCCAATCCCTACACCAAGCCTGGGTTTGGCCCTGGGCTCTGCAGCCCAGAGGGAAGGACATTTTTACAACTTCTAATGCCCCCTGAAGGTATCTTTTTGTAAATAATCCGTCCAGGGGGGTGCTCTTTTCTAATTCTCACACAGACCATATGTGTGCCAAGGCCTGATCTGTGAGGTCTGATGGCTGCTTCCCTCCTAGCCCTCACCCCCTTTTTGTCACATGCCACAGTGACAGAGAGCTCTCAGAGGTCCAAGGCAGCACAGAGTCTTCTAAGAAAAGGAACCTGAGGTTCATCCAGCTGGCCTTGCCCCACTCTGGATGAGAAGCTGAGCTGCTGTCCTCCAGTCCGAACCTAATCTGATCCTAAGTCTTGGGTTTCTCAAACCCACAGAGGAAGTGCACAGCCATGCGGTGCCAGTGACAAGAGCTCTTGGCTTCTCTGAGTTAGTTTCCTCCTCTAAGATGGAGATAATCTCGCCTATTTCATAAGTATATTGTGATGACCCAATAGCAATGTATGTAGAGTCCTCAGTACAGTAGGCCTTCAATAACAGGAAAGTGTTTTCTGCTGGGGGTAAAGCAGGGATGGGGAGAAGCGACCAGAGCTACAGTGAAGCATGTGGGCTGTCCTAGAACACTGTCAGAGAGGCAGGAGACAGCCCCCTCCCAGAAACACCTTGGCAAGAAGAGGCTTCAGTAAGTCTGGCAGCAAAGCCCACCTGCTGCAGAGGGACCTCCCTGGCGCCCCCTTGCCTCGGAGGACCAGTTCTGCTCTGGTTCTCAATCTGTGGCTGGCCGCTGATCCTACTCCCTTCTGGCTGGGGGAGGCAGCATTGCTCAGAGGAAAGCACAGCGGTCTGTTAAGGCAGAAGATCTGAATTTGGGATGACTTATCCATTAGGTACTTTGCAGTGCCTAGCACCCACAATATTTTGGGGGCCAGCAAAAATGTTTGAATTTCTTTTGAAATCAGAGGCAAAAAATAAACTTTGAGGTCAAAGAAAATGTTTTCCTCTATAATTTTAGTATAGAAGCCATAGTATATAGAAGCCAAGGTGCCAGTTACAGAATCTGAAGAAGGAAGAGTTGGGAACTAAGGCACAAGAGTTGGCATCAGTCACTCTCTCCTGTAACCAGCTCTCCTATGGACTTAACTCCATCATCTGGGTCTTCCTCATTCCCAAATTAGGAATCATTTCTTCCTAATAAAAATTTATATAATGCCTTACAATGGACATATCTTCTCTCTTTGGGTAAGGCAGCTGTTTTTAATCCCCATTCTATAAACGAGGAAATCAAGGCTCAGAGAGATTATATATGGTCAAGGTTATATTGCTAGTAAAGGCAGAATGCAGTTCAAACTTAGGTCTTCTGGCACCCCATCCAAGGTCCTTTCCATCTGCACCTAGAAGATTTCAAATAAGATCAGGTGTGTACAGGACAGAGCTGTCTGTTGCAGAAGCAGACCTAAAAATAGCATCTGTAGCAGCAAGTGAGTCCCCTGGCTTTTCACCCAAAGAATGCTGAGACAAGCATGCGGTGTTCTGGGAATGGGTTGGGGCGGGGTGGCCCTGGGTGAAGGTAGGCACCATGATAGTGGTTCCAGTGATTCAAGTATAGATTCAAGGTGGAGGGCCATGGGGCAAAGCAAGCCCCACCGCACTAACACGCGCCAAAGGATGCCAGCCCTTTGACTTCTTGTCTTATCAGAGCAACTTGCATCTGAGTTCAGACCCCACATCCCAGCCAGATGTCTTAAGGCCGTTTATTTAAGCTTTCTGAGCCTATTTCCTCATCTGCAAAATGGAAATGGCGATAAAACTCAACCCCATGGCGGTTGCAAGCACAAACGAGATGATGCGTGTTAGGACCATAGCACAGTGCCAGGAACACACACGTAGTTTGAATTCCCTGCCACCACAGGCAACTAATGGTCTTTCTCTTCACCATCTTCTTTCTGTTCTACCACTAGGCAGGGAAAAAGACAGTCTTTCAAGTGTCTTTGTGTTTCTAAAGTGCCTTGAATATGTTAGGTTCTTAACCATATTTTCTGAAAGACAGGCAGAACTTTTCTGCCCTTCTACAAAGCAAACCTTCCATAAAAGCCGTAGCTCTTGTCCACCATAAGTAGTTTTCTCAATGACTTTCAAGGGGCACCAGAAAAACACTTCTGTATGCTCATTAGAGAGGACTGGTTCTTTGGGGGTTGCCCTCTGACTACAAGTCAGGAGAGATGTTGCTCCAGAGGGTGATTTCAGTGGAGGGACTGGGCCAGCAGCCAGAGCAGGAAGGACCAGGAAGGAGGGAGCTGGAGCATGGAAGTTGGAGGCCGAGAGAGAACTATGTATAGTCTGTCCCAGATGCTGTGATAAGAAAGAGAGGAGTGAGGTAGGGGCCGAGGAAGCATTGAAGTCAAAGGCGATCTTGAGCTTGGAATTATTTGGACTGGCTTATCAGGAAAATAAGTTGGGTGAGAAAGAACTGGGGGAACCCCCAGGGAACCAGTCCTCCAGAAGAGGCATACAGAAATATTTCTGTTCCCTTTGAAACAGAAAGAAAAGAAACTTTCCCTTGAAAGTCATCATGAAAATTACTTATGGTGGACAAGTGCTTCTGCTTTCTAGATGGTGTGCTTAGTGGAAGGGCAGAAAAGTTCTTGTCTTCCAGAAGATATGGTCTTGGCAGTAAGAGAGGAGGTCAAGGTAATCTGCTGGAGTTTGAAAATGGGTGGGTGTGGGGGGAAGGAATCTCTTTGTAAAAGCCTTTTCTTGAAATAGGAAGGAAAGAGGCATCAAGAGGCTGAGGAGTATGAACCTGCACCATTTAGGATTCTTTGGCTGCAAGCAACAGAAACTGACTTTAGCTATCTTAAGTCTAAAAGGAATTTATTGCCAGGCTATGACCAGGTGGCTCACAGATTTGGAGGGAATGCGGGCAGAACAGACTTGAAAAGGCTAGGACCAGGACAGCTTTGGGAGTCCAGGGAATGGGAAGTAACTGAGAGCCTCCTCAGGGCCTTGCTGCCGGAACAAAGGGACTTCAATCTTTTTATCACTTCTGCTCAAGTGTAAGAATCAAATTTGCCTAAGTTCAGTCATGCATCCACGTCTTGGCCAGGGAAGGGCCAGCAGGATACCCGGATGTAAGCTCTATCAGCACCCCACATCACAACTGAGAGGTAAGACAGAGAAATCAAAGTGCTGTTACCGTTACCCAAAGGAAAGGAGAGGTTGCTAGGCATCCCCGGAAAAGGGAATGTCCATGGTATGGGGGAAGCAAGGAGCACAGGAAATGTACACCTGACTCGGGGCCCCGTAAAGTTCTCAGCCATGAGAAAAGGTGAAGGGGGAAGCACAGAAGCCTTCAGAAAGTAACAGGAAGCTCTGAAAAGTACTGGGACAGGAAGGCCTAGACTGTTGACAAAAATCACTGCTCGTGCTGGGGTGAGTATAGAGCTAGAGACAGGCCAACGTTTTAGGGACTTTGCACAGCTGCGAGCTGTGCTCAGGGATGGATGAACCAGTGATAGGGAAGCAGGTGCAATAGGTTATTAAGGATGTCCTTGAATGTTTATTAAATGCCTCTGAGGAGTGGAAAGTGGTACCAGTGGAGGGGGAAGAGGCATCAGGCCCCAGGGAAATGGTCAAGTTGACTGCAGTTTTATCAGAAGGTTTGCTACCCAACATGTCCATGTGGGAAAGGGGTGCGTACTTGTCACAGAGCTCTCAAAATAATGTCTGTTCCTACTTTAGGGATATTTAAAAGTCATGTCCTCTCTCTTTTTTTCAGTCATCAAAAAGAAAATGCAGTGGATAAGAACTATGCAGTATTCATGAACGCCTCGAGCCTGAAAATGAGGAACTCACCATTCTGTGATAATATGAATTCACCCATAAAGCATTACGACATTAACATGTGTGCAGTAAGGTAGCCTGGAAAATGAGTGCAGGTTCATGAGACTAGCAGTAAATTAAGGGGGGGGGGGGAGGCCAATGCTAAAAGAAATCAAAGTGAAAATATGAACATACATTGGAACTACACTACTTCACAGCTGTAAGTGTGAGTTTAACTGTGAAGGTTGTAAATTTGGGGAGGGCTAGAGTTGATTATGAAACTTGGGAATCATGGGGAGAGCCAGCCCCATCCGCAGCTGCTCTCATTTCCCACTCAGCAGTCAGCCCAGGTGCTGGGCAAATTTGAAAGAATTTCTGCCCTGGAGATTAGAAACCAAACTCCAAGATAGTCACCTCCCCTCCGTGCCTCCCTTTGCCAGGATACAAGGAGCTTAGTCGTCTGAGGGGGGACAAAGGAGTATTGTTAAGGCGAGCCTGGTTATGAGAAGGCTTTGCAACTAAAAGCTTTTATGCTGCTATCTAAGCCCTTCTGCCTGGGGGACACTGGGTGCCTGTCCCAACTTCACTATATCAGTTCAAAGAGAAATTTCAGCCTGACGCAGTGATTGCAGAAGGATATCTTAGGACTCAGCAACATTAATAGGTTAAGAAATTCTATCACAACATCTCATCCAAGACCCAATTCCTGGCCCCACTAGGTCCTGAGCTGGGTTAGAGTGGGAGAATCTTGCTTTTTGTAGATCTGAGACAAAAGAGTTGTCCCATAGGAGCTGGCTGAGAAGCAGCCCAGCTTGGGAGGGGGGAATGGGGGTAGGTGGGGCGGTGGTATTGGGATTGTATCACCGAGGGTAGGATAAAATCTGTTTCAATTCTTTTTACCCCCTTTGTCCTAGCCCTTCTAGGAGAACTCTGCCACCTTTGGGAAAGGTTGTGTAAGCCTGAGGGGTTGATGATGTCAGGGACTCCATCTTGTCTGGGGAATTAGTTCAGGTGAGGTGTCCTATTAGTCTTAGATGCTAACTGATTAAGAAGTTATATATTTAATGTCTTCTCTTCTCTAGTCCTGTGCTGTTGTGAGGACTGGAATCCTGACTTCAAGGAAATTGTTATTCAATTTAACAACCTTAATGTACCATGCAGCATGCTAAGGATTAGGGTCATAGTGGTGAAAAGATTGAGACCTAAGCATATGGATATGGGAACAATACACAACAGTCTCTAACTCAATATTACCCGATGCTCCTAGTGACTTCAATTTTGTACCTCCCGTGGAAGGGCATGTGATTATTTGTGTTCTCAGATGGAGCTGTTTCCATGCCAAGCTTTATCTCTACCACACTTGATTTGTAAAGTAAACTCTCAGGCACTGGCTCAAAATTGACTAGTATTTACAAATTTATACACTTCTTTCTGTCAAGAGACTCTTTACCCTTCTTTCTTGTCCACGGCTTAGGTCAAGGGTTTGCTTTCTCTTGTGCCCTTCAGCAAGTACAGACTTGGGAAGGGGTATTGCCATCTTTAGTGGATTTTTCCATATCTGTGAGCAGTAATGTCAGGTATAGAGCTGTGATCTCCCCGGGGAATACAGCAGAGGAGTACAGAGACAGAGAAGGAACAATAGTGGGGTTCCCAACGGAAAAAGGAAGACCACAGAGGGGATAAGTGCTTTGTTCTGGACCTGCATGTCTGTTCAGAGTGCACAGGCTAAGAAGGGAACTGGTTGCTCGAGGCCTCATCTTGACCTGGTAAGTGCCCTTGTGGGCAGTTGTATGATGGGAGATTAACACTACACCATATCCTGGAGCTTTAACTATTTAAGTCCAAATTCATGTTGTAGGAAAACATTGGACCCGGTGGGTCCCACCCCCGTCCTAACTGAATGGAGCTGGATGATGGCCTGAAACTCTAAGAATGTCAAAGGAAGGTTCACGAGGGTCTCTGGTGCTGCAGTCCAGGATAAACGTGGTTGAGTGTGGAGGAGTGAGAAGGGGTACAGGGAAGGAACAGGGGCTCCAGACTTGCTCCCTAAAATCATCCGCCATGCTGCTCCCGCCCAGAATCTCACAAAGTCAAGCCTCTGGACTATACCCAGCTAGCTTCACATTCCTTCTTTCCTCAAGTGGAGACCACGGCTGAATACGACATTTCCCTTGCAAGATGTAAAAGGGGCTTGGATTAGAACTAGGCCTAACTTAACTCTGTCCCCAGACTTGTGTCTGTTCCTTCAAGACCTGGACAACTTCCAGACCACAAGAACATGGTGTATAATAGGAATCCAGTTGCTGTCGTGGTCATAGCTTAATTGCTGTGAAGAGGTAACAGGACCCAGGCAATATCAAAAGCGTGTGAGTCCCCTCTGATCTCGGCATTGGTCCTCAGCTCGCCCCCTTGCCAAATCCCTGCCCAGGATCTTCACCAGCTGGAGACCGTGAGTTGGCATTAAACTTGAAAGATGGGAAGTTATGAGGGCAAATTCTGGTTCTCCGAGTGGCAGATTGTGGCTTTATTGAGTTAGTTGTCAACTTCTCTGAATCTCAGTTTTCTACTTTACTGATGAGATCAATATTTTTAAAACATTTTAATAGCTTTATTAGAAAAATGATTCATATTCCTTATAAAACATTCACATAACATAAAAAGAACAAAGCAAAAACTAAAAACGTTACACCAAATTTCTACACCCAAAGATAATCATTGTTAATATTTGGCAGAAAAAGTCTTCTACCCATATTTACATATATATAGTTTTATACATATAGTTTTACATAAAGTCAATTATATTATACTTTTCTAGAAATTGTTTCACTTGACATTAAGTAATGAATATTTTTCCATGTCAATAAAAATAATTCTTCAACGTAAATTTTAATGGCTGCATAGTATTTTATTTTCTAGATGAATTTTAATAACTTATTTACTAGGTTCCAACTGATGGACATTTAGGTTATATCTTTTTGTCTTTACTTTGTTATTATTGCTGCTATAAATATTTGGGGCGACACGGTCTTTTCAAGCATCCTTCTCCTAACAAGAAAAATATTGAATGATGTAGCTCAAGGAACGACACAAGAATCATAAACCTCTGCCAGTGAGCACAGGAATTTGGAGGTCCTAGAAAATTTTTAGTGATCTTTACCTCCATAAATGGTTTCCAATCTTATGTACATTACTACATATGTACATTACTATTCCACTGGCTTGAGTGGCAAGTATATTTAGGGAAATTTCTCATTCCGGATATTCCAATGGATTTATTTCTTTTTCTAAAATTTAATTAATTAATTTGGTTGCACCGGGTCTTAGTTGCGGCAGACGGGCTCCTTAGTTGGGGCATGTGAACTCTTAGTTGCGGCATGCGCGTGGGATCTAGTTCCCTGACCAGGGATCGAACCTGGGCCCTCTGCACTGGGAGCACAGAGTCTCAACAACTGCACCACCAGGGAAGTCCCCACCAATGAATTTATTTCAACACTAAGATTTTGCTTCCCAAAAGAATCATTTTCTTCCCAAGAGTGTCTTTGTTCCAGAGATCCTGGGTCCACGTAGGCACAACCCCCTGTGCCCTGCAGGGAAATTCCTGCTTGCAGGTTCAGGCAATTCCAGATGCCATCTGAATGTTTATCCAGTGGCCAATGGGACAATGCATAGTGCTTGGAAGGAGCAGCAGTCACGTCTCACTCCCAGAGCAATGCCTGTTGGTTTCCCATCCTAGGAATCGGCGTGTTCTGCTCCATCGCTTACCTCCCTTTTTTTGTTTTTTTTTTGCGGTACGCGGGCCTCTCACTGTTGTGGCCTCTTCCGTTGCGGAGCACAGGCTCCGGATGCGCAGGCTCAGCGGCCATGGCTCACGGACCCAGCCGCTCCGCGGCATGTGGGATCTTCCCGGACCGGGGCACGAACCCGTGTCCCCTGCATCGGCAGGCAGATTCTCAACCACTGCACCACCAGGGAAGCCCACCTCCCTTCTTATGTACAAGACCTGTCTGTAGGCTCTACCTGATTCCTTTGGGTGGACCCAACTCTGTAAGAAGAAAAGGACTAGTGTTCCCTCTTCTGGACCTGAACCAGGAAATTGAGAACCTAGAAATGTGGATATTCCTTTTTGGAAAGGTGCACTGTCCACAGGACCTCTCTGAAAACTCCAAAGCTCACTTTTACATGAGGAAAGCTCCCAATAGGTGGATTCCCTCAGTGCTCTGAGTCAAGCAGTCTGGTTCTAGCTCCGTGTCCCATCACTTTATTTGTGGCGGAGTAAAGATGATTCTAAACGCTCAGCTTGGACTTTGTGCAGAAGAGACTCTTCCTGTGTCCTCCTCTTATGGTACAGTTGGGTGAGAGAGACCTGGAAAAAGTGCCAAGCTGATGATCTGTGCATGCTGGATCCAGGCAGCTGGGAAAAAGGAGAATGTTCTTTCCATCTATCCCTACTTCACCTTAGTCTTTTAATACCACTAAATTCTCCTATCCCCTTCCCTGAAACTATGTAAAATTGAACAAGGACAAAGTATACAGAGTTTAAAGTCTCCACTTTAGGCAGAGCTTAAAGCTTCGTTAATCACCACTTTTCAAAGTGACCAAAGCCTGCAGCGGTCCGAGGAGAAGGGAGCAGATCTAGCCCTAGGTGTGGCTGGGAGCAAGAACGCTGGGGCTCAGGGTCCTTTAGGAAAATAAGCCATGCCGACCACTAGATGGCGCTGAGCAATAGCCTCCGACGTCCTGGCGGGTCCTGGGTCACACCCAGGACTCTGAGACGGAAGACACGTTTGTCATCTGGACTAAACCCCTTCACAAAAAGGAGTTGGCAACAACAGCTTCCAGTAGGATATGAGCCCTGACGCTTCTGGTAAAAACCCCGAGCCTGAGCACAACGATCAGAAGCACAGGAAGCAAAGGTCTGATTGATCAAAGGAGACCTACTCTTTTCATCCCAAACCACCCAGGTGTGGGGCAAGGGCTGCAACGGCTATGCCTTCTCATTCATTCAGGTATTTCACATCTTCCCTTCTCTGTGAATGCTGGGGTGTTTGCTGGCCCAGTATTACAGCCACCCTGGAAGGCGCCCTGCAGGAGAGCGTGGTATCCCTGAAGCAGAGGGAACTCCAAGCCCTGCCCCACCCCGGTTCATAGGCCTCTTCCAGTCAGGAGAAGCAGCTGCTTAGAGGGGAAGCCAAGGGGCTCCCCAGGCTGCTATAGCACCTGCCACCTACTTGGAGCTGGTCTCTGCCCAGCCCGTCCTGCCCCCTGATGTGAGCTGCCATTGTTGTCATCTGTGATGAAAGCTAATGGAGAAATAAGACAGCTGGTTTCAAACCATGATGTTGCAAGTTCTAAAATGATCTAGAATCCCAGTTAGATGACTGGATTTACCAGGTTCTCATTCCCTGAGCTCCATCAGCTCCCAACTCAGCTTCCCTTTCTCCCTCCCTGCCATCTCCTTTCCCCCCTCTCGGCCCCTATCCTACCCAGCCCCCATCCGCCTGGCTCTCTCTTGCTTGGGGAGCCCACAGCTGCACTGGACAGATCATTTTGCACTGATATATGTTGTCATTACATCAGCTCTACCCTGTGTTCCCCTCTGGGGCTGTTGCTGCTCTCTGAGAAGATCACTGGAGTGTTGGAATATGATGTATGACAAACCAGTCAATACCAGGCACCCTACGGGTCCTAAGGAGCCGGGAAATACAGAGCCCTGAGTCTGAATGCATGTTTTTTTTGTTTTGTTTTTTTTGCGGTACACGGGCCTCTCACTGCTGTGGCCTCGTCCGTTGCGGAGCACAGGCTCCGGACATGCAGGCTCAGCGGCCATGGCTCACGGGCCCAGCCGCTTCACAGCATGTGGGATCTTCCCGGACCGGGGCACGAACCCGCATCCCCTGCATCGGCAGGAGGACTCTCAACCACTGCGCCATCAGGGAAGCCCTGAATGCATGTTTTTAATAAGTGTCCCCAGGATTTCGTGATGGGGAATCACCGCCTACCTTCTCACTGGAATCCTTCTCCTTCAGGCCCTCCTTCCACCTAATCCTCTTAGTAGTTAGTTTCCAGGTCCCTAGTCTTTGCACATCTTCCTAGTCTTTTACCCCTTTATACCTTCACATTCCCTCCTCATTGAACAACACTTACTAGGTGCCTATCATATGCCATGCACAGGGGCAGACCTTTATCTCCACCCCTCAGGGCAGATAAGAATCCTGCTCTCTGTTTTCCAAACGCAGAACCCCTCCACCCGCTTCCTCCGCCTGGCTCTCTTTGGCTCCAGAGCCCACAGCTGCACTGGACGGATCATTTGTGGGGATACAGATGGTAATTGCATCGGTTCTTCCCTGTGTTCCCCACTGGGAAGAGCCTGGATTCAATGGCAGGTATGTCTGCTTCTGAAGCCTGTGCCCTGCGTTCGTCCGTCACACTTGCCACAGTCTGTTTCCTCGCACAGTGCCTGGAAGATAGGAAATGCTCCATAAATACTTGTTAGTGAGTAGCTGGATGAATAAATGAAAGAGGGATCCACACTCAACGTTAGGATACACCCACCCAATACACACACACACACACACACACACACACACACACACACACACACAGAATTCTGCCTCTGGGCCTTCTCGTTTCCTTCCTACCCTGCACCTCTCTGCAAGTCCCATCACTGTCCTCCCAGCCTCACTTGGATGATAACTGAGCCTCTGTGACCCAGCCCATGGTTGCTCTGGCTGGTCCCACAGATTCAGCAGTAGAAATAGCCTCCCGAAAGCTACCAAGCTCTGCCCCTGCTCCTGAGGCATAAGGCTGGACCAGGACTGGCTCTAGGGCTCCTGAGAATCTGAGGCCCCTACCCCCTCTCCTCTTTGCTCTCCTTCTTTCCCTTTGCTCTCCTTCCAACAGCAACTGAGAACCAGGCCCTGAAGGCAGAAGAAGGGTTGCTTTGATTTGGGAGGGTTTCCATGAGGCAGGATGGATCTCTGGAGCCCAGAGCCCTGCTCAGAGAAAACAAGTGGGGTTAGGAAGTGAGGTCTCTAGAAGGCCCAGGACATGGGAAGGATGAACCGTCAAACATTTCACCAGCTCTCCTAGAGTTATTGCTGTCTCTCAAGCTATCTTGCTTAACTATTGCAATCCTGCAACAAAGAGAATTCTCTGGGAGCAGATACCACCTCTGGACCTAGTAGAGGAGATACCGAGAGAGGGACGTAGGAGAGTATCTGGTAAACATTAGACTTCCAGCAAATATCTGTTCAAAGAATGCATAAGAAAAGCTACCATTTATACAGCACTTGCTAAGTGTCAGACACGTACTATCTCACTGAACCCTCTCAACAAGCCTAAGATGCGAGAATTATTATCACCATTTTACAAACAAAAATTAACTCAGAAAGCTTAAGCAACCATCCCAAGTTTACATCAGCACATATGTGGGAAAGCTGGGACTTGAACTGTGGCCTGGCCAGTTCCAAGGTCCCCATTCCTTCCCACAGTGCTGTCCGGGGAACCAGGCACAGACTAGGATGCTGTGATATTGACTCTGGAGGAATTTCTTTTTTAACTATTTCAGTCTAAACGGTATGGTGTATGGATATAAATGGACTCTCCTCTCACTCCTAGAGTGGTTAGTTAGCCCCTGAAGTGCTCTAATCAGGAATCTGCACTCTAGAGGGTGGTTACATAAACACTTCAAACGCCATCAAAATGTACACTAGCGGGCTGGATGTGCTTGAAGGATGCTAGAAATAATCTTTCACTGGTGAAATGAGTGGCTTTCAAAATATGGAAGTAGCCAGAAAGATGATGATGAATGATGTGTGAGAACCAGACCAGGCCAACTCCCCAACTCCCTGGAAGCGGGTTGTGGGACTTTTGGGGCCGGGATGCTGATAAATGTTTGTACATTTGGCAGACTTTGGCCTTGGCCATGTTTAATGCCCCACCTGTAGGAGGTAATGGAAAGGGGACAAGAGGCCTCCACTCACCTCTCATTGCTAGTGGCTGGAAATATAAGAACCGACAATTGCCAAAGGGCCAAAGGAGTTCGGATCTGTTCACAACAGGTGCCTATCCAGGCCTGATGCTCTTCTCGGAAGAGTAAGAGGAGGCCCTCGGCTTCCGTGGCCCAACTGAGCCTTCGACTCCAGGCACATGATGACTTTCTCCCCTTCTCGGTGCTGTCAGCCCACTTGTAATAATAAGCTAACATCAGATAGAAACGAGCTTCAGGTGTTGTGGGTACCATCTCTCCGTGAATCCTTAGAGGGGTCTGGAGGCTCAGAGCCTTCCTCTCAGCTCCCACCCAGCCCTGCCTGCTCCCCTCCCTCTCCCACTACAGCACCCATCCAACATGGCTTTTTTTTTCTTTACCTCAGTTTTGCAAAGTTCCCCCTTTGCTGTGGTGACTCCCTCATAATCCTGCCTTTTCCTCCAACTCTCAGATATTATGACCTGAAGGGTAGCTGTGCCGAGGAAATAATTTCCCCACTTTACAACAGGACAAACTGAGGCAGGAAGCAAGGAGATGGTGTGTCCAAGCTTATAGTTGGGCAGCTAATAGAATCCCTGGAACAACTTGAAAGTCAGCTACCATGAATGAATGAATGAATGAATGAAATGGTGGGAGGGAGGGAAGAAGAGAGGGATATTGGCATCAGCAGATACTATCATCTGATTCGGCAGCGGCCATGGTTTGACTCTGTCTCAGTCCATGGAGGGCTGCATAGAAAGTGCTTTAAGGACTTCCCTTGTGGCGCAGTGGTTAAGAATCTGCCTGCCAATGCAGGGGACACGGGTTCGAGTCCTGGTGCAGGAAGATCCCACATGCCGTGGAGTAACTAAGCCCGTGCGCCACAACAATTAAGCCTGCGCTCTAGAGCCCGCGAGCCACAACTACTGAAGCCCATGTGCCTAGAGCCCGTGCTCCGCAACAAGAGAAGCCACCGCACCGCAACGAAGAGTAGCCCCCACTCGCCACAACTAGAGAAAGCCCGCGTGCGGCAACGAAGACCCAGCACAGCCAAAAATAAAAATAAATAAATAAATAAAATTTTAAAAACAAAGAAAGTGCTTTAAGACAAAAAGATTGTGGGGAAAAGACAGTGTCTCAGACATTCCAACCCTTGATCCCAGAGTTAAGTTAGGGGTAGGTCACCCTGAAGGTCCAAAAGAATTCATCCTGGGGGAGGCGTGGCATGGGAGCTGTGGTTGAGGGCACTGCTGGGGAGCCAGGCCTCACTGGAGCCTGAACAGCTGCCCCTGATGATTGGGGACCAATGAGAGGGCAGGTGGAGGAGACAGCAGAAACCCAACCAGAGCTCGGGGGAGGCAGGCAGGACCTTTCTGGGCTGCTAGCACTGGGTGGCTGGGGCAGGCAGAGGAGGCAACTGTAGCAAGGAAGGCTGGTGGGACAATCCCTAGCATTCGATGGGAAACTGCTCTGCCTGTGTGCATCCTTGCCAGCCTGCTTATTGATTACCTACAGCCCCCAAAGGATGCCAGGGTCTAGGGCTGTGGGAGTCACTTTCTCCCTGGAGTGGAGGAGGGGGCAGGCCCATCCTCCTCCAGGCATCCATTCTCCCTGGGGAGTACTAGGTAGGGACTTATAACAGTAAATAGGAGAGCTATAAAACTGAGCTCTAAAGGGCATTATTGGGACAACTGGGGAAATGTAACTATCGCCTGTACAGTCAGTGATAGTATTGTGTTAATGATAAATTTTGTAAGTGTGATGATATTAGGAAAACATGCTTGTTCTTAGGAGGAACATGCTGAAGTATCCATAGGCAAAAGGTCATGATGTGTACAACTAAGTCACAAATGGAAAAAATATATATATATATTCACACACACACACACACACACACACACACACACACATATACACATGGAGAGAAAAAAAGAATCAGGGAGAGAAAGTAAACGTAACAATGTGTTAACAATTGGTAAATCTAGGTGAAGAGTATATGGGTGTTTAATGCACAGTTTTTTGCAACTTCTATAGGTTTGAAAATTTCAAAATAAAAAGTTGGGGGGAGATTTGAGGGAAGAAGAATAGCTATCACTTATTGAACAATGATCAGGTCCCAATATTTATGTAACCCTATTATCTGATTTAATCCTGAAACCAGCTCCAGAGGGAGATATTGTGATTCTCCCATTAAAGATATGGAAACCGAGTACCAGAGATGCTAACGAACTCGCCCAAGTTTACAGAGCAGGGATTGAAACAGAGCCCAAAGCAAGGGGAGGGTCATGCAGAGGAGTGTCGGCTAACACTTTATTGAGACTTTCTGTGTGCCGGCAGTGTTTTAAAATCGTCCGTGTGTTTAACTCATTTCATCCTCCCTCTCTAAAAGCTTTGTGCTTTGTGATAAATCACTTCATCGTCGCCGCTGGGAGGGAACAAAGGGGTACTCAAACACACGGACAGAAGTGTAGGTTGGTGCAGTCTCCTTTGAGGGCAGCTGGGCAGCATCTAATGAAATTTAAAATTCACATTGTGTTTACACCCAACAATTCCACTTGTAAGTGTTAAACCATAAAGATAGTCATATATGTGGACCAAGAAGTATGTAAAGAGATACTCATTGCAGCAAGGTATACAATAGCCAAGGACTGGAAGCATCCTAAATATCCATCATTAGGAATGCTAGGTAACCATTTAAAAAAGTAAAGCAAATGAACAAACATAACAAGACAGAAACAGAGTTATAGGTACAGAGAACAAACAGGTGGTTGCCAGAGGGGAGGAGGGTGGGGGAAGGAAAGAAATAGGTGAGGAAGATTAAGAGGTACGAATTTCCAGTTGCAAAATAAATGACTCACGAGTATGAAATACACAGTGTGGGGAATATAGTCAATAACTATGGAATACCTTTTATGGTGATTTATCATAACTAGACTTATTATAGCGATCATTTTGAAACATATAGAAATATCGAATCACTATGTTGTATAACAGGAACTCACACAGTATTGTAGGTCAATTATACCTCAAACACAAAGTAATTCATAAACAAACTCCTAGAAAAAGAGGTCAGATTTGTGGTTATCAGAGGCAGGGTGGGGCGAGGGGGGGGGATTGGATGAAGGTGGTCAAAAGGTACAAACTCCCAGTTATAAGATAAATAAGTACTAGGGGTGTAATGGACAACATGATAAATACAATGAACGCTGCTGTGTGTTACTCATGAAAGTTGTTAAGAGAGTAACCCCTAAGAGTTCTCATCACAAGGAAAAAAATTTTATTTCTATTTCTTTAATTTTGTATCTGTATGAGATGAGGGATGTTCACTAAACTATTTGAGATGAAGGATGTTCACTAAACTTATTTCATGATGTACGTAAGTCAAGTAATGCTGCACACCTTAAACTTATACGGTGCCATATATCAATCGTATCTCAATAAAACTGGGGGAAAAAAGTAAGGCATCTCTAAGTGTGCTGACGTGTCACACTTAGAGCCCAGGAATGGTAAAGACAAGAGAAAAAAGCCTTCCTCAGTATTGAAAGGGATATATAAAAATATATATATGAATACACATGCATTTATGAAGACAGGAATACTTATGTATGTTTTATATCTTGAAGGAATACACACAAAAATTTACAACAGTAGCTGCTTTTGAGGGGGAGTGATCTAGGGGACAAGAGACAGGGCAGGAGGAAGGCTTACTATTCATTGTTAGCCCTTCTGTATTATTTGAAATTTATACTATGTGCATGATTACCTGTTCAAAATCAGTGAGTGCATGCATGCACGCATGCATGAATGAATGAATGAATGAACAAACGAGCCTCCCTTACAAACTCCACAGGACTTGCTTTGGGGCTTCCTTAGGCAACCACTTCCAGTGTTGAAGGGGACAGCAGAAGTTAGTGTCCCACAGTCTGGGGCTGTTCTCTTCCAATCCTCAGGAGCTATGAATCCATTTGCAAGCTCAGCCCCTGAAGTCCCACTGACCCAGTTGAATTTTCACCCTTGGCCTCCTGAACTACTGGGGTCAGCATTCCATAGAGTCTGGGCTCTCAAAATTGTGCATGAGAATTACCTGGAGAGTTTATTAGCTGGGCAAATTCCCAGCCTCATCTCCAGAGACTCAGATTCAAACCTGGGGTGCAGCCAGGGACTGCCTGTACCACTGCCAGGAGTGAGACTTCTAACGCCCCTTTGGAGAAACGGACCCTGGTGATGTCCGCCCCTGTTCAGGCTTATAATGAGAGCCCGCAGGATTGGGGAAGAAAGCTCTGTTTTGAAATGCGGATTCTTCCCTGCAATATTCTCCATATTCATCTTCTTTACCCCATATCCACCTAACCAAAAATTGAGTGTTCCACTCTCCTTTGGGTGTAGGATTATACCGGTGAACTGAGGGACTGCAAGGGTGCACAGCGAGCTGCCCGCAGGCGGTGGCCTGTTGGCCTTTCTGGCTCCTAGGCCGGCTCCTTTAAAATAAATGAGTGCATGCATATATACAGTCGGACAGACGCAAGCAAATTACCCTTTAGGCTGTGGCGAGTTTTGTTTTGTTTCAAATTACAAATCAGAAATTTGGTCTGCCAGTGGGACAGACTTCTGCTCCAAATATCCGGGCGTGACGGTTCCTGCAAGTCGCCCGACAAATGCTGGAACCTCCTTTTGGGGGGAGGGTCTGGTCTTGTGCCGCGTCCCGCGAGGGTCCCAGTTTGGTTGGGAGCTGAGCAGATGCCGGGGCTACCCGGCCGCCCCGGGCGGCAGCCGATTCGACCTCCACAGAGAGCTCGGGGCCGCAGTCCGGGAGACACGCCCCTCCTCCCCGCGGCCCACGGGACCCCGCCGCCGTCCCCGCCGCTCCAGGGACGAGCCCAGCGGTGCGGAGAGGTGGGAGGCTGGAGCCTGCTGAGGTCATTTCCTGTGCCTCTCCGCGAGCCGCCCCGGGAGCCGAGGCCGGCGCTCTGCCTTTAAGGAGCGGGCGGGGAGCGGACGAGGAGGGGGCGCGGCGGAGCGTTGAATGGGGCGCTGCGAGGTCGCCTCGGCTTTGTGCGGCCAGCCGGCGGGCACCCCTCCCGGGCCAGCCCGGCCCGCCCCGCCCACCCCGACCCCTGCTGCCGGGGAGCGGAGACCCGGCGGCCGCTGCGGACTCGGACGAGATCGACGCAAGGTCAGCGGCGGACGCGCGCGGGGGAGGACCGGGTGCCTGGTGCGCGGCAGGGACGCCAGCGAGCGGGCTGGAGGTGAGCGGCCCCGCGGGCAGAGGTGGGGTTGGTGCAGGGGGGTGGGTGGAGGGTTGGTTCGCGGGCCCGGGAGGGTGTTTGGTTGGGCGGAGAGGATCGGCTCCCTCTGGCCGGAGGGCGATTCCGGAGCAGGTGCCTCCCTACCTGGAAACGAGCTCCCAGCAGCCAGGAGCGCTGGGAGCGGCGGGTTAGGCTCTGGGAGCCCGCACTGAGAGGCGAGGAGTAGCCTTCCTGGAGAGGATCCGGAATTTGGGACCGGCTCGATCCAGTTGCTCCGGGAAGGGCCCTCGGAGCGAACTTGCAGGCTTTCCACCGCGTTGCCTGAGCTCTCGCTAGCTCTCACTCCTCCCGCTTTCCTTGAAGTCTCATCTCGGGTTGTCTCTTCTGTGATTTCTGCGTGGTTCTCTTAGGGGTCCTAGGCTAGACTCCTAGAGGCAGGTCAGCCAAACAGAAAAGAAACCCAGTTGGGTGCCGAATGACACCAGGAGCTCTGCGTCCTTAGGAGCTTTAGAGAGGAATCGATTACCGGGGCGCAGGGGGACCTTAATCGAGGTAGCAGACGCCATGAAGACCCTCATCTGGGAGTAGATCCGCTCTCTGTTGGATCTGGCCCTGCCAGGGGACGTCTTCTCCATAAGCTTTTACTATGAGTACACCTCATAAAACTCTTCCGGACAGAGCCTTAGTTCCAGCTGTAACTTCTGCTTGAAAGATCATTTTAATAGCAATTTCAATGGAAAAGACATTCGTTCCTTCATTAAACTTTTTGGGCTGTCTTCTATGCCGCAGACACTGTGTATGGTAACATCACTTAACACTTTATAGAACATGGGGCTTCCCTGGTGGCGCAGTGGTTGAGAGTCCGCCTGCCAATGCAGGGGACACGGGTTCGTGCCCCAGTCCGGGAAGATCCCAGATGCCGCGGAGCGGCTAGGCCCGTGAGCCATGGCCTCTGAGCCTGCGCGTCCGGAGCCTGTGCTCCGCGACGGGAGAGGCCGCAACAGTGAGAGGCCCGCGTACTGCAAAAACAAAAAACAAAAAACACTTTATAGAACATAACTTCTAGTCTTTCTGCTTGTTATCCCCATTTGATAAAGGAGGAAACTAGGACTCAGAAAAATTATGGTTTGCCCAAGGTCATATAGCAGAAAAGTGGAAGAGGCAAGACTCAAACGGATGCCTCCTAAAGTCCAAATGTGGGGTTTGCTTCACTGTCCACCCCCCTCCCTCTCCCATAGGCCTCTGAGGGGGTCTGCTCAGAGCTGGGTTATGGTGGGGTACACCCGGTGGTCCCAAACTCACTGAAACTAACAAGTAAGCTGAGAAAATGTGACTCCCCTTCACCAGTTACAGGCAAGGGGTGTTGTTCTTCCCACTGTGCTCCTGGGGGAGTGCTCTTTACTGTTCCCTCCTTCTCTCTGGGAGGCTGTGTAACTGTGTGGCTCTCTGTGCTCCCTATGGGTTGAAGAGTGCTTTCTACATGCTGACGCTGAGGTGTCAGGATTCCCTCACTCCCGGTCCAAGTGACTTCATGGCAGGCTGGCCGCTGAGCCACCATCCTGCATTCTCTGGCCAGCCCACCTGAACCGTCTCTCCCTTCTGTCAAAAACGAACTCAAAACTGATCAGCTCTGTGGGGAAACTGGCCCTTGTTGCTGGCTGGAGTATGAATTAGAATAACCTCAGGGGAGGGCAATTTGGACTATTTCGCCATTTAAAAATGTATATTACTTCATCCTACAATTCCATTTCTGGAACTTTATCCTTCAGATAAACTCTGATGTGTATGAAATGATGTCTATTCATTGAACATTCATTGCAGCATTGTTTATTTTAGCAAAAGGTTTAAAACAACCCAAATGCCTGTCAATTAGGGACTCAAATGAGATCATGTAATAGCCATACAGTAGAATACAATAAAGCCGTTAAAAAGCATGAAGGGAGGCTTCCCTGGTGGCGCAGTGGTTAAGAATTCGCCTGCCAGTGCAGGGGACACGGGTTCGAGCCCTGGTCGGGGAAGATCCCACATGCCGCGGAGCACCTAAGCCTGTGCGCCACAACTACTGAGCCTGCGCTCCAGAGCCCGTGAGCCACAACTGCTGAGCCCGCGTGCCACAACTACTGAAGCCCGCGCACCTAGAGCCCGTGCTCCGCAACAAGAGAAGCCACAGCAATAAGCCCATGCACCGCAACAAAGTGTAGCCCCCGCTCGCTGCAACTAGAGAAAGTCCGTGCACAGCAATGAAGACCCAACGCAGCCAAAAATAAAATAAATAATTTTAAAAAAAAAGCATGAAGGGAGAATGGGATAGATAGATGTAGGAAACTGAGTTATATCCACCATTTGTGTGTGTATATGTGTGTGCATCGTATATAAGAACACTCGTATATGCACTGAACAGCTTGTATTTGCACTGAAAGACACAAATCCCCATGACAGTAGTTGCCTCTGGGGAGAACTATGGCTGGAGTACAGGGGTGGGAAGAAGGCTTACTTTTCACCATATACTCTTTTGCCTAATATTCAAAAATAAAGAGATAAAATAATTTTTTAAAATCCCCTGACCTCCCCTCTGATCTGGTGGTGAGCACATCTGTGGGCTGCATCTCCTACTGTGCCCAGGGCACTGTGGGTTGGCCTTTTGTTTGTTGATAGTAACTGTCATTTATTGAATGCTTCCTGCGTGCCAGGCTTTTGTAATACCTCCTTCAATTCTCAAAAAAATCCGACACAGTGTGGTCTATGAAATTGCCATTTTCGAAGGTCAAAAAATGGTTAAATGTTGACAGTTTCATATGGTTCCACCTAATATTATGGGTCTCCTTTACAAATATTATTGCCCTCAATTTCAGATAGGCTCAGAGAAGTTAAGCAAATGGTCGAAGGTCACAGGATTAATTCGTGCTTGAGTCAGTATTCAAACCCAGGTCTTTTTGCTGCCAGAACTCAGGATCTTACGTACTACACTCTGCCGTTTCTCTTTACTGGTTTTGTCTTTGTGGTTCTCTTAGCCCCTTTTCGTATTCAGATCCCAGAAGGCTTGAACATGCTCACCTTTTCCTGTCTCTCCCAACATTGTGAAATGCGGTGCTTAGTACCCAAAAGAGGTTAAATGCATGTTGTTGGCTTGATCACCTGACAGTGAGAGATGGAGGGAGTTGTGCCCCTGTGTCCACTCACCCTCCCCCCCGGCTCCAACCCCAGAAAGGGGGCGCAGAGCTCTTACTTGCCCACCATTGGGCACGTGGTTAGCCTCATCTGCGGAGCCCTTTCCAAGTGGGAATGACAAAAGGTGCTCGCGCTCAGAGAGTGAGCCACAGTGAGGTGACAGAGGAGAGCCTAGTGGAAACTGTACCCAGAACAGAGTCCCTGTTACCTTCTGATGCCTCCTGCAGCGACCTCTGACCTCTTTCTTTTAGGCACTTGTGCTGATTGGCCCTCTTTGCAGGAAAGTCCCAGGATATTCAGACGGGAGACCTGAGCCCCACAAGCCACAGGATCTTTGCTCATCTTTATGTGCCCAACCTCACACGTAGGAATCACTTAACAAAAGGCGGTTAAATTAAATTAAATTTTAGCATTTTGTGGATTTCTGGTCAAATCCCTAAACTTGCCAGAGCTATCCCAGTTCAAGTTTGCGTTTTCTCTGAGACAGGCTAGAGTCTGAAGCTACCTAACAACGTCCTGTGCCCTCTCCTCACCACAGTCCTACACGCAGCCCCTGCCTCTTGAAGCATATCTCTGCTGACTTCTGTGGTGTGTCAGTCCAGGGCGCTGGAGGGCTTAGGGAGTTCCGAAGTAGGTGCCAAGGCCATGGCAACCGTTTGACTCTTGCCTGCCAAGCAGTTTAGCACGCTGGGCACTAGTGGGGATCAAGAGAACTGGCTTTCACGAGAGTGGCTGTGAGCTGGTGATCATTAGCTGGCTGGAGGGCACAGGGGCATTTATTGTACTGTTCTCCCTACGTATGTATGTTTGAAGTTTTCCAGAATAAAACGTGAAACAAACCATTGAGCTGGGGTTTGTCCCCAGTTCACATCCCGTATATCATTTCCTCATCTAACACAACACATTAATGCTATATGTGCATTAGGCTAGCCTGGTAGCATAAGACTGTACCACCACTACGGAAGCATCTTCATGGAAGGGGGACCGTTTTAGATGTTGGGAGTTCAGGTTGCTTGGCCCAGCTCTGATACTCCTTGGCTGTGTGTCTCTAAGCAAGCCACAGATGTGATGAGTTTTCTCATCTGTTTAGTGTGAATTATATCACTTGTCCTCCATCTCAGGGATATCCAGAGGGTAAGGAGAGAAATAACACCTGATAAAGCAATGCTTTGAAGAGTCAAGGACCATTCTGCAAGTTCTTTCTGCTTATCCTTGCACATCTTTATGGGAGGCACAAGTGCAAGGTGACTTAGCGGTTGAGGTTCATCTTACTGGTACCTTCCCTTAACATCCTGTGTTATATAGCCGCAGCTCTGGCCACCTGCTTCTGTCGGAAGAGCCTCTGGGCCTTGGCTTGGCAGCAGGCACCTTGCTCCAGATCCATTTAGAAACCTTTTAGCTCCCTTCACATGCCGAGACAAGCCTAACAAGAGTGCCGTCTCGCTTGCCAGCATCCGCATGGCAGGGAGAGGATTAAGCAGAGCACTTGATGGGTTCAAAACCTTGATGTCATGAGGATGCTGGATTGGGGAAAGTGCTCCCTACAGACTAGGTAGAATCTCAGGTGTCACAGCGAGGCAGAGACCAATGACATATCTTATTTCCAAAGTCCCTGGAGATTTTGATAATTTGGGTTTCCGCTCTCCCAGTGGAATCTGAGCTGCAGTTTTAACAATCAATAAGAGGGAATTAACATTCACCAAACTTTTTTTTAACAACACAAAAGGATTGAGTTTCCCCTGCCCTTCGGGTTTTACTTGGGTGCTTTTTCTGCTAATTCTTAGCCCAGGGCTAGGTTGCAAGACTCCAAGGTCCTACCTTGGGATCTGCCACTTTTTTTTTTTTTTTAATTATGCAGGGAAAGTAAAATCCCCTTAAAGGACAAAGAAAACCAAACATGAAGCCTCCAGGCCTTCTGTGGAGGCCCCACAAGGTTCTGTTGTGTCTTTTCAGCTGTGATCTTAGCTCAGAGAAGGTCATGTTTTGTTTTCATCTTTTGTCTTCCTGCCCGTTCCAGTTGGTCCCAGTCTTTTGAGGTGGGGATTGCTGGGAGGTCACAATGTCGGATTGTTTGGGATGACAGTTCCGGGAGAGCAGGGCTGACTGAGGTCATGTGTCCAGTGTTCTGAGCAGCCCAGAACCGAAAGACTCCATCACCTGACCCGTCAGTGGTTTAATTGTTGGGCCTTTCTCTACGGGTCTACTGACCCTGTTTTCTAAACAAAAAGTCAGGACACATGATAAATGTCTGTGCTTATGGAGGTTAAAGCGTCAGAATATTTGAGACCAGGGTACCCTGGGAAATCTGGGGTGTAGGTTCGCCTTAGTGCCAAGGATCCTGAGAGACCCTATAAAATATTTCATTCTTAACAGTCTACCCGACTCATTGTGAAATCAACATTGTTTGCAGTTTCTGGATGGGTAAGGAGCACAGTAGCTAAAAACAGGCATTTTGGAATGAGAATCCCAGCCCTACTACTTACCAGCTACAGAACTCTCTGTCCCTCTGTGTCCTCACCTGAGAGTATGGACTAGTGCCCACTCCTTGTCTCGTGGGTTCTCTTGAAAATTAAAGAGGCCACACGTGCCTGGCAATATAGTAAGGACTCAATAAATAATAGCTGTTTGTTGCGTATAATGGGAGAATGATATTGTAAAAGTCAGATGTGGGGTGAGAAGCAATATTGGTGGTTAACCTATCAAGGACAGGCTCACTGATGCTCCAGGGTAATTTCAGTGACATACAGGAGGTGGCTGGGTTTTCTGAAGCCATGTGGCTCCTGAAGAAGGGAAAGGAGATTTTTTTAAAATGACAATTTTTTTAACCTTTTTTTTTTTTATTTAAGTATAGTTGATTTACAGTGTTGTGCTGATTTCTTCTGTACAGCAAAGTGATTTAGTTATACATACATATACATTCTTTTTTTTTACATTCTTTTCCATTATGGTTTATCCCAGGATATTGGATATAGTTCCCTGTGCTATACAGGAGGACCTTGTTGTTTATCCATTGTAAATGTAATAGTTTGCCTCTACTAACCCTAAACTCCCAGTCCATCCCTCCCTCCCTCCCTCCCCACTGGCAGCCACAAGTCTGTTCTCTAATGACAAATTTTTATTATGGGAAACTCTAGGCATATACTCAAGTAGAGAGACCAGTACACACATCACTCAGCTTCAAAAATTATCAACATTTTCACAAATCTTACTGCATGTATCTCCCTCCACTCCAGCTCCTCGCCCCTACGGTGAAGTGTTTTAAAGCAAACCAGAGGCATTATATCATTTCACCTGTAAGCCATATGTATCTCTAACAGATGACATTAAAAAATACTATCAAGACTCCCTGCTTCCACTGCAGGGGGCACGGGTTTGATCCCTGGTCGGGAAACTAAGATCCCACATGCTGCACGGAGCAGCCAAAAAAATAAAAACTAAAAAAATTAAAAATAATAGGGCTTCCCTGGTGGTGCAGTGGTTGAGAATCTGCCTGCCAATGCCGGGGACACGGGTTCGAGCCCCGGTCCGGGAAGATCCCACATGCTGCGGAGCAACTAGGCCCGTGTGTCACAACTACTGAGCCTGCGTGTCTGGAGCCTGTGCTCCGCAACAAGAGAGGCCGCGACAGTGAGGCAGGCCCGCGCACCACGATGAAGAGTGGACCCCGCTCACCGCAACTAGAGAAAGCCCTCGCACAGAAACGAAGACCCAACACAGCCAAAAATAAATACATAAATTAATTTTTTAAAATACATAAATAAATAATAGGGACTTCCCTGGCAGTCCAGTGGTTAAGACTCTATGCTCCCAATGCAGGGGGCATGGGTTCGATCCCTGGTCAGGGAATTAAGATTCTGTATGCCCCATGGCGTGGGCAAAAAAAAATTTTTTAATAAATTATAAATAAATAAATAAATAAATAAATAATATATTATCAATCTAGAAAATTAACAATTATTCTTTAAAATCACCTGATAGTAGGGAGACCATATGTCATGGTTTGGGACAGACCAAATTTATGCTTGTTGCCAAACATAATTATTAATAGCACCCTGGCAGGGGGATTTAAAAAGTCCTGGTGGTGGATGTGTCTTCCGGCCCTTCTCTGCTTTGTGCCCCCTCTGCACCTTTGTCTCTCTTCTCATACACACTCATACATCCTTCATTTTCTCATCCCCGACCCAGGTTTTTTTCTCTGAAACATGTTCAGGAGACATCTGGGTAAATTCCCCTGCCTGGAAATATTATAGGTGTCTCCTTGGCTTGTTCTGAATTTGTCTAAAGTGTTTTCTAAAGACTTGTGGTTTTCTCCAGAGGCTACAGCAAAATATCTACCAATTTTCTGATTTGCATTTTATAACTTAAAGGAAAGAGTGAGAATCCGTTCCAAAACAGGATGATTTGATGACAATATATGAAATCCCAACTAAATAGAAAGTTGTCAAGGAAATTTGAAGCATTACATTTTCGTTCCATTTTTTCCCATCTAAAATCTGTATAGTTGTAAAGAATCAGTACTCACCTGGGAACCAGGGTTCCGCCTCCAGTTAGCCACGTGATCATGGATGAATCTGTTACCCACTTTAAGCCTTCCCTAAACACCCTCCCCCCAGCATAGTCCACTCCATATCTCTGCTTCCATTTATCTGCATATTGATTAGCAATTGCGACTACATTGTAATTTTGCAATTAGACTTTACTAAGAGTTCTTCAAAAAGACAAGGGGACCTCTCTCATTTCCCTTTGCATCTCCAGTGCCTAGAACAGTGTCTGGCACATAGATGTTTGTTGAATGAATAAATTTTTGTTAAATGGATAGTTGAATGAAAAACAAATGAGCCTTACTTTTCACTTCTGTAACAATGAGACTAGGTTCTCCTTGCGGTTTCTTGGGTTTTGTGATTTCCTGAGGTTGCGCAGCTACCTTCTGATGGAACGGGACATGCTGAGCTCAGAGAGCTGGCCATGGGACAGAGGGAGAGCCAGGCTCACTTACCTTCCCCCGCCCTGTTTCCTCTGTCCTCCTTTGGTCTCCTCCTCCTTTCCGCAGAGAACTCTTTCTCACACACTTACTTATCTTTTCCCCTCTCTGTGTGCTGGCCCTCAGGGCTCCCTGGAATCTCCAGAAGTTGCTTCCATCATGGCAGAACTCAAGGTGGAGACCAGGACCAGTGTGGACTGGCAGAAGCGCTGCCTGGCCCTGGAAAGCCAGCTATTCCGGTTCCGCCTGCAGGCCAGCAAGATAAGGGAGCTGTTGGCCGACAAGGTGAGTCCTGGAGAGCAGGCAGCCTCTAATGTCTCTGCAGAGGTCACTGTCAGAGAGGGAGAGTTGGGGAAAGCCAACTTTCTTTTTTCCTTTTTTTCCTGATTGGTTGATAGATTGAAATATATTTGACATATAACATTGTGTTTGATTGGTTGATAGATTGAAATATATTTGACATATAACATTGTGTAATTCAAGGTGAACATGTTAATTTGACCCATTTATATATTTTAATATGATTGCCATTGTAGCAGTAATTAGAACGTCTATCATATTCCATAATAATCATTTCTTTTTAGTGGTTGGAATAATTAAGTTCCAGTCTCTTAGCGAGTTTGATGACTATAGTACAATATTGTTGTCTGTATTCACTATACTGTGCATTAGATCTCCAGGGCTTATTTATTCTCTGTTGCAGGAAGGTGAACTTTTAATAAGGTGCTTTCCATTCTTGTAAAATGAAACCCAAGGTAGTTTGTTTTTTCAAAGACCAAATTCTAAGCAGTTGACTAATCTGTCATCTTGCATCCTTTCCTGCTCTGCTTCTCCACGTGACACACCAAAGAAACGATACAGGTCTTCACGGTCGTGCATCATCTCTTGAGTCACGTGTATGTACAGTGGAGGTTCTATTATTCCCCTAACATTTCTTCCTCAATGTGGGGAAGGACGATATTTTAGGAGAGAAGAATGGATATCCCCACCCTGCTGCTCACCCTCTATTAAGATTATGAGCTGTGGAAGGCAGGCTGGTTTCTGGTGACAATGATACAGACTTTGGAGCCAGACCTGCCTGGCTCTGCCACTTCCTAGCTACGTGACCGTGGGCAAGTCCCTTCACTTCTCAGGCAGGGACACACATGTCTGCCTTTCGGAATTATTTTGAGAATTGTATCAGATGACATATATAAAGGTTCTGGCATAGAATCGGTTTTAAATGGGAACAGTTATTATCTTTACAGGTTTGGGTGGGCTGGGCTGGGAAACTGACCATTATTCATAATGTTTCCATGGGAAGATACATTCTAAAGGGCTGTTTTCAGAGGCATTTTGGAGCATAACCCATCTAGAAAGTGGCAACCTACACTACATTATATATATCTTAATTGAATCAACCATTCTGTCTATAGTTTTGTTTACAGTAGCCATCTGCTAGTAAACCCTTCTTTCCTAGTACAAAAGTAAAATTCAGTCCACCTCTAAGTAATGCCAAAGTCTTGATGAATAAAGCCTGCATAAATGACCTGTTTTCTTGACAACCCCACAACCTGGAGTCCAAGAAGACCAGTCATTGACATCACCTCTGCCCTTCCACTGCTGAGGGGAGTGGCCCTAGACTAGCTTGGACTAGAATTCATGAACCTTGGGTGTGCTGGCATTGCTGTCTCCTAGTTCAGGCTTTGCAGACTGGAGACTGGCAGGGTTCCTTTGGGTGTGGTTCAGGTACTGCTAGTAGAATTCAGCCACCTCGGGGAAAGGGAAATAAACCTTAGACACTGGTGTGGTCCTGGGTCCCCCTATGCCAGAAAGCTAGAGTGCTGGTTAACCATGTATGTTCCTGGGCCCCACCCCAGTCCTCCTGATGCAAGTCTCGTGCTGCTAATTATCTGTATGTTTCAGAAGCGCCCAGAAGTTGGTCTTGTACGCTATCAAATTTGAGAACTTTGTCTTGTGTATGGAATTGGAGGTGTGCGAAGGGCAATAAGAAGGGATTGATTCAGCCAGCTGGTCTAAAGCACATCTCAGAGCCAGGAGACTTCTGTTTCTAGTAATAACCTAAAAATGACCACCATGAGACACCTACTCATACTAGATTAAATATTTAAAATATCCTTCTAAGTGCAGAGCTGTGTACTAAAAAATGAGAGGAATCCTCAGGGGGCAAAATGAAGAGGAAAAACCAGAGTGGAACTCAACACTGGCAGCTGAGTTGGGACGGGTGAGTGTGACCTCCCTTTAGTAACGCAACTGTCAAGGTTGAGTTTTAACATCTGCGGAGACAGAGATGAGGCCTGGCCAGTTGGAGGCTGGAGCTGAAACTGAAACTTCTCAGGTAAAGTCAGGACTATCAAAAGATTTTACACGAAATAAAAAGGTGCACAAGGAGAAGAAAATCACCCACCAGCACAGGGAGACGACAGAACAGCTTCTCATACTTAGCCAAGGCTCTGGGCAGAAAAAAGAAAAATAAAGAAAATGAAAATTGTTCCCCGAGAGCCTGATGACGTTAGTGGTTTAACATGAGAATTTATACTATCTGTGTGGATTAGGAACATGAAGTTCTGGGCCAGTGATAACCCCAGAGACCTTGTAGAAGCAGACACAGAACCTCTTCTGGAGGAACAAGACCTCAGCCCTGATTACACAGGATCCCCACAGAGAAAAATAACGTCCTTAGTGAAGATGAATATATGATCCACGATGACTAAATACTTGGGAGAATAACCCACAGTGAGTGAGAGTCCACGTATGCAACAAACAACTGGACTCGATCACCACAAGAATTTCTAATAATAGAACCGTTGGCAACACACTAAATCAATGCGTTCAGAACTATTGAAAGGAATTCCCTGGCGATCCAGCGGTTAGGACTCTGTGCTTTCACTGCCGAAGGCCTGGGTTCAATCCCTGTCGGGGAACTAAGATCCTGCAAGCTGCGTGGTATGCCCCACCCCACCAAAAAAAAACTATTGAAGACATAATAAAGTAATTGAAAATATAAGACAAGAACAAGACACCATCCAAAAAGGTGAGAAAAAGAACCAAATAGAACTGCCAGAAATGAAAAACGTTTGCAATGAAATTAATGTTCAGTGGATAAATTAGTGTTCAGTGGATAGATTAATGTCAGGTTAGGCACCACGTGAGACAGACTTCACGAACAGAAAGATAGACCTGAGGACAGCATAGAGAGATGAAGACACAGGCTGAGATGTGGTTGCCAGAATGACAGGATCCTTATAGAGATTCCAGAAGTGGAGAAGAAAGTGAAAGAGAGGCATGATTCAAGGAGATAATGGCTTTAAAGTTTCCAAACTGGGTGAAAGACTTAAAGCCTCAGACTTAGGAAGCAGGATAAGACCAAGCAGTATATATGTTTAAAAAATCCATTCCTTTTCATGTAACATTCCAGACATAAGCAATCTAGCTCTGGGGGGAGGTCTGCGACATGTTTGAAGGTGGTTCACCCTCATGTCCACATTCCAACTCCTTCCCTTTGATAGCACGGGCCAAAGGTTGCCTTCATTCCTTCTACTCACATCCCATTGGCCACTTATTCATGTGGTTATACCAGGCTGCAGGAAAGATTGGAAAGTGTAGTCTTTGTTCTGGATAACGATATGCTCTGTTAAAAGTCAGAGTTCGTATGAAAGAGCAGTGGAGAACAGAACGTGGGGAACAAATAGCAGTCTTTAAGTCTAGATTTTAAGTCTAGAATAATAGAGATAACAAATAGAAATAGAGCATATAACTTTCAAATCAGGAGAGCAGCTACCGGAAATGGAATAAAGTCTGTTAAATCCAGGTGAGGAAGAGAGAAAGGAGTATAGGAAAAAAGTAGGAAATACAAAGCACAAAATGCAACGGTAGCAATAAATCCAAACACAACATTTTAAACCAGCTATACTGCAATTTAAACAAAGCAAGAATCCAAATATATTGGTCATAAATAGACCTATACAAGAATGTCCTTTGCAGCAATGATGCATGAAAAATTGGAAATACTCTAAATGTCTATCAACGGGGGATGGATAACCATGTTGAGTGTATTTGTACGATGGAATAGTACATTGCAGTTAAAAATGAGTCAAGTAAAGCTACATGTATAAGGTCAATAAATCTCAAAAACCAACATTGAACAAAAGAGATCAGAAGGATATATATAGAGAACAATACAGTTTATATAAAGTTTTAAAACCTGCACAAAACAGTACTCTCTGTTGTTTAGGGGTGTATACAAATGAGGCAAAAATGTAAACACAGCCAAGCATAGGCTAAGTACACTTGGAAGGAGAGGGGTAACATTGGAGAGAGGTACACTGGAGGCTTCACATGTCTGTTGTGGTCCATTTCTTAGGAACAGCAGAAGCAGAGATGACAAAAATTAAGATTTGACCAAGATGAATGGTGGATACATGTTTTAAAAAAATATTCTCTGCATGTTTCTGTTGGCCTGAAATATTTCATGATAGAAAAATATTTTTAAATGCCTTCCTCCTCTATTCCCCAGGGGCCTCAAACACATTATAAACAAACACCCTCTTCTTCCACAGCCCCTTGGGTCTAGGTAGGTTGAACTTCTATAATATCAGCCCCTTCGTCTCTTCCAGACTGTATTTGCTCACCAGCAAAGTAACCAGAATGCCCTCCCATAACAATGTTGGGGGCTCAGAGCGTGACTTGGGTAAAGAAAGGAGAAGTGTATAGACACAGGGCAGAAGAGCCTGGCGGTGTGGGAGGGGAGAGAAAGAAATCTTGACTAGGAATCATGGGCTGGGAGACTTAAGTAGGGAAGAGGGCTGGGACATTAGCCTGACACTGGACCTCTTGGCAGGAAACCTTAAGGCCGTAAACACCATGTTGCTCAATGTGAGGGCTGTGCCTATCACCTGCTGTCATCCCCAAACCAGTAGGCCGGGTTCAACAATTCATTAGAGGTTTTCCCCAATACGTCAAGGTAACTTTCAGGTCAGAGGAAGAGATGACCCAGGTTTCTCAGGAGAGCTCCTGCCGGGCCTGGGCCCTGGTCCCCGTCTCTGTTGCTGCTCCCAGAACTTACTAGTTAGTCATCGTCAGCACCCACCTGCACCCAGGTGAGCCAGGTCAGCTGGGTCCCTCTGACCAGCCCCCGCCCTCGCCTGTCCCCTCCACCTCTGCCGTTCCGCACAGCCCGCCCAGCCGCCCGTGGAGATTGCATTGCCTGGATGACGGATGGCCACTCACTCGCTGCAGGCGGTCGTATAGGGCAGGCCAAGCCTGTGTGTTTCCCAGGGGCCCGGCCCTGCCTGGGATCAGATACTGCGCACTGGCCACTACGGCTTGGAAGCAAGCCCTCCTCCTTCCCCACCGCACAGTCTGCTCGTACCTGACTCCCTCTTGCAGAATTGCCATTCGAGACAGGATAATCCCTCACCTAAGGGTGAGGAAGGATGAGGAGAAGAGGCAGCCCTAGACCTTGCTTCCGCTGGGACACCTGTCACCGTCTGATGTGCCCTTGCCCGGGCCACCCTTTCCGAAGCCAGGTGAGCTGTGGGTCACTTTCCATCCAGCACAGAAGTTGAGGGAGTGGCTCATGTCTTAGAGCTCACATCTTGTCTGCTCTTGGGAACCGTTTCCCCAGCGCTCTTCTTGGTTGAAGAAGTCACAGAGGTAGTCAGATCAATCTAAAAACTGATGCTCTTCTACGAGCTGGATATTAAAAGTCCCTTGGACTTTGTTCATTCTTGCTAAACTTGTGCCTCAGTTTTCTCATCAGAAAAGTGGGAGTATACTGTCTGTACTCAAAAGAGCTTTGTATCATGATGAATACATGGCATCAATATTAGGACTAAAACAAGTTTAAAATTTTTGATTTATTTACTCCCTCTCTGCTTCCAAAAGGGATTTGAGTGCATCTATTAAAGAGAAGACATTACGTAATAAAACATCCGTCATTTTTGAGCTTGAATAGTTTTCACTGAGGCACCTCTTCCCGAAGCCTGTTCCGGTGGGACTGTGTGCACTTCCTCTTTTTCTAGAATCCCTTACTAGTTTCTCCAACCAATGTTTTGAAATACAGTAACTCAGTTTTGTATTTATATACCAAAAATTTGTGCTTCAGGACTTTTCTTTGAGTGTATAAATGGTTCAGTTCAGTCCCTTAAACAAAGGAACAATGACTATTGCTTCTCCCCGCTCTGACCACGGATTATACAGAGGCGGTGATTCAGTTTAGACACCAGCTTCACAACGTGCTGATAGAACACAAGGCCCAGAAAAAGATATCCTTAATACCTCAGAATTTGTGAAAAGGCCAGGTACTATAAAAGGAGGATACTAGGGCTGTCATGACTAGTTGGAAATAAAATCTGCATAAAGTCATCACAGAATCAGCCTTAGAAGATCTCCTTGCTGATGGATCCGATTTGCTTTGGGAGTAGATGCCTTCTAGAACTTTTATTCGCTGTGTATCAGTGCATACGTGCGTGCGTGTAGAGAAATTTTTTTATTCTCCTAACCCCCATTTTAAATAAGGCCCACTATAGTATTTCTCAGGAACCATAGTCTTGCTAGAGCTTTGTACTCCTATAAAGCCATTCGAGAAGGATCCTGTGCCAATAGGGGCTCTGCCCTGGGGTGCTTGCTTTGTGTTCAGCGGCCAATCTAGTGTTTTTCAGAGTGTGGTCTGTAGACCACCTGCATCAGGATCACCTGGGATATTCTTTTCAAGCACATTCCTGGGCCATGCCTCAGACCTGCTAAATAAAAACCTCTATAGTCAAGGCCCAGGAGTCTGTAACAAGCTCCATGTGAATCCTTACGCCCCTGAGGGTGCAGAACTCCTGCCCTGGCCATGTCCCTGGGCTCATTCACCTGTCCTTCTAGTGGACGCCTTGAGCCCTTTGAGCCTCAGAGGGGGTTCTGGGTGGGGGGGTGGGGAGCAGTGGACCCACAGACAAGACTTGGAGTCCTTTCTTTCCTGCCTCTTCTGCACTCAGACAGCAGGGCGGCCCCCCAGTTTTATCTTGGGAATGAGCATATGATTTCAGTTGAACAAAAGATTTGGTACTAAAAAAACAAAAAGTTGAGAATCATTGTCTTTGATTACAACAGAGTTAGAACCATTTAACGGCTAAAACTGTGGGTTGCAGTCTCAAAGGCCTGCAGGTAACTAAACTTACATGAGTGAGGATTCGGGGCAGTGTGCTACCGCTTGAGGAGGAAGCCAGGTATTGCCATGAGAAAAGGTAATCCTAGTGTGTGCAGATCTCCTGAGTTTTCAGGAGAAGCTGGAAATCGGGGATTGCATGTGGAGTCTGGGTTTTTACGGGACGTGAGATTTGGATGTGAGGGGCACGGTGGCTAAGAGTATAATAGACTCCGGAGCCAGTCCTCCTGAGTTTGAATCCCGGCTCTGCCTCCTAGCTGTGTGACGTTAGGCAAGTTACCTAACCCCTCTGCGTCAGTTTCCTTATCTGTACAACAGGGATAATAATAGGACCTGCCTTCTAGGATTGGGTTGAAGATTAAATGAGTTGATACACCTAAAGTGCTTTAACCAGTGCTGGACACATAGCAAGTGGCCTTGTTTAGTTATATCTGTGTCGCCACAATGCCCGCAGCACTGTAGGTCTTACGTGATGCTCTGTAGGCTAATAGTTGGCAACCTCTGACTTAAAGCCATTCTTTCTGCAGATGGATCATAAGTAGGATGGCCGGGTAATTTATCATCTAAACCGGGACGCTTTGGAGAGAGAAAAGAAGGCTCTATGACTATTTATTCTGGATGACAGGTGACCACTGGACTGTCCCGGCAAGCTGACCCTGATCCTAAGTGCCACCTTTGTATATGAAAATCCAACAAGTGGCTTATAGCTGCGAACTGCTCAGTAAGTGCCAGGTTGAGCACGTGAGCTCGACATGAGGCATCTCCTGTGATCTTCACAGCAGTCCTAGGAGGTGGATACTAGGAGGTGGTGAGGAAACTGAGGCAAAGAGAGGTTAAGAATTTATCTAAAGCCACACTGGGGTGGAGCCAGGCGGGCTCCAGAGCCTTAGGCTTACCTGTACCATTCTCTCCAGCCGGTGCAAAGCAGTGGTAAGAATGTTGAACCCTTTGCAGAGGGATAGCTGAGACCCAGCCTGGCGTGGCTTTGGGCTCAACCACCACTCAGCACGCAGGTCTGTGCTGGGTGCGCAAGAGGGTGCCTGCTGCCTTTGGGGCCAGTATTTCACAGCGTCACCGCGTGTAACAAGGAGCTGTGGACATGGGGATTAAATACCAGGCTGGTGCCCAGTGCATTTCATCAGGTCGCTGCAGCCTGTTCTAGGGTGGCTTACGAGTCTCAGGTTAAGTTGCGGCTGGTGAAAGTCGATCCTGCCTAAAAGTCAGCTGCCCAAACCTGACACCGCCTTGGCTGGTGTGTCAGCCAGACCCACAAACTAAAAGGATAGCTGAGGACACGGTCCCAGGGAACCCTCTGAAAGGAGAAACAGAACCCAAATGAGGGGGGCCTGCGAGTAGCTCAGCTTTTCAGAGGGCCGGGTGTGGCCCTCTAAGTGAGCATAAGGAATGATCTGCCGTCATGAGAAGTGTTGATGCTGGGGTTAAAAGAAGAGTTTGAAAACCCCAAACATGATATTCCGGCATAGACACCCCTGGGAGTGTTCCAGTGGCAATGAAGAAAACGTGTTTTCATAAAAACAGAGGGAAACATGATGTTAAAGATATTCTCTTCAAACAAGGGTGGCAGGATGTTGGTAATTGTTGGAGCACAGTGATGGATACATAGATGGTCACTGTACTCTTCTCTTTTAAAAAACTTCCAGATGTTCCAAATAGTTTTAATGTTCAGAAATTCACTTTAGAGAAAAGAGAATACTCTAGCATAAAGGTGAATACAGAACGCTTTGAATCTCGAGTGTCCTTGCCCGGAAGATAAGAATGGCTGGAGGGTCGGCAGCAAGGAGGACCAGGTGTCTGTGGGCCAAGACTGGGAGGAGACCCTAGGCTCCGAGGGGCGCTTTCCTTTCCATCTGCTTCGCTGATAGCATACCTTAAAATATGTCTAATATTAAGATCTTGGGGGCATAAAATACTCACCATGTTGTCAGTGACAGAGTGATTTCTGCCTCTGACCAGTGTTATTGATCACTCTTGACACAAATGGAAATGCCCAAGTGGGAGGTAGGACTCAAATACATTCTATTCATCCCTCTACCTTGGTTTCTCCATCTGTAAAGTCACGAATATGAATGATCGTTTCCTATGGAAATCATATGTGTTCTCAGCTACAGAGCAGATGTCAGATCTAAATGAAGGTTAATCTCTAACAAGGACCTACTGTAGAGCACAAGGAACTCTGCACAATGTTATGTGGCAGCCTGGATGGGAGGGGAGTTTGGGGGAGAATGGATACCTGTGTATGTACGGCTGAGTTGCTTTGCTGTGCACCCGAAACTATCACAACATTGTTAATCAGCTATACCCCAATATAAAATAAAGAGTTAAAAATAAGTAAATTAATGAAGGTTAATCTAGGAAACTTGTCAAGAATCCAAAGCCTTCCCATTCAGTATTTCATTGTATTCTTAAAAATTAAATGCTCCCAGTAATTGTATTAGTTAGGGGTGTTTCTGATGAGGGCAGAGACACCAGCTCTGGCCAGCTTAAGCAAACAGGGAATTTATTAGGAGGAGCCTGGGACATCTCAGAGAACTGAAGAACCTATCTAATAATCAGGACTTGGTAAAGTTTGTGCACGTTCTCTGGTACAGCCCCCTGGCTCTCATCTCTGGCCTCTTTTTTTTTTTTTTTTTTTCTTTTGCGGTACACGGGCCTCTCACTGTTGTGGCCTCTCCCGTTGTGGAGCACAGGCTCCGGACGCGCAGGCTCAGCGGCCATGGCTCACGGGCCCAGCCGTTCCACGGCATGTGGGATCTTCCCGGACCGGGACACGAACGCGTGTCCCCTGCATCGGCAGGCGGACTCTCAACCACTGCACCACCAGGGAAGCCCTATCTCTGGCCTCTTAATCCCACATTTCAGATTCCTGGGGAGAGAGAACCTGATTCGCTCCGGGGGGAGAGAGTCGAGTCTGGTGCCCAAGGGGGAAGGGTTATATAGTACTAACCTGGTCATGGGTTATGTGTCAACCACTCCCCCCAACCCCGCCACCAAGTAGAATTTTTTTGTGTGCTAGGAAGCCACCCCTATAACCATAATATTGGTTTATTCTATGCTGTTACCTCCCCCATAGCTACAAAGGGCCAAGGACTGTGTGATCTTGGAAAGGCCATCTGGCTGTAATTGACGCCTGAGTCTGGCCAGAACCAACCCACTCTCTCAGGCTTGAGTCAAGAGGTTCCATCATAGGGCTTCCCTGGTGGCTCAGTAGTTGAGAGTCCGCCTGCCAATGCAGGGGACACGGGTTCGTGCCCCGGTCCGGGAAGATCCCACATGCCGCAGAACGGCTGGGCCCGTGAGCCATGGCCGCTGAGCCTGCGCGTCCGGAGCCTGTGCTCCGCAACGGGAGAGGCCACAACAGTGAGAGGCCCGTGTACCGCAAAAAAGCCTGAGTACAGGAATGCCTGTCAAAGATGGTCCTGTCTATTGGGAGCCCAGGGGGCATTTTTGTCACATGGGTTGTAAATCTTGAGTTTTATTTGGGATCCTCAGTCCTTTCAGAGGGACTGTGTACTGAAAACATCTGTCTCTCCCCAACCCCAAGGAGGAAAAAAACGGATGAGGGAAGGCAGCCCTGAGAACAGAGTTTCCCCAGGTTCTCAAACATGAACTGCTCCCAGGTAACCCTCCTTTCACTGTCCAGCACCAGGCTGGAGGGCTCCTTCTCTTTCATCTTTTAATCAAGGAGGGAAAGCAGCATTTCAGCTGAGCAGATGAGAGGTTGGGAAAGAGAAAAAATTAATTGCTCAGTTCACTGGTAAATATCAAGCCAGGGTCCGGGCCAAAGGGAGAGGTTGAGTAGCCAGAGAAAAGGCCAAATCTGCAGAGATAAGGTGGGCGAGGGCTGGACTGGAGCTTGGGAAGCAAGGCCTGTACAGCCTCACGGAGGACAAGGCTGGGAGGTTATGCCTCTAGTGTATTTTTCCTGCATACCTGTTGCCCTGGGGCAAGGCAGGGCGGGGAAGGAAGCAGTTGCCTGACTAGGCTGTGGCCCATGGCATTTGGTAGGAGAGTGGAATGTATGACTTTGCTCTGCTTCCGCAGGACTTTTGTGTGATGGTGTAAGGTTTTGGCAGTGCACTCTGAGCCCTGACCAGGGGGAGGGTAGGAGCTGAAATCCAGCTCACACTTCACTCAACGGGCTGTGAGCTCACGAAGCTGCAGAGATGCCGTGTGGGCCGTGGGCTGGTGAGCTGCTCCTTAGGCTTCACCTTAGATCTGGTCCCTGATGAGGCTCTGTGTATGAGAACATTGGTCCCTTTTCTTGGGCCAGTTGGCATGGCCAGTTGGCATGCGATTCCAGGCTGGTAGCTAGATAGAATTTTTTTTTAATGTGCTTAAGATTAAAGAAGTCAAATAAGGTGATACTTGTGAATGCCATTTGCAGTCAGAGGCATCCTTGAAAGAAGGGGAGGAAGTATTTGTCCCCAGCCAGGGAGCCATTCTGGAGGAGGAAGGAATATCCGACATGATGGGGGCTCACATGGGAGCACGTTCCATGCCAGGCACGTGGCAGGGCACTGCCTGCAGCCCAGTGCTGAGAGGAGAGGGAGATCTGGGAGAGGAGCCTGAAAACAACAGTGAGGGTGAGGATGCCTCAGGAAGAATGATGGTGGTACTGCCCCGGCTCCCCGGGTGCCCTACACAGGGAGAAAGACCTAGGCTTTTCCTCACTCAGCAGAGAGGACAGCAGCTCTAGGCTCTTCACCTGCCCAAGAAATTCAGGATAAGGGAGCCGAGGGCTGCCATGGCAATCTTTACCCTGACATCCTTGAGCCCCTCGAGATGGGCAGTTTGAGCCTGGCCTGCGTGTAGCATCTGCACAATTCACATGCATTGCCTTGATGCCATGTTCACAGTAGGGACACTGCACCTAGATCTCCCCTTCCTCTCTGGTTGAGCAGATGCAGGAGCTGGAGCAGAGGCTGCTGGAGGCAGAGCAGAGAGCAGAGGACGCGGAGACCCAGGTAACCGGGGAGGGGATAGCAGGAGTGTGCAGCGGAAATGACCATTGGCCTTTCCTGACCCTTTCCATGGTCACACATGGACACGTCACACCGATAAGCCTCTTACAGGGACGAGGAAAACCAGCAGTCATGCGTTAGACCTTCTGAACAAATGAAGGTGCCTGGGGCTTTCTGTGGGCATGAAGGAATCTTTGGGTAAGGGTC
Source organism: Pseudorca crassidens (assembly GCF_039906515.1). Taxonomy (NCBI): domain Eukaryota; kingdom Metazoa; phylum Chordata; class Mammalia; order Artiodactyla; family Delphinidae; genus Pseudorca; species Pseudorca crassidens. Next base: position 34,954,461 of record NC_090296.1, on the reverse strand, counting down.
AGTGCAGTGAGCAGGTGAGTGGCTTCGTCCAAATAGGCTAGGTTATGCTGAGTAACCAATGAAGTCTGACGTGTCTGCAGTTGATCACATTTAGTTCTCACTCATGGTACCTCTCCATTGAGGGTAAGCCAGGGATTCTGCTTCGCACGGTGATTCAGGGGTCCAAGGTAATGGAGCTGCCCATCTTCCAGCGGAACCAGCTAGAACATGCAGCCTCCTTGGTTGCCGTGGCAGGGAAAGAGAGCTGGGTCCTTGTGCGCCAGCTCTTAAATACTTCAGCCCAGAAATGACTGCGTCATTCCACTCAGGCCCATTGGCTGCAGTGAATTCCATGGCCATCTAACTCCAAGAGGGCTGGAAAGTATCGGGAAGTTCACGGACATTCAGTGGGCAGCATATGTCTCTGCCACAGTGAAGCTAGAGCATCTCCTCTCCAGGGCTGTTTGACCTGCCCAGCTTGTCCCTACTGGGGCCCCCAGAGTTAGATGGCCCTACACCCTGCTATTCCTTCCTTGTCAATTCCTTCTTTTGCCCAGATGAGGCTTAATAAGTGGTCATTGAATTAATTGGCCCCAACTGCCCTGGGTATGGGCTCTGCCTGAGAGTCACAGATGGGGGCATCAGGAAGCATCCCATCCCATCCCATCCCATCCCATCCCATCCCATCCCATCCCATCCCATCCCATCCCATCCCATCCCATGCTGGAGGCCATTTCACACACCGTACCCCAACCCTATGAGACAATTGGTACTTTTCAGGTGGGTGTGATGGAAGAGAAGGTGAAATTGTCCAATCTGAAGAATGTGGACTCAGCAGGCAGCCTGCACCGGAAGTACCAAGAATTGCTGAACGCCATGCAGGGCAAAGACGAACTCATCGGCCGGCTGGAGGCACAGTTGGAGAAGCAGGTAAGTGCCAGTGCCCCCCTGCAGCACCTGCACCAGCTGCCCACGGCTCCTTGAGCAGAGCCCCTCTGCTTGGGCCGCCGGTGGTGGGGACTCTCTCCCTCACGAGACTGTTCTTTCTCGTGGAGATGTATTGGAAGGTGCGTGAAGAGCCAGGCATGGGGATATGGTGGGAAAGGGACCTTGGAGGCTGACTCATCTGGGTTGAACACCCCTTTAGCACCAGTGAGCAAATTACTTAAGTCGCTGATTCTCGTTTTACGCATCTGTAAAATGGGGGTTGTAGTACGTCATAGGGCTGTTGGCAGAATGAACTCAGGGAACCTGGGTACAGTATCAGACCTGAGGTCGGTGTTTGGTAAGGAGAGCTTTTCCTTTTCCACCCTGGTCTTGTGCCCTGCCAACCTGTGGGACACATAGTAGCAGAGCAGCACAGAGCTGGACCATCAGCCTTGGCCAACTGCCCAGCCAAAGTTTCTCAATGAACCTGAGTAGACAGAGACCAAAGTTGCCACCTCCTCTGAAAAGCGCATAGGAGCCCAGGAGAGGCCACTGCCCAGTATTCCAGCCACAGTCAGCATCTTTGTTCTGGAGAGGACATCTGGAACACCCCCCTGCCAGTCCCCTAGGCCCAGCTTCCCCTTCACAATCCCATTAACTTCATCCTAATTCTGTCCCTTCCCTCTGCCATTGGTCTTACCTACCCAGCTTTTCCCTGGTGCCAGAGCTCCATTGTTTCCAACAGAAAACCTCACAGCATGGCCAACTTGCAATTTTCCACATGTGTACTCTCCATGGAGGTCCCAGCTAATCCTGCTGGTGCCTTCCCACTATCATAGGCACATTCGTAATCATTCATCAACAGTCACTGAACATTTCCTTTGTGGGACGTACCTCCCACAATGTGTGGGGCACCATGTGTTCCTGAAAAATCATGGGAAAATATCAATAGAGTGTTGACACATGGAATCTCTCATCAATTTCCTATTGATTTTATTTTATTTTTAATTAATTTATTTTTAGTTTTGGCTGCATTGGGTCTTCGTTGCTGCACGTGGGCTTCCTCTAGTTGCAGCAAGTGGGGGCTACCCTTCGTTGTGGTGCGTGGGCTTCTCATTGCAGTGGCTTCTCTTGTTGCAGAGCAGGGGCTCTAGGCCTGCAGGCTCAGTCGCTGTGGCTCGCAGACTCTAGAGCACAGCCTCAGCCGTTGTGGTGCACGGGCTTAGTTGCTCCATGGCACGTGGGATCTTCCTGGACCAGGGCTCAAACCCGTGTCGCCTGCATTGGCAGGCGGATTCTTAACCACTGCGCCACCAGGGAAGCCCTCCCATTGATATTAGATACCTATCTTCTCTGTTGAGTGGTTCATAGTTAGAAGTGGCAGCACCTGGGAATTGGTGGGCAAAATGATTCCTGCTAAAGCTTACTTAGGTCAGGAAAAAAAATCATTTTACAATAGTAATAGGTCCAGATCAGAAGAGAGAGAATGCTGTTTTGCAAGTCAGTAGACCTGGTTTTAGCCCCAGCCGTGGCACAAACTGACAGAGGCAAGTCATTTCGCCCTCTGGGCTTCAGTTTCCACAGCCACATAAATATCAGGGTATCAAACTAGGTCAGGGGTCAGCAGACTGTTTTTGCGAAGGTCCAGGTAGTAAATATTTTTGGCTTTGCAGGCCACGTGGTCTCTGTTGCAGCTAGCCAACTCTGCTGCTGTAGCCTGGAAGTGGCCTTAGACAATACAGAAATGAATGGGCAGGGCTGTTCAGGGAGGGACCAGGTGGAAGGCGGGATTTGGCCTGTGGCCCGTCTGCAAACCCCTAGATAACCTTACCGGTTCGCCAGCTCTCAAATACTGAGTCAGACATTTCCATATGCCCATCTCATTTCCACAGACTCCCTTGTTGGGAGCTCATGTCCATCATCTTACAACTTCGAGGCAGTTTTTCCCTAGAAGTGTAACCAAAGTCGTTACTGCTGGTCTCTAAACAACTGAGAGTACACCAGTTGTCTCCATGCTTTTTACTTATTTATTTTTGAACAAATTTATTTATTTATTTATGGCTGCCTTGGGTCTTTGTTGCTGCGGGCGGGCTTTCTCTAGTTGCAGCGAGCGGGGGCTACTCTTTGTTGCGGTGCACAGGCTTCTCATTGTGGTGGCCTCTCCTGTTGCGGAGCACGGGCTCTAGGCGCACAGGCTTCAGTAGTTGTGGCATGCGGCCTCAATAGTTGTGGCTTGCAGGCTCTAGAGCACAGGCTCAGTAGTTGCGGTGCACGGGCATAGTTGCTCCACGGCATGTGGGAATCTTCCTGGACCAGGTCTGGAACCCATGTCCCCTGCATTGGCAGGCGGATTCTTAACCACTCTGCCACCAGCAAAGTCCCTCCATGCCTTTTAGAGCAGGGAACTAGTACTCGTTCTAGAACTTGTTGATTACCTGTGCCTCAGGCACTGTGCGGTGCACTTTCTGTCCCTTCATCCTCAAGATGGTCCAGAGGGGACATGTATCTTCGCCCATTTTAGAGATGCCATCACCAGAGGCTGATGTGGCCTTCCCAGTGCCCCACAGCAAATAAGCCTCAGAGGCAGAGCCAAATCCCCAAAGCCTGTATTTTGTTTTCTCCTAGGCTGCTATTCTTTAGATACAAACCTCGCTTTTGAGTCATTTTACAGCGGTCGCTCGGTATCCACAGGGGATTGGTTCCAGGACACCCCACAGATACCGAGATCCGTGGATGCTCAGGTCCATTATATAAAAGGGCATAGGACAGTCAGCCCTCCATATCCGCAGAATTAGGTCCGCGGTTGGTGGAATCTGCAGATGCCGAACCCACCAATAGGGAGGGCCGACTGTGCTTCACCCCGTTATATCAATATAATGAACTTGAGCATCTGCAGATCTTGGTATCTGCTGGGCGTCCTGAAACCAATATCCCTGTAGATACCGAGGGATCACTGTATACTGTTGATTGTTTTGAGGGAGTTGTACTCATGTGCTAATTTACCTTTATTTTTTAACTGTAAAGGTAATACATGCTTATAGTAAAAAATACAAAAAGACCAAAAGGGTATAAAATGACATTTTTCCTCCATCCCCATCCTTCATTTTCATTCCTCACCACTAACCACTGTTCATTGTGACCATTTCCTGTATATCAGAGCAGTGTTCCATTTTCATTTTGTTTATTTAGCCAAGCCCTTATTTGTGGACTCTTAGGTTATTTCCAGTTTTGAGTTTTTTTGTTTTTGTTGCTTTATCAAATAATAATGCAATCAACGATTCCTAAGCAGTGGGTTTGTTAGCTCAGTGGTATGGACATTTAAAATGTTGACAAATATTATCAAGTTTTTCCCCAAAAAGGCTTTGCCAATTTGTATGAGGTGGGCTGTTTTCCAACACCCTTGACAATTTAGGGTTATATCAAACTTTTAAATTGTGTTAGTCTGGTAGAGGAAAATGATGTGTCACTTTTATTTGCATTTTAAAAATAATAATAAAGATTGCACAGCTTTTCATGGGTTTCTTTCCCTTTATTTGCTGTTGATTTCCTATTTATATCTTTTGCACATATTTATTGGTTTGTTCACGTCAAATTATCCCTTTTGTATGTAAGTCATTTGTGTTGCAAATCATCTCCCAATTGGTCTTTTCATTTTGTTTAAGGGCATCTTTTTTTTTTTTTTTTGGTCATCTAGTAATTTATAGAGATGATATAGATTTATTAGTCTTTTCTTTCATGGCTATTTGGGATTTGTATTATGCTTAGGAAGGCCTTTCCCACTTTAAGAATATATTCTAAGAATTCATAAATGAATGTATTTTTTCCTATCGGCCAACCTCCATCCAGTCCCTTAATATTACTTCTCAGGGCCTCCCACCTCCAATTATTCACTAAAACGGTGACCACCGTGACGAACTAAAGGCCCTCTCTCTCTTGCAGAAGAAGATGAGAACTGAGGAAGCAAAAATCGTTCAAGAAAAAGCTGCAAAGATCAAGGAATGGGTGACCCTGAAGTTAGCAGAGGTGAGTGAGAGCTTATCTTGGGAAGCCTGCGAGGACCTGCGTGGGGTTGCGCCTGTCCCTCTGCGTTTTTCTGCCTCTATCTGTTTCTGGGGCCTTGCCTGCTTTTCATTTTGTTAACCGCTTGTCTCTCATTCAGCTTAAACACTGAGACACTTCACTTCACTTTTCCCTTCCTGTTGTCAGAGCTGGGTTTCCCTAGAGCTCCTGGTTTGCTTTGTGTCTGGGGAGAAGGAATGAGTCTCACTTCTGAGGAGTCCCATCAGTTTCCTTCTGAGAAGCACACACAGTCCTTACCATCCACCCTCTGTCCTCTCCATTCTTTTTAACTTTTTTTTTTTTTTGGTGCTCAAATATACATAAAATATACCATTTGAGCTGTTTTTGAAGTGTACAATGCAGTGGCATTAAGTACATTCACAGTGTTGTGTACCCATCACCACTACCTCCAAAACTTTTCCCACCCCAAACAAACTCCATCCCCACTGAACACTAACTCCCCATTGTCTCTCCCCCCAGTCCCTGGTAACCTCTATTCTCCTTTCCACCTCTGTCCATCCGTTTTCGTAGCTCATCACTTGCTGCAGCTTTATTTAGGAAACTCAGGACTAGAAGCTACAGCGCTGCTAGCAAAAAACCAAAAAACAACCTCTTTCTAAACAGAAGGAAGGGGAATTGAAGTTTGGAGAAGGGTGAACACTCACTCCTGACACAAGTGGCTCACACCTGCAGGGGGTAGCGGCTCATTTTGCCTCCTGTCCTTTCTGTGGACACACATCTCAGGTCACCTGCTAGACTACAAGCCCTTGGGGACAGAGCTGATGCCTATAACCTGCATCTTCCACAGCCCTGATCTCTTGCTGAAAGCTCAATGAAAGTGTGTTGGCTTTCCAATGAGAATGGGTACTAGACAGCCTATTAACAGGACCTGGCATATCGGCTGGAGACAATGGAAGAACAGGTTTTTTTTGTTTGTTTGTTTTTGTTTGTTTGTTTGTTTTGCGGTACACGGGCCTCTCACTGTTGTGGCCTCTCCCGTTGCGGAGCACAAGCTCCGGATGCGCAGGCTCAGCGGCCATGGCTCACAGACCCAGCCGCTTCGCGGCATGTGGGATCTTCCTGGACCGGGGCACGAACCCATGTCCCCTGCATCGGCAGGCGGACTCTCAACCACTGCGCCACCAGGAAAGCCCTTTTTTATTTTATTTAATTTATTTTTTATTTTTATTTTTTTTTTAAGAACAGTTATTTTTTGCTCCTAGGTGAATAAGAGGTCAAAGTTACTTTTATCAGGTTGAAACAAGAAAAAAAAGTATGTTTTGTCAGGGAAGATAACGAGGAATTAAGAGCCTGTGGATTATGACATAGTGAAATGATATGGTGAGAATAAAACATCAAACAATGAAAAATCTGGGTCCTAGAGCTCAGGATAAAAATCATTAGAGTAATTGGAAAAGAAGAATGTAATTAACCAATATTTGTTAAACGCTTGCAATGCATCGAGTTCTAAGGCAGGCATTTTAAACATAGATACTGATTTACTCTCAATGACAACTTTGTGGAATGATTACTGCCATCTTCAATTTACCAATTAGTAAACTGAGACAAAAAAAAATACAAGCAAGTTGCTACTGTGATAAAAGTAATTTTTATAGGTTGTATATTGTTCCCGACTCCTTTCCAGTAGAAGGGTAATATATCCCTGCCCCTTGCCATAAGATACGCTATGCCTCCCTGAGGAAGGAATATGCTTCTGCAGATCATGGACATCATGCTTGTTTATATGACTTGCTCTAGACATATATGTAAACTATATTCAATTAGAAACTTCAAGAACAATCACACGGGGACTTCCCTGGTGGCACCGTAGTTAAGAACCCACCTCCCAATGCAGGGGACACGGGTTCGAGCCCTGATCCGGGAAGATCGCACGTGCCGCGGAGCAACTAAGCCCGTGCACCACAACTACTGAGGCTGCACTCTAGAGCCCGCGAGCCACAACTACTGAGCCCACATGCCACAACTACTGAAGCCTGCGTGTCTAGAGCCCATGCTCCACAACAAGAGAAGCCACTGCAATGAGAAGCCCATGCACCGCAACAAAGAGTAGCCCCTGCTCGCCACAACTAGAGAAAGCCCGCGAACAGCAACGAAGACCCAATGTAGCCAAAAATAAATAAATAAAATTTATTAAAATAAACCCTCAAAAACCTAGAAAAGAAAGCACAGGGGCCGCCAAATGGAATTCTTTCCCATCTACAACCAGGTAGCGCAGAGAGAAGGAGGAGATCAGGGCTCCCAGGAGAGTCGGCAGTGGACTGGGGGGCACCACGGGTTCTTTTGTGTAGATATGATCGTTAAGAAGGATTTTAATCTTATTTTGAATTATATGTCTGAATGTGTGGGCTGAGTATTTATTCTCAATCTTCATTTTTCTTTTTGTCTAGCTTGAGATGGAGAATCAGCACCTGAAAAGCTGTAATCAGCACCTGGTGGAGCAGGTGGGAGCCCTTCAACGTGCACTAGAAGGTAAGCGGGCCAGCATGTGCGGGAGTCGGGGGAGTGGGGTGTGTGTGTGTGTGTGCGCGTGCGCACGTGCATGGGGCTGAATTGAAGGAGCTCTTAACATGCCTATTTTTGTCCCAACCACAGCTCTTCAGATGGCACCTTCGGGGAAGCTGCTGGTGGCCCCCCAGGGAACCACAGAGCAGGATTGTGTCCCTGCAGGACCAGGAGCCCAGCCAGTGGGGCAGGACGGTGGTGCTCAGGCCCAGGGTGCCCTGAAGGCAGCTATGCCCGTACCTTCTCCAGGTGCTCTGCAGAGCAAGGACTCTGTTCCTAAAGCAGGAAGCCCCTTGGAGGATTCTAGTTCCAGTATGGTCCACCCTGGAGAAATATCAGAGGCCGAGACCCTTCCACTTCATCTGGGAGGACAGGGCTCTCCTGGCCAGCTGTGCCTGAAGCCTTGCACCCCCAGGCATGGTTTGGCTTCCTGGGGTGAAGGCCTGGTCACTGCTCAGGGAGGGACGCTCCCCAGGACGAAGACCTCTGCCAGGGAAGGCGGCCCCGGCTGCAGCCTGACTCTGCCGAAGGTGCGGGCTCCCAGCACCCACCGGGACAGCATCCAGCTGGCCAAGCGGCACCACAGCCAGCCCCAGGCGGGCCCTGCGCACTTCGACCACGTGGTGAGCATTGAGATTGGGACACTCTCAGCCCTCCACTCCTCCAGCCTTCCCAAGGTGGAGGCTGGCCCTGAGCTCCGGGAGGAACCGGAGAAGATGGAGATGGACGAGCAATCCCCAGCGGGGAAGATGGAGGAAGTGGATTTGGGGAACAAACCACCTACACCCCCCCTGCACCGGTTTCCATCCTGGGTAAGAGGCCCCCTGGGGACAGGACAGAGGGGCCGGGCTGATGGTGCGAACGCTGTGGGGCACAGCCATGTGCTGAGCGTGGGACGAGGCTGTCACCCTCACCTCCTCTGGGCGGTGGGTACCCCGGGGCCTGTCCAGACTACTCCGCCCATAAGGGGTGAAGCCAGGATTTCCGATTGGACGGCGGCCGGCTGTTTCCTGAGCAGGCGCTCACCACGGGCCACAGCCAAGCTGGGGGCTCGGTGCCCATTTTCTCGTGTAGTCTTCCTGACTCTCCGTGGAGGTACAGTGTGGTGGCTAAGAGCACGGGTCCCAGGGTCAAACCAGGAGGTCCCAAGATCAAACTGTGTGAGCCAGGGCAAGCTGCTAAACCCCTGTGCCTCAATTTCCCTCTCTGTAAAATGGGGATAATAGTACCTGCTTTAGAGGGTTGCCCTGAGGATTAAGTGTGTTAATACGTATTTGGTGAGTAGTTGCAGCAGTGGTTCACAATACGTGGAGAGGCTGTTGGAAACGACAAGGGCCAGGCCAGGGTGGAACACTTTCAGAATCATCCCTCCTCTTGTTCCTTGTTGTCTTGTAAATCCAGGTGTGCTGAAATCCTAAAGCAGAGACAGGCAGTGAGGGAGCATTCGGCAAGGGATGTGGCAAGAGGGCTCAGGTCCTTCCGGTCCCCGAGACAGGATCGCTCTTGTTACCTTAGGGAACCACAGTGGCCCGAGAACCCAACCTCTCTTCTTAGGTGGGACCAGCTGGGCAGTAGCCATGTGGGGAAGATCAAGACTGAGAATTGGGAGAAGGACATTTCTCAGTCTGAGGGAGTCAGATGGACTTACTTGCTGAGTTAGAGTTCCTTTGTTGATCCTCAAAACAACCGTGTGAGTTAGGCATTAGATAAGCTTTTGTAAAACACTCCTGCATTTGTTGAACCTAAACCCCTCAAGCTTCACACTTCTCATTCTCTCTGTGAAGTTAGAGGCCTGTCCATGGTGGAATTCCACTACCACTACTGGCAGGAATAATCGTTTTTATGGCTAATTTTACCACATGGACCCAATTTATCTGCCCTACATAAGCACGGAATTCCCTGCCCCAGCCCAGTGCCTGCCCCTCCCCCCAAATTCCTCCTTGCTGCCTCCCATCTCTTCCCTTCCCTTGCCTCCAGTCACCTCTGCCTCTCATCCCAGCCCTCGCCAGCCCCTCCCTCTCTCCCCCAGGTGCCCCAGCACTGCTGCTCCCTTCTGGGGTGACCCGGATAGCATCCACCTTCCTTCCTGCCCCAGCCTAGCCCAGCTACCTCCTCGAGCTGGGCAGGCCTTCCCCCGTCCTTGTGACTCACCTCTCACCTGAAGAGGCCTTTGTTTTCCCTTTACCCTGAGTGAAAAAGAGATATGGAGGAGGATAGGTGGGGCCTCTGGGTTGTTTGGGAGTGATCCAAACCTAAGAAAAGCTTCCCAGGCCTGTGGGCCTGCTTCAGACCCAGGGGACCCCGAGGGGCGAGGGAAGAGTTGAGGGTGGGAGTTCGCATTGATGTGTCGTCTACGGCGGGGTTCAGAGGTCTGGGTGAGCCAGGACTTTGAGCCTGAAGCCTAACCATGATGTGACATTGTTACTGTAGGAAAAAAATGTGTCCCAGTTTCCAAACAACTGGCTTCCAAACAAAAGGGCACGCACATCCTTGCCATGGGGCTCGGACGTCCTCGTTACCAACCCCCCAACTTCAAGGGCTGTAAGATGGGGAAGATTCAGAGAAAACATCCCAGTTCCCTCTTCTCCTGAACTTCCTTGCCCCAAGGGAGGGGTGGCAGCAAGAGAGGGAATAAATATCGCCTGCAGGGCACTGACCGTGCTCTCAGTGTTAGCTGTTTATGTTAATAATTTCATTTGATTGTCACAACAGCCTGAAAGGTGAGTATTATTACCCCCATCTTAGGTCCAGAAATGATGTTAACTTGTCCCAGATCCCCCCGCCGGTCACTGGCTAAGTGTGGATGTGGACCCAGGTCTGCCCGCCTCCAAAGCCAGAGGCCGGTGTGGACACGGGGGTGGTGAACCCTGACCCCTTGTGACCTCCCGTTCCAGGAGAGCCGGATCTACGCTGTGGCCACGTCAGGCATGCGGCTGTCCGAAGTGTCTGCTAGAAGTAATGCCACCTGCTGCGGTGAGTCCCAAGTGAACTGCCCGTGGTGGGCAGGGTGGGCGTGCGGGGAGGAGAAGACTCGGAGAAACACCCAGGGCCAGGTCACCTGCAGCCCATTCCCTCCCACAGCAGGTGAGGTTCAGGTGAAAGCACGTGGCCCCGGCTCCCTTGGAGAGAGAGGGAAGCTGCACAGGTTCAGCTCATCACCTGCCTGTGGGTGGGAGTGGGCGGGAACAGAGCTGTAGCCAATTACAGAGCTGGAAGGGACTTTGGAGGCAGGGCGCTCCAGCCTGGCTGCCCACCTGCACCAGCTTCCCTTCTGCAGTGCAAGGGCTATGGCCGAGGAGCCCCCGGTGCCTTGATTTAGATAACCCCCTGAAGGAGCCGCATCCCCACCTGAGTGCGGCTCCTGAGTCGCCGGCCGCCCAGTCCCCACAGTGACGCGAGTGCCCCATAGTCACACGGCTTGTAACTCACCTTGGCAAGAGTGGGGCTGCAGAAGACCTTGGCCCTCGTCCTGAGATCTGTCCCCGGTCTGTCTCCGGAGTGCTGTTTCAGGGAATGCTGTCTGCACAGATCTCTCTCCTCCTCGCTCTGCTCAGGTCTCTGCCTCCCCCACCCCGCTTCCTGGTTTTTGCCACCTGAGTGAGTCTCATCCCTCTTTCCTGCCCCTCCAGCCTCAAGCCCTCCAGCCCTTGCATCCCCTGGGCCTTTCTCTGGCCTGGTCTGCAAGAACATCACCGTGCCGGTCTACACAGCCTTGAAGGGGGTAAGAAGCTGCTGTCCGAGGACGGGGTGTCCCCGCCCAGCACCCACTGCCCCACCACCGTGTCGGCAGGCAGTGGCTGGCGTGGGTCTCCAGGGGCAGGCGTCTGCGCACACGTAACTCTGGGCAGGGTGCTCAGCCCCCCATATATCTATTTATTTTGTTCATCTTTATTAGGTTTTTTAAAAAACTCTTTATTTTTTTCTTCCCATTTTATTGAGATATAATTCACATACAGCACTGCATAAGTTTAAGGTGTGCAGTATAATGATTTGACTTACATACATCATGAAACGATTACCACAATAAGTTTAGTGAACATCCAGCATCTCATATAGATAGAAAATTCAAGAAATAGAAAAAAACCTTTTCCTTGTGATGAGAACTCTTAGGATTTACTCGTAACAACTTTCATGTATTAACATGCAGCAGCGTTAGTTAGATTTATCATATTCTGCATCACATACCTAGGACTTATTGATCTTATAACTAGAAGCTTGTACCTTTTGACCACCTTTATCCAATTCCCCCTCTTCCCCCACCTCAGTAACCACAAATCTGATCTCTTTTTCTCTGAGTCTGTTTCTTTGTTTTTGAAGTATAATTGACCTACAACACTATGTTAGTTCCTGGTGCACAACACAGTGATTCAATATCTTTATTAGGTTTTCATTAGAAAAATTCTGCATTTACAAAAATGTGAATCAGTATGATTATGGGCAAAGTAAAAAGTTAAAGGTTAAACCAATGCCTGCTCTGCGTCTCCTCCTCATCTTGTCACATATCTATCCCGGAGGCCAGTGGGGCTTCTTCCAGAACTTTTCATGTATTATGTCATATATTCCCATATGTATTCCCATAACATCTCTACATATTTTTTAACAAAAATCAGATATAGCTGCAACATGATGTTTTCGTATACTTTTTGGTCTGCTTTTTTTTTTTTTTCCTACTGAAACCTTTTATTCTGAATTTGTTGGTGCTTAAGGAAAACAGCTTTGCCCATAATTCACTGTGTCCTGGACTTACGACACCAACTTGTATTTAGCCAATTAGGAACGAGACCAAACTGCATTCTTCTTATGTCTGTTCAGTTGATAAATGGCACTTAACTGATTTCTTTCATATAGTCTTTAACAAGAACTCATAAGTCGCATTAATTATGCCCCAAGAGATGAGGGACCGATGGTAACTCAGATGGGCACCTCTGAAAAGATTTGTCAGTTTCCTGTCCTGTTCTAGCCAGATTTTTTGGAAAACTTTAGGGAAAGACTGAAATTCCCCACCAATCTGAGATTGCCTGCGAGTTCTTACAACATTAACTGGAAAAGAAAAGATTCCCAGCATGTTTTTTGAGATCGTAACAGTAATATTTTGTAAAACTTTTTGTAGAAGGATAAAAAGCCAAAAGTGAAATTTCCTCTTACATTGCTTTTCCCTAATTCCTAACCCCAGAGGCAGCTCTCACTGATGGTTTGGTGTTTATTCTGTAATGCCCTCTGATGCATTTACAAATGCATCTACAAATTTACTCTCTCTTACGCACACGCACACGCACACGCACACGCAAAGAGGATGATGTCATACATGTCAGTCTACCCCTTGCTTGTCCACCCAGCCATGTGTCAGGTCTTCCTGCCCCACCTCCACGCACAGCACAGCTCTGCCTCCCCTTTTAGGACTTCCCAGTACCCCTTGGTATAGATGCCCCATAACTACCTTAACTTGTCCTCCCCTGATTCACAATGTAGGTCATGTCTCTATTTTTCTGTAAAATCAGTGTTGCAATGAACATCACCATGCAAATACATCTCTGTGCACTTATATATGCATATTTCTGTAGGACAGAGTTCTAGAAGTGGAATTTAGGGGCAGATAATATGCATGTTTTAAATTTTGACAGGTAGTGCCAAATTACCTTCTAAAAAGATTTTATATAAATCTTTTATATAAAATAGAGTACCCTTTTCCACACAGTTTCCCCAATATTGAAGTGATCGGTCTTTTTAAATTTTTGCCATGATCTCTCGATTTGTCATCCCCACCCACTTTTAAAGCTCCTGTCTCACACTGGGCCCCGTGGCATGGTTTTCTGGCCCCCTAGTGGCAGGGAGCAAGGTGTTCAGCCCTGGTGGGGCAGCTTCACTGGGGACCACAGAGGATGATGGTGTGTGAGGGAGAGAGAAGCATGGAGGTGAGGACACAGGGGTAAGGTTGTCAAGTCGGGAAGGGACAGTTGTCTTTTGGGTGCCCCAGCTGGGTGATGGCTTCCCGTGCTCTAGACAGGCTGTGATGGCCACGCCCCAGGCACTTGGAGCGGGAGTGAAAGTGCAGATGGGATGGGGCTTGTCTTGCAGCCTTAGCTGCAGTGGGGAGGGTCCTGTCTTGCAGAAAGCCATGCAGATCAGCACGGTGCCCTTTGTGGACGAGTCCTCTGGGTCCGATGATGACTGCAGCTCCCAGGCGAGCTTCCGAACTTCAGTGCCCTGCTCTGAGTCCAGGAAGACCAGTGGACTGGGCAGCCCCCGGGCCATAAAGAGAGGTATGGAGAAGGGTGGTGGGAGGGGTGCAGAACAATGAGGGCCCTTCATCTCCTCCCATGGGCAGTCCCACGTGCGTGTGGAAGACCCTGCAGCTCCCAGGCTGTGTGAGCCAGGAGGCTGTGGACCTGGGCCTTGATTCCTCCTCCCTTTGGACAGGCGTCTCCATGTCCTCGCTGAGCTCTGAGGGCGACTATGCCATCCCCCCGGACGCCTGCTCCCTGGACAGCGACTACTCAGAGCCTGAGCACAAACTACAGCGCACCTCATCCTACTCCACCGACGGGCTGGGCCCAGGGGGGGTGAGCTGGGAGCTTGGCCTCCGCCCTGATGGGGCCAAGGCAGGGCCGGGTGGGAGTGGACCTCCAGCATGAGACCCAGGCAGCAGCTGCATGAGGGTCCCTGGGATTGGCGAAGGGAGGGCGGGAGTCTGGGGGCTGCCACCGATGATGTGAGGCCAAGGGGAGTGGGCTGGGGGTGTGCGGTTGGGGGCCAGGCACACACAGACCCCATCACTATGGCCCACGGGGCCCAGGAGGAGTTTACACGTTACCTCGTTTTAGCTCCACACTGACCCTGGGATGCCGAGAGCTAACAATACGTTTATTGAGTTTTTTTGTGTGCCGGGCACCGTGCCCATGGCTTTGTATGCACTGTCTCATTTGTCCTCACAAATGAGGCTTATTACCCCATCTCATGGATGGGAAGCCTGAGGCTCAGAGGCATGCTGTTATGCGCCAGAGCCAGTGGTAAATGCAGATGGCTCGTTCCCCAGCCCTCGCTCCATAGCACTGTGCTGCCCCGTCTTCATCTCCGCCTCCACGAACCCTCCATCCCAGTTTGCCTGATGTTCCCCAAACCTCTCTTGCCCTTTCCTGCTGCCTGGAATGGCCTTCTTCCTCCTCTGGGCTCGTCTTCAAGGGAAAGGCTGATTTCCTTCCAAGGTCAGTTCAGGTCTGGCTCTTGCCAGAAGCCTTCCCTGGCCAGCCTCTCGCTTGTGCAGCCCCTGATCTACCACCTCCTCAGGGTCAGGTGTTCTCTCCCCCTGCCAGCAGGACCACCCATGCTTTATAAGTCCTCTCTGCACCCTTAGCAGGGCAGTGCCCTGAAAACACACATAGTAGATACTCAGTAATTTTTTTTAATTGATGACAAAGCAGTGACTCAGCTGGGCCATTTTGGCCTGTGTGATGTCCAGGAACCCCAGTGATTTCCCTCTTCTGTCCATCCCTCATCCCCCTACACCCTTCCACTCTTGCAGGAGTCACTGGAGAAGTCAGGCTACCTGCTGAAAATGGGGAGCCGGGTGAAGACGTGGAAGAGGCGCTGGTTTGTCCTGAGACAGGGACAGATCATGTACTACAAGTCTCCGGTGAGACCCTCCTTCCCCAGGACAGTAGGCAAAAGGACCCCACCCCAGCCCCAGAACCGCATGAGAGGGGCTGGAAGCAGGGCAGAGGTGAAGGTCTGGCAGGCAGGGAGAGGCAGCCTGGGCAGGCACCTGAGGCTTTGAGCCCCACACGGGACCATGAGGCTGGTCACTGGTTCTCACAGTGAAATCAGGCACTGAGCAGTCAGGGGCACTTCTAGATGAATGGGCTTGGTGATTCCTTCTTCCTTCAGAAGCTGAGCCCTGTAAATGAACCATTGCTAGGCTTCCCTCACATCATCAGGACTGTTCTAATAGGCGAGCTTGTCACCTCCTCCATCTCCTTCCTACACTGTTTGGAATTAGGGAGCCTTAGGATGTTGGGACCTAGTTTGACAGGCCCTCTCTAGAGAACCAATGTTAACGTTTTAAAGAAGGCAAAGAGGCCTGACTCTTGTGCAACTCCAGTTGATTGTTAGTGGCTACCTTGAGCATCATGTGAAGGATTCAGGTCCCGTATCACTCAATGAGTAGGCATGCTCTGATTGATTAGTTATGTCTGCAGTGGCACAGGAGAAGGTAATGGTGATATATATAGGCCACCTGTTTGCAACACTATAAAATATGTAGTAGAAAGAATTTAAGGGCTTTGTAGCTCAGGAATAACCTGGTGGTTTCTCATCCAGTTTTTAAAGGCTCAATCTATACTTTTTGAGGCCTGGATCAGGAGGACCCATGTCTCTAATCATTGCTCCATTTAGTTAGAACCAGGATCCAGAACAAGTTATCCATCATACCACAGCCCAGGAAAGCTTAGGAATCACTTTCCCCATTGTGACCTAGAATAAGGTCTGAGGGGAAATGATGTGCTCTGGGAAGGCTCCAACCTCCTTCCTCTCCATCCCTTTCTTTACAGAGTGACGTCATCCGGAAACCTCAAGGCCAAGTGGAACTGAACTCCCGTTGCCAAATTGTTCGAGGGGAGGGTGCACAGACATTCCAGGTGAGCATGCTCCTGGCGGCCAGTGCTTTAGGTAGAAGAGGTGCTGGGTTTGGATATGGCTCGGATGGAAACAAAGATGGGGCAGAATGAGCATGTGTGAAAGCCATTACCTCGACGTTTGCATTGATCCTCATTTATGGGTTTGAGGAAGGAAGAGGAGGCAGAATGTGAGAGATGGAGTGAAGGTAGGAGAGACACGGAGGCAAAGATGACGAGGAGGAGAAGGGAGGGAGGGAGTACCAGGGCAGGAGGAAGGAAGAGCCGGTGGCTCGGAGATCTGCACCACCGCAGAGCCAGGCCCCTGTTCTCCCGTCGTCCTGTCTCCCCATCCCCAACCCCTCACTTCTCCACAGCTCATCTCTGAGAAGAAGACCTATTACCTGACAGCGGACTCGCCCAGCCTGCTGGAGGAGTGGATCCGTGTCCTGCAGACCCTGCTGAAGGTCCAGGCCATTGGGCCTCCGGCCCTGACTCAGGGCGGCGCCAAGCCCGCTGTGAAGGGCTGGCTGACTAAGGTACGGGTGGGGTTGGTGGGGGAGGAGCGTGGTGGGCTCCTCATGAGAGTCAGGGGAGCCAGGAGTGAGTGCTGGGCTGGTGGGTCACCTCCTGACACACAGCTCCTTTCTCCAGGAGGCCCCTCACACTGACTACCTGTGGGCTGAACCACACAAGGTGACGGTGAATGAGTGTCTGGAAAAATAGGGGTCAGTGTTGTTACAACAGCAGCTATTCTCGAGACAGGGGGAAAAGGAATGTATCGGACCCATTTTGAGGTCATTAGGAGTTGCCCTCACCCCTGCCTGTACCCACCACAGCTCAGTGTGAATAGTGGGAAGCTGTGACCTCGGCGAGACAGGTGTGGCCAAAGACTTATAATATCTCAGGCTGCCCTAAAGACGTTTTAATTAGGGCTCTTCCGGTTGCAGGGAGCTGAGAAGCACTTGTTAATCCCAAGAAAGGGGAAGTTAACAAGGAAGCACGTTAACTAGGCCAGGATGCCGTCAGGAATGATGGTGTGCGCAAGTTCAGTGCTTGGGGCTCTGCCTGTGCCGCTGCTTCCCCGTTCAGTATGTGTTCACAGCCATCTCCTCTGCCCACGTGCAGTGCTTTTTACACTTCACGATTACACTTGCCCAAGGGCTTCAGCCCACCGTGGCCCTTCCCTTCCGACTCTAGCCTCTGCAGATTAGCACGTTCTTCTCGTGATCATATTCCTGGGACAGGATATCTGGTTGGCCTGGTCGATCTTTTAATGGCAGGTCATACGAGGATGGGGTGTCGCGTGGTACCATGGACGCTCACTGTGAAAGGGCTGGTTCCGTTAGTAGAGAATCTGGGTGGCATCTGAGTTTGACCTGGGATTGACCAAAGGATCTGAGTTGGACCAGGGGTTTTGAGATCTGTCTCCCTTTGGCTTCTCTTTGCCAGTCCCGGGTCTTCTTCTGGGGTCTTCTGGTTCTAATAATGCTGGTTCATTTCTGGCCTACAGGTCAAGCATGGCCATTCCAAACTGGTCTGGTGTGCTCTTGTTGGGAGAACCTTCTACTACTATCGAAGCCACGAGGACAAGGTACTTCCTGGCCTCCCGAAAGCTTCCCCCAAACCACATTCCTGTGGCTCTGTGTCCTTATGGAAGGCCCAGCTTTACCCTCTACCCCACCCAACCCCACAACAAGTACAGAGCTGGCTGGCCAGATCCCTCTAGAGTGTGTGACCAGTGTGCATGGTCTGTAGATCCTGCCTGTGTGGTCTGTCTGTGCTTCTCCAAGCCCGCCTCAGCCAGGGAGCTGTAGTCTCCCCCTCGTCCTTGATTCCCAGCCCTACAAGGCCTGAGGGTTCAGAGAGAGGAGACTCCTCTGTTCCCCGCTGGCCCTCCCATTCACGGAAGGCTCGTGTCCACAGCGCCCCCTGGGCCGTCTGCCTGTGCAGGACGCACGCATAGAGGAAGTAGATCGATCCTGTGACTCAGACGAGGACTATGAGGCTGGAGGGACCCGGCGGTTGCTTTCCTCCCACTGCACCCTTGTGATCCACCCCCCAGAGCACAGCCCCACCTACCTCCTCATTGGCACCAAGCACGAAAAGGTAAGGGAGGGGGCTGGGCCTCCATGGCAAAGCTTGCACCTTTGATTCTCACCTTCCTTCTCTCTTCTGAGCTTCCCCAGATTCGAATCTATTTCCCTCCTGGACATTTTGGCAACTAGTATTTCCTGAATATTCCTTGTATTGAATCCATTCCCAGTGACCAACATCTCTTCACTGGGGCCATGAGATGGAGGGAACCACAAGCTTAGGAACTTGGGTTCACATTCAGCCGATCCCAAGTCTTTCCCCTTAGGGACCGGTGGCCTTGACTTGTGCCAACCAGACAGGCTGACCCTTACCCTGGGCTTGGCCCCTTCAGGGAGGCTCCCTTGGAGCTCTTGCCTCCATTCTTCCCAGCCCAGCCCCATCAGGTGGCTTTCCATCCTTTTCCAGGATACATGGCTTTACCACCTCACAGTGGCTGCAGGTGGCAGCAGTGCCAAGGTGGGCACTGCCTATGAGCAGCTCATTGGAAAGCTGATGGATGGTGAGGGAGACCCAGGTAAGGCGAGGGTGGCCATCACTGCTGGGTTGGAGGGTGGTGGCTGGGTAACTGTGGGTCAGGAGCCCAAAGAAAGCACTACTGTACCCTGAAGCTGTTTGGAGACCTTCTGAGCCACAGAAGGGCATTCCCGTCCCAAGCTCCGGGACCCCTGTTTCTGGTGAGGCTACTGAGGAGACCACTCAGTATCTGGGGCAGTTGTCTGGGGAGCAGACTTTCCGGCCACTTGGTCAATGTTTTACTTTGTTCACTGCAACTTTGCTGGCTGGGCAGAGGGTTGAGGAAAGAAGGTGGCTGGTTAATCTATAGTTAGAGTTTGTTAATGAATGAAGCCTAAGTTAGGATCAGGCTAACTAAGCCTGGGGCCTCTTGGGGTCTTTATTTTGCTACTGATTCTCAGGACCCTGAGGACCCAAGGGCACCCAGAACACACACTGCTTTACTGCTGCTCCGAGGCGTGTTTGTTCCGGGCTGATATACGCTCCTCTATCCAGACCTAGCGCTGCAGGGAGAGGCCCTCCCCTGCACACGCACGCTTGTACTCCGATGTCCACGCCTTGCGTTGGACGTTCACCCCTATTGCAGCCCCACGAGCAAAGCAGTAGCCGCCTTCCTGTAAGCCATGCTCGTGAGTGTGCTGAATAAATGCAGTCACAGCCCACACTCTGTGGGTATAAATCCAGCACAGCCCACGTGTCCCGACTGTGAAAGCACCGTCTTCCCCAGAGATCAGGGTCGGGGTGCGGGGGAGGCGAGTTCCCTCCTCAGCGGTAACGGCTGCTGCTCTCTGGTGCTGTGCTCCGGGCAGATTCCCCCCTCTGGAGGCACCCCATGCTGTGCTACAGCAAAGACGGGCTGTACACCTCCCTCACCACCCTGCCCTCCGAGGCCCTGCAGACGGAGGCCGTCAAGCTCTTCAAGGTAAAGTGGGAGCTGAGCCCAGGCCCATGGACTGGTGGCGGCGCCCTTGCCCTGTGCCCAGGCTCTGCCCAGAGCAGTTCTTCCCACCACGGTGATGCCGGGGTGGAGAAGACCTGTGCAGTTTAGGGGGGGAGCTCCCGGAGGGATCTGAAGAGGAAGGGAAAGAAAGTCCCTCAGGGCTCCCATCATGTCCTTTAGGGCAGGGAGGCTGGAAGCTCTGGGACTTCATTCATGGGCCCTTGGGGAGCACTAGCGAAACGAAGAGCTGCCCTCCTGTAGTGAACAGCGGGAGAGGGCAGGTTTACGTTGCTTCTGGACCTGAGAGATTCTGGCCTATTTTAGAATATTCTTTGTTCCCCGCTGAATATTCTGTCTTTTAAAAAAATGAATATGTCTTGCTTATGTAATGGAAACATGTAAAGGAAAGATCCTATCCCAAAGTAGCCTTCTCGGTAAGCATAGACGTTCTCGAGCAGTCACGATGCTCCCTCCTAGAAAGGGCTGTCTGCCGTGAACCAGAGCCTTCCTCGAGCCCTGGGCGGGGGGACGGCCCAGTCTGTCCCCTGTCACAGAGGACGATAGGGGGCTGTCAGTCTACCTGTGCCCACTGTCATTTCCCTGCAGTCGTGCCAACTCTTCATCAGCGTGCCCGTGGAAGCGGCCTCGGTGGACTACCACGTGTCCCTGGCCCAGACCGCGCTGCAGGTCTGCCTCGTTCACCCCGAGCTGCAGAGCGAGCTGTACTGCCAACTCATGAAGCAGACCAGCTGCCGCCCGCCGCAGAAGTGCTCCCTCATGCAGGTGGGCGTCCCTGGGGCGGAACGGCCGACGGGAGCCGTCGGCCAGGGCTGCCCAGGACGTGGGAAAGGTGGAAGGAGGTGACCGGGCAGGTATCCTCCGAGCCTGGCAGCCAGCAGGCGGCTTCCGTACTCAAGGCTGCCCGGGTCCTGCTGCCCTCTCTGTGCCCCTTCTGGACGTCTGCACACGGTCAGGTTGTGTGATTGCGGCTCTGCACAAAGCCCGACCAGGCTGGCCATCCTGGTGCCCGCAGAAGGCTGGGGGCTGCGGTTCGGAGAGGGTGGTGAAGGCTCTGCAGCTCAGGACTGCGATGGTGGTGGCACGGCGGACCCAGCGCTCAGCCCACATTTCTTGTTTCCCCCGGCAGTGCTGGCAGCTCCTGGCTCTGTGTGCCCCACTTTTCCTGCCTCAGCACCACTTCCTCTGGTACGTCAAACAGCAGCTCCAGCGCCACGCAGATCCCCGGTGAGTGCACGTCGTTTCCTCTGCCGCTCTGGCACTACCGACTGGCATGATCTGAGGGACGCAGGGGAGACTAGGATGGATGAGATTGCCCCGCCCTCTGGGGTTTGCACAGTGGCCATGTAGACTTTGCCCATCACCATGTACGCAGATGGGCACGTGGAGATCTGGGCACCCTCTACACACCAATCCACGTGTGTGTGGGTATTTAGTGGGGGCCCTCATGTGGAGCTACCGTGCCCCCAGATCATCCCCAGATTTGCATTCTCTGTTGCCATGTTTTCTGGCTTCTGCAGAAAATATCCGTGCCAGCAACCAGCAGTAGATAGGCCCCGAACGACCAATTAACACCCCAGACCAGTCTTTGGGGCTCGTGTCACAGCCTTCCAGCTGCAGGTTTGGTCCTATAGGTTACATGTAGGTAGGGAACCAGGGTGTCAAGTGGTAGGGATGAGTGGATTCCCGGTTTTCCTTTCTTCCTTCGCCTGTCTTTTTAGAAATGAGACGGGCCAGTACGCCACGTACTGCCAGCGGGCAGTGGAGCGGACGCTGCAGACTGGGGAGCGGGAGGCCAGGCCCTCGCGCATGGAGGTGGTGTCTATCCTGCTGCGGAACCCCTTCCACCACTCCTCGCCCTTCAGCATCCCCGTGCACTTCGCCAACGGGACTTACCAGGTGACGAGCGACCTACCAGGTGACAAGGCTGCCGCGCTCCCTGTGCTGAGTCTTCTCATATTGCCATCCCAGAGGAGAACACCTTGGGGCCAGTGGGTGCTAAGCCTCCTTAGGCCCAGCAGATCTTAACAGGCAGACCAGCCAAAGGATGGGCCTGGGGTGCAGGGGCGAGTGGGGCCATTTGTGCCACTGTGGAGGGAGTACAGAGCTTGAATCACAAAAGTACTTCACTCTTTGGGGCCTGGGAAGAGGACCTTTTGAACCCACTACGTGAACAGGGAAGCTAACACACTGACCAAGAAAGTGGCAGGGGAAGGGCCTCCCAAAGAGTGACAGCAAAGGAGGAACGGAGCTTATGTGGGACTTCAGTTTATGGTGGGCGGGCTCCTCCCTTAAGCACTCGCCCTCTGCATGTGGAAACCAGCTTTCTTTGGCCTCTGTTGTCGCCCTCGCTCCTTTCAGCCATGCCTTTCCACCTCCCGGCCTCTGACCCCTCCACTAGCCCCCGTGGGCCCCTCTCAGGAGGTCCCCTCTCCCGGCAGGTGGTGGGTTTTGACGGCTCCTCCACAGTGGACGAGTTCCTCCAGCGGCTGAACCAGGAGATGGGCATGAGGAAGTCCTCCCATTCTGGCTTTGCCCTCTTCACGGACGACCCTTCTGGCAGGGACCTGGAACACTGCCTGCAGGGGAGCGTCAAGGTGATGGTCCCCCGTAAGCCAACTGAGCCACCTTGGTCTTCAGGATTTTGTGTTCCCAGCCGGTTTGGGGCTGAGCCCGAGGCCAGCATTTCTGTGCCATCTTAAAATGTGCCCATATAGGCAGAGAAAAGTCATTTGTGCCCTTGTCTCTGGAGAGAAGATCTCCACATCCCTCCCTCCCTCCCTCCCTCCCTCCCTTGAGAGGCTGTTCAGCTTCCAGAAGAAAAGCCGCTTCCCAGCTCAGGGTAGGAAGGACAGGGAGGCACTTCTCAGCAGCAGCCCCACCTGGGCGGAGCCCGCTGCCAGTTTCGTACACACATGCGTAGACGGACAACTGTACGCCTGGACCCAGCAGATGTGTTGTACGCTGGCAGCTCACTCTTACCCAGTCTGCCAGGGCCCGTGCTCTGCTTACAGGTCCCACCAACTTTAAAGAGGTAGATCCTTGTGGTACTACTGTGCGTAAAGGCCCTTGAGTGGGATTCGAACCCTATGTTGCATTAGGGTCTGGGGTTAGAGCCGCGGGGCATGCTGGGTGTTTGTGGGATGTGCTGGAGCACTTGATGAGGATGAGGGTTTTGGCTGCAGTCTCTGCTTTCTTTATGGTGACAGGACAAAGGCTCCTGTAGTCTTTTACCATTGCCTGGAAAAACTATGCCCGGGCATCTGTGAATGCCCAGGCATCTGTAAGGCTCTGTTACACAGTAGGCCTCCGGTTATATTTGTTGAAGAGAATGGCGGTTGGTGGGAGGGAAGTGGAGCCGGTGATGAGGGGCCATGGTTTTGAACTGGGGCCTGCCTAGCCTCTGGGGGGCCCCCTCAGATGTCCAGGCAATGGCGGCAGCATTCCATGGTTTGCTGCCCACGCCATGCTCAGAGCTACACCTCTGTCTGTGAGAAAGCCGCAGGCACCCTGGGTCCTGGGAGCATGAGGCCCCGCGGGTCAGCCTCCTGATGGACAGTCCCTCAACTCTGCCCCGCGGCTCTGCCCGAGTCCAGCCCTGACTGGACCTGTTCCCTTCATCAGGGGCTTTTCTGACTTTCCTCTTTTGCCTCATGCAGATCTGCGATGCCATCTCCAGGTGGGAACAAGCCCTGAAGGAGCTGCACTCCGGAAAGTCTGAGGGTGGCACACGTGTCGTGAAGCTGATGTACAAGAACAGGTCCTGGGCACCGCCAAGGGGGACCAAGCATGAGGGCTGCTGCTGGGGTGCAGCTCATCACTCCCCCAGCTGGAGGCCTGTCCTGCACAGGCAGGGCAAGAGATATAACACTGCCTGCTGGTCAGTAGCTGGAGGCCCAGGCTGGCTCTGCTGGCCTCTGTGAGACCCTGGACAGCTCAGGCTCTCCGTCCCTGTACTGTGTCTGCACACTCACACATGCATGCACACACACACACACACACACCCCTGCCCCCCAAACAGACCAACTTCCTCAGGTGGCTGCATGTGTTACATCAGGAGAGGAAGATTTTGTCTGAGCACTAGATATTTAAGACTAAAGAATAAATTGCTCCTGGGAGCTTCCCTGGTGGCGCAGTGGTTGAGAGTATGCCTGCCGATGCAGGGGACACGGGTTTGTGCCCCGGTCCGGGAGGATCCCACATGCCGCGGAGCGGCTGGGCCCGTGAGCCATGGCCGCTGAGCCTGCGCGTCCGGAGCCTGTGCTCCGCAACGGGAGAGGCCACAGCAGTGAGAGGCCCGCGTACCAAAAAAAAAAAAAAAAAGAATAAATTGCTCCTATATACCAGTTCCAGGAAATACAGAAGGAGAAATCCTGACTTATACCAATTTGACTAAGAAAATTCCATCCCAGTATGTCTCCAGGCAGATGATTTCCATTAGTCTCTTGGAATCTTAACTCATTTAGTTTCCTAATAAGCTATGATTCCAGGTACCAGATTCCCCTCACCAAATCCAGTAAGTCTTAACGGTGAATTCAGAACCGACCACATGCTACTGTTGCTATGGGACCTGATGGCCCTCTATCTGCTCTGTGTCATGCTTGGTTAAGTTTTTCTGGAGGCAGTGGAAAATAGGCTCACAGATGGTATAAAAAGAGTAGTTTCTTTTTTTCTTTGTAAATCAAGATAAACAGATGCAGAGACAGCTTCATCCGTTTGGGATCCCAGCTGAGCCCTGGCTTCTCACTCTCTCCCCTGTAGGCTGTACTTTCGGAGTCAAGTCAAAGGGGAGACAGAGCGAGAGCGCCTGCTGCTTGCCTCCCAAACTAACGGAGAGATAGTGGCAGGGAGGTTTCCTGTCAACAAGGAGCTGGCTCTGGAGATGGCGGCACTGATGGCCCAGGTAAGGTTCTGTCCAGGAGTCAGGAGGGTCAGGAGACGTCTTGGACTCATAGGTGGAGTGCACCACACAGGCTGAAACAGGAGATTCTGCGGGTCCTGAGGTGCCAGAGAGGGCGGCCTTGCTGACTCCTACCCAGCAGAGTGCCTCGCTGCAGATCCAGGCTACATGCAGAACTCTGGGCGTGGAAACCAGGGGCCTGGGTTTGAATCCTAGCCACCTTCCCGCTATGAGATCTTGGCCAAGTCACTTCACTTGTCTGTGCTGTAGTTCCCTTTTTCATATCCCGAAAACAAAAATACCTCCCTACCTGCCCCGACAGGGTTGTACTAAGTGTAATTCCTAGATGATGTATGTCATATAATGTATGTGGTTAAGTGTGTATTACAGCTGTCAAACATTGTAATGAGAAGTAGGAAAAGGAACACACATTCAGACTTTGACTCTTCTATTACCTTTAGGAGGCTGTCTTGCCAAAGGAATCTGGGATCCTTCGTGGTTCCCGTAAGAAAGAGTCTGGATCTACATGCTGGAGAGGATGGGGAAATAATAACAGTGCACCTTTAATACAGTAAACACGTATTGAGTATGCTGTAGAGGGCCCTGTGCGAAACATTTTATATGTAGTACCCTATTTAGTTCTCACCCCCGCTTTATAGATGAGTAAACTGAAGCTCACAGAGTTTAACTTGATCATGGTTTCAGAGCTGGTAAATGGCAGAGCTGGGATTTGAGCCAAGCATCTGACTCTAATGGCCACATTTGGAACAGTCAGCTCTACTGAAGGATCTGTAGCATCTTCAATCCTGTATCCCATATTTTTGGATTAGGAGCCAGAATTTCTATAGTGTTTCCCTTGTCTGCCACTAATTAACTGTGTCTTTGGATAAGGCACTTAACCTCAGCTGCAAAAGGAAAGGTGATCTAGACAATCTCTAATATTCTAGGACCCTAAGGTTGTTTCTCTAGTGTCTGTGAAACTTGAGATAAAGGGTCTGTCTGTACACAAGAAGTGTTTTTTCACATCCATTCACACCTCACCAATAAAGGGATGAAATAATGGTTTATTTCACCTCTCAGCAGGCCCCCAACCCCATTCACGTCCAAATTCCTGATTTGTCCCTCCATGTGCTTCTACCACAGGTAGAGTATGGGGACTTGGAGAAGCCCATCCTGCCAGGACCTGGGGGCACACCCCCTGCCAAGGCTCTGCATCACCTCCAGCAGGTCCTAGACAGGTTCTACCCAAGGCGCTACAGACACGGGGCCCCCCTGGAACAGCTGAGGTAGGCTGCAAGGTCTTGCAGGGAGTCACCGTAGGGAGGCATGGGCTGCAGAGTTGGGAAAAACCTCAGAGCTGCAACAGAAACATGGCACCATCTCTCTCCATCCGTCTAAACCAGGCACCTGGCAGATCAGCTGACCACAAAGTGGGCAGCACTGCAAGGCTGCTCCTCTCCTGAGTGCATCCGCATCTACCTGACAGTGGCCCGGAAATGGCCCCTCTTTGGTGCTAAGCTCTTTGCTGCTCAGGTAAGTGTGGGTGGTTTCCAGCCAAAGGAGTGGTTACCACACCCTCAGGAACTCCCTAAGTTTCTCCTGGATTCGGTCATGTTTTGAGCCAGTTCAGTCTGCAGCGCCCACCCGCAACCACTAGGGGTCACTATCTTTCCACCCATTTCTTGCCTACTCCAGCTTTCCCTGGTCCAGAGCAGTTGTGACTCATTGCTTCCGGGCCAGGGTTATTTCTGGGCGATCCTTAACTTTCCTTTATTGACTTCTTTCCCAATCCTACCTTTTAAAAAAAAGATAGGGTCAACTAATCCACAACAGAGTTCAGACTTGATATGATGTTCCTCTTGAGAATGTTTTTATTTTAAAAAAAGTTTGAAAGAACAACGTGTAACCTAAACAAATACATCTCTGCTGACCTGGTGCAGCCACAGAGGGATCTGACTACTCAGGCACCAGTTAATTTCTCCTGCTGGAAGGCCAGGTGGCTAAAAGTAATTTCAGATGGAACTTTTCTTCACTGGCTATCTGGTGTGCACGAAACTTTGTACGTAATCACAGTGTCCTATCCTCGAAGCTGGATCATGATCCTGTTCACTGAGGATACAGATTAGACAACAGACATTCACTCATTCATTCAACAAAGAATTGTTGAGCTCCTACTATATCTGAGGCATTGTGCTAGTTGTCTGAGGTGACAAGAGGTGAGCAAATCAGACACGTCCTCGCCTTCATGGAGCTTCCCATCTAGTGGGGGACGTACACACTAATCAAATACTCACACATACACTCTCTCTTTCTAAATATATATATATATAAAACACACATAATTTTTTTAGAAGCTGTCACAAGTGCCATGAAGGAAAAGTACAGGGGTGTTATAAAGGCATATAACATGGGGACCCACTTAGTCTGGAAGGTTGGGAGAAGCTCCTGAAAAAAGGGACATGTCCATCTCTCTCCCCAGCCTCCCCAGGGTAGGAGAGACAGGAAATCTAGATTGCCCTACTGCAGCCCTGGCAGTGAAAATTAGTCATTCTAGGACTTATCCACCAAATAGGCAGTTTTCTCCCTGGCAGGGCCTAAAGCCCTTGCATTACTGTCTTCCTAATTATTTTATAGTCCCTAGGAAATGGTTGAAGCAAGATGCAGCTTGCACTTAGGAGGGCCTGTGGGTGGAATGCTGTCAGTTTCTGAGAGCCAGGAAAAAACAGCCTGTTCTCCATGCCTGTAACAGAACAGCCAGGGCTGGCCTCTGTTCTGGAACAGGAACAAAGTGTACTGTGTTCTGTACCATGGCAGGATGGGCTATAGGTACTACAAGAAAGTGATACTCGGGGTTGTTAGTAGGTGGCCAGAGCCCCAAGCCAGGTGCCTCCTGCCACGAGCAGCCTGTTTACTCCCGCATGCTATACAAATACCATCTTCTATGTTTTCCAAAAGAAAAAAGTTGGAAATCACTGCCTAGCAGATCCCTAGATGTGCCTTCTTCCTCAGAAAGCTCTAGTGGTTCAGAATCCCTAGCTGTGGATGTCTGATGGGATTTTCCTGTTCCCCCAGCCTGCACAGCCGTCTTCCAAGGAGAACACTCTGGTGTGGATTGCGGTGAATGAGGATGGTGTCAGCATCCTGGACCACAACACCATGGTACGGGAGGATGAGGGCTGGCTTCCTGACCCCTCCTTCTCCTGACAGTATCTTTTCTTCTTCTCTCTGGACTCAAAGGGCTGAGCTAAGTGACCATGGTTTTCCTTCCCCCACCCCCTGCCCAAGTACTGCTGTCCTCTAGTCTAGACACAGCTTGTAGACATTCAAAATGTAGATCTCCAAAGTGTGACCACTTCGGACTTCTCCCTTCCTGGTCTGGAAGAGACTGGGCATGCTGGCTCCTAGCTCAGGAGGCAGGTGGAAAGTTTTTCCAGAACTAACTGGATCTTTCCCCACAGCAAGTGCACGTCACTTATCCCTACTCTTCAGTGATGACCTTTGGTGGCTGCCGGGATGACTTCATGCTTGTGATTAGATCCACTTCAGACCAGAGCTCTGGAAAAGGCCACATTGAGAAGCTGATCTTCCGGATGGCTGCTCCCAAGGTGGGTCTGAAAGCTGCTAAAACATTTTACCCTGCTGTAGTCTGATGAGATGGGCTCGGAGCTTAGAAAGGAAACTGGGGTTATGACAGTACTCTAGAAGGGCCCTGCCCCAAATGAAACTATCATCAGTACCCCAGAGGGTTCAGGTGGCGTCTCTACGGTCACTGCTGAGCTGGCAGGTAGGGGGGCTGGCAAGAGAGGGAACTCACTCTGGTCCAGCTACTCTGCACTCCTCACGTTACCTTCCTCTGTTCTGTCAGCCACAGCACTGGACAGGCTTGAATGGGGGCCCTCTTGCTGCTGTCGTCCTTGCTGCAGGCCCGGTGTTCTCACCTTGCCTTGGGCTCTGCTGTCCCGGCACTAGTCACAAGTGGGACACTCTGAACATGCTCCCCCTTCCCTGGGGTCCTAGGAACTGTTCACTTTAAGGGCCTTGTTCCTACTCAGTACAGGAAATGTTGATGCAAAAAATAACAATTGCAGAGACTCTGGAACCAAAGTTCTGATTTATAGTTCCTGGCTCCCTTCTGAGCAACTGGAAACCCTGTTGTTTTAACCCTAAAGCTGGAGTTCGCCAAACCACCTCCTCCTTTCAATACTGTCCCTGCCAAAGGAGAGGATATACAGAGCCCTTCCTCCAGGGAGGCTGCCTTGCCTTGTCTTGGAGACAGCCAGGGCGGAATGTTGGTCCTCCTGTCCTCAGGAGGTACTGGGCACCTCAGGACCTCCAGACGCCTATTTCACTAGGCCTCTGAGCCTCACAGGAACGATCCCCTTTGGACATTTCCTCCCAGGTGGGTATTTTAACTTAAGGGACAAACTGAAGCCCAGGAAGCTTATATAACCAGTGCAACAGCTAGTGAGTGAGAGAGCCAGGATTCAAGCCAAAGCCAGTGTTCAATTCCTTTGTTTCTCTTTCTCTCCTTAGATTGCAGAGGTGACCTTCATCATGGCCAGCTACATGAACCACTGCTCCACAACCGTGGACCCACCCCCCAACCCGCCTGCTGCCTGCCAGCCATGGGAACTGGATGGACGACAGTTCTTTGCTTCTGTTCCATGTGCTGCCAAGGGGCCAACGTTGCTGTGAATATTCCTCCTACCCCTTTCCCCACCACCACCTGGTGCCTCTGGGATTAGAGAGATGTATCCTCGGGTGCGATACTACTGTGATGGGTCTAACAGCCCCCTGCAGCCTGCCCCAGTTGTTCTGTGAAATGTGTATTTCAGTGTCCATGAAGCCTTTACTCTCTAGGTGCCTTATAATGTTTCAGGGCCAACCTTTAAAAATCCAGACCCAGTATAAAAACCACTTTGTTTTCATAAGAATACTGAGCTCTGGATGCTGCCCAGTTCTAGACACAGATAGGGATGGCCCACTGTTACTGGTTACTGAGGGCATCAGTGCTGTAAGTCAGAATTTCCTGCACTGCTACTCTCAGGGAGACTAATATGTTTATGTTGTGTATGGTCCTCACGCAGGGGTTTATACTTGAAGTTTTCCCGACATCCCTGAACAGGGAAGGACTAGAATTTCCAATTCACCTGAACTCCAACAAAAGCTTAGAACTCACTAAGACTGGACTTCCTTTCCCATATGGGAAAGGTGTTGGCAGGGCTGGAGAAAAAGGAGGAGACTCACCTTTCCCCTTCCCCTGGTGCGAACGAGGAGGCATTGGCGGTGCCCTTCTGGGGCAGCGGCACCTGTCTCTGCAGGACAAGGCGCTATTCGCCTGAGACTGAAGCTGTTCTCCCTCACACTGGACCGTCAGCCCAACTGGGTACAGGCAAGGGCAGGGGCTAGGTCCAACCTGACCTCTCCCTGTCTCATTTTAACAACTGGACAGGGCTCAGTGAAGGCTGTGCTTACTACTGTAGGAGAAGGTGGTCGTCGCTTGTCCCCCTGCTCTTTGAAAAACCAAGCAAATGCATTCTGCGTTTTGCTGCTCTGTGAGGCCACCAAAGATGAGTCAGAAACAGAAGACACCCCTGCAGGCCCATGGGCCTGGATTTGCTCCTTAAGACTTCTGGCGAACTTGCGCTGGGAATGTTTGAGGGCAGACGCACATATGCGTTATCTGTCCTAGCCTGAGAGCATCAGTTGAAAGTATCTTTCACCTTTTGTCTTCCTGACGATGCCAATATGCCCCCATCCCCGAGTGAGACCTTCTGTTGGATGCAGAGATGATCTTGTCTCCACCCTCCCTTAACAGGAAAAAAAAAAAAAAAAGACGAAAGAGTTCATTTATACCCTGATTTTCCAACATTGAGGAAACTGAGTTTTATTTCATAGCTCTAAGGCAGTCTTATCATTTTTCGATAAAGTGCCAAACAAACTATATGGGTTTAGCAATAGCATCCAAGAACCAAGCCTTTAACCCCAGCAAAGTGTGTGTGTGTTGCACACTGTGAAAACTGCAAGGCTGGAACTAGTTTATCTGAACACCTCAGCTGCTGTAAGCTTCCCCTCTCTCACCCATTAAACTGACAAGCATGATGAAAAAAGCAGCGCATCAGAGTGTCTACCTTTTTTAAACGAACTTGACCTTGCCAGGCTGGCAATTTCATAGCTGCCTCCCATTTCTGTTCCTGCCTTTCCCCCAGCATTTGGGATTTAGCTGAGACATTTCTACCTCGACCAAGTCACATGTCACATGTCCCACAGGCTCCTGAATAACCCCTCCAGGGCTGGTATAAAAGGCAGAAGTTACAGCTCTGGTTTTGTAATATCTTGAGTGTGTCTAAGGCAAATAAGGAATTATCATCTGGCCAGGAGTTTTTAAAAAAAAAAAAAATCCCAAAGAAAAAGTAAGCAAGAATGGAGCTGTGTTCATATTGAATTTGGGGGTCAAGCTATTTCCCCCGCCCTGTCTTCTTCCCAACCCTTCAGGAATCCTCCCTTAGTTTATTAATTTTATATAAAAGAAACTGCCTTATAAACAAAGGCTTCTACAGTATGTATGTTTATCCTTCTTTAACATGTCTGGAAACCAAAGTCAAATTTCTGTCTGGCCTTTTATCTCACCCCTCTTGGCAAAACAAGTTTTTGAAACCATAGACAATGCTGAGTAACAAGAGTATTAATGTGCTAGACACCCGTGACTGAAATGCCATGATCGTGTTTGTCAATAAAAAGCAGCTGTCTGAACCAAGCAATTGTGTATGTTTTGGAAGGAGATCTGTTTATTAAGAGAATCACCATAAATTAACCCTGTACAGAACACAGGAGCTAGGTGGACAGAGACTAGTCTTTTGTAGGACATTTCTTCCTACTGACCAGCCCCTGAAGGGCTTGCTTTTTCTCTTAGCTTTTATACAGGGGTACTGTGCAGTTGAAAATTATCTTTCTCAAGAGATCTGATGTCAGTTTCCCATTGTCTTGCTCTACAAATTTCAACAAAAAGTAAACTTGAACGTGCTTAGGAATATCACAAAGTGCTCTTCGTCAACATTACTCCTAACATACTGTTTCGAGGTCTCCCCTCAGGTGGTAAACGAAATCTTACAAGGGGAACACTAAAATACACATAAGTACTTTGCTCAACACCACACAGTAAGTTAGGCTTCCAGGCACCTGCTCTACGGCTCTGAGATCCACCGCATCCATACTGGTTCCTAGGACTGTGCCCACTTGATGGTTTAAAATACAGAAAATAAACCAGCCACTGTGGCTTAGGAGTCATCTCCTCTGGAAGACAATACTGGCCTTCTAAACGCTGGGACTCACGGGCTCGTTGATGTGGCTTTCTGGTGTGCCAGGATGTCCTGGCAGCTTCTGTACACTTCAATCAAGCAGTCCAGCCGGGGCTTGGCACTCTGAATTCCAAAGGGGAGAAATGCAGAAACAAGATGAATGTAAAGTGCTTAGTGGTATTGTGTCCATGTGCAACCTCAATCTCTCACCCACGACCAGGGAGTCTAAATGGTACAGGTGTGGGCTTCAGAGAGGCAGAAGTTCAGGCCTCACAGCATTTTCCTAGGAGGAATCCCTAACCAGGCCCACATCCCAGCCTGTGAACTGTGGAAGCAGGAGCTCGAAAGACAGTTTTTAATCTAAATTTCATGACCTCCACCTAAGACAAAGCAAGAAGAGTAACAAGGACAGACCCTCTTGGGAAGTATCACAAGCTGCGAAACAGTTCCCAGAGACAGGAAGGGCAGTTTAATATGTAAATATTGAAAATTATTTTGTATAATGAAATATAATACAACCAAATGAAAAGAAAAGCCACAGAATGGGAAAAATATATGGGGAAAGCATATTTCATAACAGTTTGCTACCCAAAATATATAAATTGTTACAATGCATAATCACTATCTAGTATCTACTTGACTAATAGAGGAGATGGATAGTTTAAAACAGAAAATACTGATAGGTAGCACTTACAAGGAAATATGAAAAGTCTCTTTGTCATTTAAAGAGACACAAATTTAATAACTCTAAATTCCTTTCCCTACATACTAAACTAAAAAATAGCTAAACCCACTGTTAGCCAAGACTACAGGAAAACAAGTACAAATTCACAAAAGTATGGTAAGGTTGTCCAATCTCTGGAGCCAAATCTCAAACATGATTAAAATCTATGAAACTATTCATAAGCTTTAATAAAATAATTTTGAACTATAATGCAAAAGAATTTTAGCTTAGCTTCCTTAAATCCTTTGAAAAAGGAAGGGCAGTGAGGCAGACTTAACTGCATACGTAAATACTTTACATACCTATAAAATAATTGATTATAATCATGTTTGTATAAGTTTTGTGTTTTTTAAAAATTTTTTAACATCTTTATTGGAGTATAATTGCTGTACAATGGTGTGTTAGTTTCTGCTTTATAACAAAGTGAATCAGTTATACATGTACATATGTCCCCATATCTCTTCCCTCTTGTGTCTCCCTCCCTCCCACCCTCCCTATCCCACCCCTCTAGGTGGTCACAAAGCACTGAGCTGATCTCCCTGTGCTATGCGGCTGCTTCCCTCTAGCTCTCTATTTTACATTTGGTAGTGTATATATGTCCATGCCACTCTCTCACTTTGTCCCAGCTTACACTTCCCCCTCCCCGTATCCTCAAGTCCATTCTCTAGTAGGTCTGCGTCTTTGTATAAGTGTTTTTTTGTAAGAAAAAAACAAAAAATAATCTGAACATGATTTCAAAAGCTAGTAAATGAGGTAGCTAAATAAACTGATATTTGACATGATATAATTATTTTAAATAATAAGTATAATGGCCTTTGTAAATGCATGAAAATATGTATATTAAAAAAGCAAGGGGGCTTCCCTGGTGGCGCAGTGGTTGAGAATCTGCCTGCCAACGCAAGGGACACGGGTTTGAGCCCTGGCCCGGGAAGATCCCACATGCCGCGGAGCAACTAAGCCCATGTGCCACAGCTACTGAGCCTGAGCTCTAGAGCCTGCAAGCCACAACTACTGAGCCCACGTGCCACAACTACTGAAGCCTGCGCGCCTAGAGCCCGTGCTCCGCAACAAGAGAAGCCACGACAATGAGAAGCCGACGCACCACAATGAAGAGTAGCCCCCGCTCACCGCAACTAGAGAAAGCCCGCGCACAGCAACAAAGACCCAACTCAGCCATAAATAAATAAATAGATAGATAGATAAATAAATGTATATATATAAAAAAACAAGACACAAAATAGTGTATAAAAGTCTGTATAGATCAGTAATATCTATGTAAAATCGCGTATTGGCAGACTGACGGAGTCAAAGCAGATGAATGATGACCTACAGGCAGAAGTTGCTATATATGTTTTTATCTCTAAAATTTGTATAAATTCATAATATTTCTGAAAGCCTTATTTGCCTCAGAAAGGAATTTCTGAAATAACTAAAATCCTAATTCTCAGTAAAAATACCCCTCAGGTATCCTCAAATACTCTTGACAACAGAAGTTCACATTCCTACTGAACATAAGAAGCCGTGGATATGCAGAGAGGAGGGGAAAGGTAGAGGATTTCTTTGCAGAAGAAACAAGTATTCTATGCTCACCTGGAAGAGAGGTACTACTTGGGATATCCCATGTGGTTCCATTGGATCCTTCAATAAAATGCAGAGGTAGTAAATCACCTTCTGCTGTAAGAAAGTAAACCAAATAGCAGAGATCTCAGTAAAATTCAGTTTTCTTTCTCAAGGGAAGGCTTAAAACTTTTTCATACACTTGAAAAAGAATGCATTTGAAGTGAGGGAGAAGTATATTCTCATTCTTTAGATTAAAAAAGACAAAACAACAACAAGCAGAGATGACTTTGAAGCAGGGCTAGAAAATAAAGATGAAATGCTGACTCCCTATCCGTAAAAACCTATAGTATCTCTTTAAAAATAAAGGACATATGTTTTCAATACAAGTTTCACTTTTATGGCTTAAGGACATGTCAGCCAAAAAGAAAACACTACAGGTACTGGAACAGAGAGCCCTCAAGTTTAATTCTGTGACATCAGTTACTTTACGCATTAAGACTCAGCTTAGATCCAGGCATACCCCATGCGCTGCCTCATCCAGAGAGGCCTGTAATGACTTAAGTACTTACCATGTAAATAGCCTCATTAATGACAACATCGTTCACCTGGCCCATCTCAATGAAGGTGGTGCTTTCTTTGCCTGAGGCGTAGGATGAGGTCATCTGGATGCCAAGGGAATCAATGATTAACAGGGTCTCGTGATCAATCTTCACAAAATGGAGGTAACCAAGCAGGCCTAAGAGAGTGATGAAGATGGCAGCAGAGAGGATCATGCTGTTCTGAAGAGAGCCAGACACAGGCGGTAAGGTTACCAAGTGGTCCTCCACATATAGCTCTGCTATTTAATACGTCAACTCCAGGCACTGTGGAAAAAAGCCTTTGTTCTGTTGTGAGGTGAACAGATGGGAAGAACATGCACGGAGGAAGAGGAAACTACTTTTACTTGGGCTCTGTAGTGCTACGAAAGCATATGATAAAATACATCCAGACAACAAATGGATAGGTCTCGGGAGGTGAACCTCCATCAGCAAAATACGCATCACACCGCTTTCAGAGATTTTTCTTCCAAAATTGCAACTTAAGGACTCAGATCTTTTCTTCTCATGCTCCATCAGTAAGATATGTAGGAAAATCGCAGACTGGAGAGTAATAAAATGCTTAGCACAGTGTAGCAGATAATACTCAACAGCCGCTCCTCCTTCCTAATAGAAGTTGGAGGGAATCATGATTGGTTCCCACTCCTGCCAATGATTGGTTCAGAAATGGACCTATGACACAATTCTAGCCAATGAGATGTGAGGGGAAGTCGGCTGGAGGGGTTTCTGGAAAACTAAGTCCATCTCAAAAAAGAGATCTAAGGAAGAGAAGGCCCCTTCATCCTGAGGTTTTGATGCCTGAAAACCAACTACGTGGCCTCTGCCAAACCATGTGGAAAGCTAGGCTGAGGACAGGTAGAGTACATCAAGGGTGGAAGAGCAGTAAGATGAAAAAAGTAAAATCAACAGAGCCTCTTAAGCCCTCTAGAGCCCTCCTTCGTCCTGACTTCTTGTTTTGTTAAATAATAAAGATCTTACTATTTAGGGCTCTTTTAGTTGTTTTGGGTTGTGACTGACTAATGTGTTAAGGTTGACTGACTAGATGAAATGACTGATGTGTTAAGGGCCCCCAAAATGGTATTTACTTCTTTGATTCTAAGACACATCTACAATCTTTTAACATTTCTGAAGTTGAAGTGTGTCTTTCCATCAAGGTATGTTGCTTTCATGTGGCACTGTTTTCCCTTTTTTTTCCAAAAAGCTATTTAGAAGGATTACACAGAAAAAAAATCATCGATGATCTAGAATCAAGAGACTCACTAATTTATGACTGTCATTCCTTGAGCATAGGAAGTGTTTTATTAATTTTTGTTACTAACAAGATACTCTCTTTGACCTAACTCTAGTCAAGCTCTTCTAAGTGCTGGACCTTGGTGTCCATTCTTGTTGGGCCTGCATTGTTCAACAAGTTGTAGCAAGAATCTTGCTGAGTTTAAAGAAGACCCTCACCCTTGGCATCTAATCACCGTGGCCTGCCTTCAGCCAGAATCCTGTCAAATCAATTTACCCAGAATCCCCCTTTACCCCTGATGTTTCTTTTTAGTAATTTTCCATCCACTGACCCCTGACCCTGCTCCTTAGCTATACATTTCCACTGGTCCCTGCTATATTTAGAATTGAGCCCAATTCAATACTTAAGTCTCTTTTCTCCCATTGCAATAGTTTCTGAATAAAATCTGTGTTTACTGCTTTAACTACTGACCAGCTCTGGTTTTCCTTGAAGGTACCTTTCGACTTCTTTCTACATAACACATAGTTAACCGTTAGATCAGGAGTCTGAAAACTATTTGGGCCTGTGATATGTGTTTGTCTGGTCCACCTTAAGCTAAGAATGTTTTTTACATTTTTTAAAGGGTTGATAAAAAGAGAGAAAAAGAAACAGAAGAATCTGAGACGGAGACCTGAAAGCCTAAAATATTTACTATTCGACCTTTTAAAAAGAAGTTTGCTGACCTCTGTGCTAGGAAATTATTTGTTGATTAACAAATGAAGGATGGAGAAATCTATGTGCTGGGTCTCTGATGACCCAGAAATATCTACTTTGAGCTAATTAAATGTCTAGTATCTAGTACAGTGTCTTGTACATCGTGTGAACTGAATAAGCATTATGGAAGAATAGAGAGATAAAATTCAGTTCTGGCCCTTACAGATTTATTAGAGGCAAGATTAACATATATAAAATCCTTTTGGAGAATACTATGATTCTGACTAGAAGTGACTAAGACAGGATTAAAAGGGAGAGAGAGAAAGCCAGAAAGAGAGACATTAAAGCACACAGGAATATCCTAAGAAGACTTCCAAGGAAGCAGGATTTAACTGGTGCAGAGGAGGTGGTGGTTATTGACAAATATACTTAGCTGAGAAAAGGAAGGGGGAAGGATATTCCAGGTTGGAATAAGTAAGGTAAAAACCTAGAATTCTAATAGAACTGTGAATTCAAAAACTGGGAGGAAAGAAGGGATGAAGAACAGTATATACTTAGGGGATTTGATCCATATCAGCTTTTCTATAAAGTAATCCCTGCCCCAAACTTCATTACCCCTGCATTTTCTATACTTCATTTTTCTTTCTGAAATTCTATCTGACAGTTCAATATTCGTTTTGGGTTGAAGTTTAGCCACATGTTTTAATGAATTCCTTCATCAGATTTCTTCTCATCCTAGCTGAGATTCAGTAATTAGTAGTTTTGAATAGGAGGAAAGATAAGAAATTTTGGTACACAGAGCCCTTAAGAAGTGTTGCAGTGGAGTTTAAAGGAAGATAAGGTTACCGAGCCCTGGACATTTGTTGAGGGTAAGTGGGATATACCAGGATGAGAGAGGTGAGTACAAAAGGGAGCTGGCGTAAACACAAACCTCTATTTAAAAATTTTGCCTAAGCAAGCCCCCTGCAATGAGGAGACATCATGGTATAGTGGGAAAAAAATGGTTTCAGAGTCAGACAGCCCTGGGTTTGAAGCCCCCGTACGCCATTTACTAGCTTTATCACTTCGGATAAGTTATTACTCTTTCTGAGTCTTGGTTTTCTTCTAAGGTTGAGATGAGGCATTCAGTAAAGCAGTTGGCACTCAGTGGGCATTTAATAAATACCTGTTCCCTCCTCCTCACATGACTACCTGACCAGAGCTCAGGCTAGTATTGATATTCAACTATTTTATATATGAAATCTTTCTGGGGGGAGGAGGAAGGACTGTCTTGGCAACTTAACCATTTTGACTGACTTATGAACAAACTTTTAGATACAATTTGGTACAAATTAGGGCATATATTTTGCATATATCTACACTACTAAATTACCATGCTCTGAAATATGCTCTGATGGCAAAAAAAAGCAACTGGATGCAGTATCGAAAACAATACCCAAATTACAGAAATAAATAGCCTTGCTGTATTTCAGCTCTGGTCAGACCACTCCTGAAATAATATAGTCCACACAGGACACTAAATATGAAACTAAATTCATCCTGAAAAGGGCAATTAGGATGATTCCTTTTATTTTAGGTCTGTCACAATGCTACTACATGTGACCCTCACAATGCTGTGAAGTTGGTGTGGCAGATATTAATTCCATTTTAGAGATGTGAAAACTGAGGCTCAGAAAATAGGAATGAGTCTGGAAATTGAGCACAGAAACCACTCCTCTCCGTAATTTCACAATTCTTTAGAAAATACTTGAAGTTGGGGAAGGGATTTGGGGGGGGGTTAGATTGCCTTGAAAAAGAGAGATTAGGAAGAACTATCAAACAATTAACTTGCACACAATTCTTGTGATTTATGGTGGCAAAGACAGTTTCTAGAAGACTGTAAAAGGTATTGTTAGCAGTGATTCCTCTGAGGGGTGAAAGTTATGGATGAGGACCTTGGAACTGAATTACTATGAGCATGTACTACGGAGAGTACATGGAAGTTAAAGTTTTAGGCTGTCCTGCAAGGACTGGATGTATGCTGGGTGGAACCACGGAGCAGAGCAGCGACCCAGGAGGGGGATAAAGTACAGGAGCACAAACTTCACTAAACGTAAGGAAGAGAGCTGTCCAGCAGCGGAATGGCGTCCCCAGAACCAGCGAGTTTCCGCCCTCCAGGCCCTACGATCGCAGGAGGGTCCGGCGAGAGGTCTGGGCTCGACCCTAAGGCCCCAACGACCCTTCCAAACCCGAGACCCCGACTCAGATCGCGGGAAGAGGCCGGCAGGCCTTACCTCGCAGAGTGTGAAGAGTCCGTAGGCCGCTAGCCACACGCTGCAGGTGACAGCGGTGAGCGAACGCAAGGTGATCCGAGGGCAGCTGAGGCAGAACTCCAGGCAGGAAGGGGAGTAGAAGCGGCGCTGCAGGGCCAGGCGGCCGCCACAAATATCTGAGAAGCTCTGCTCGTCCTCCATGGCCGGCTCGCCCACACCAGGCCGGGCCGCGCCGCTCTAGCGCGCCCTCCAGCGTCCTCTCGCCGGCTCTGGACTCACTTCCCCGCATCGGCGTTGGCCACGCCCCGCCCCAGGCTGCGCGCAGCCGCAGTTTCGCGCCGACAGCCCCCAAGGCTCTCTGGGTTTTCCACGCCCGGACCTCCAGAGATTTGTGGGGGGGGCCAACGTCTGAGCGGACAGGTTAAAACCGCTATTAACGTGCTTTCGCTCTACAAACTGAGTTTGATTTCCAAGCCAGAGTACGCCCCAAGGAGGCAGTCCGCAGGTATTCGTTCATTTCACTCATTCATTCATTCATTCTTTGATTCCGGTGCCAGCTAGTTTTAAGTGCAGGGGCTGCTTGGGGACTTTCAATGGGCAAGTAAGGAAAGTCTCTGGGGAAAGACATCAGAGCCCCAAGGATAAGGAGCCAAGACTGGTCTCGGGATGCTCTGGAGGAGGAAATTGCCGGGAAGGAGGACCAGGAAAGACAAAGCCCCCGAGGCTGGAACAAGTTTGGCTTATTGGAGGAATCAAAAGGTCAGAGAGGCCGACGCATGGGGAATGCAGTTGGAAGTTGGGGAGGTAGGTAGGGGCCAGATCCATGAGGGTCTTGTAGGGCCCGTAGGGAGTTTGGATTTCACTGTCTAGTTTTCTCTCCCAGACCACTGTGCAGAGCATTGAGAAGGCAGACAAGTCCTGGCTGGGAGGGTTAGCAAGAGGGGAAGATGCAGAAGGTATGGATGGATAATAAAATTACTAAACTCATGACTACTAGTGACCTGTGGGTTCCCCTTTTTCTTTTTACTTGGGATGTGGCCCAAGAGTGCCTGTGTGGCCCGTTAAAAGAGTTATGGTGCTTCAGCCCTGAGGCAGCATCGTGTATGAAAGAATTTGTGTATAAAGATAAATGGCATAAAGGCCTCACCAACTTTGTGTTCCGATGAAAGTCAGGTTCAGCTTCTCCATCTTCATCCAGGATTTTGTTTTCCTTTTTTTACTTTTCCTAAAGGATTTTCTTCAAGCATTGTTGTTTTTCCAATTTTATTTTTATACCCTGAATCTTACCAAGCAATACACCCCTTTTTGTTTTTGTAAATATCATGCAAAAGTGATGTTTGCTTATTGTGGAAAATTTGAAAAATACAGAAAAGAAGAAAATGTTTAAACCATCTGTATTTCCACTACTCCGAGATAAACAGGGTTGATGTTTTGGGGAAACCACCAGGCCTGGAGTTCTTAACTTGCACTTCACAGATAAAATCAGAGTTTCATCTTTAGTTTCATTAACTTATAATTGAAATTTAACATTTCTTTTGATTATGAATTAGGCAACAAACCAGTTAGTATTAGCAATACTTGTGATTTTTGTCACCGATAGAAACCACAGATATCTTTATCTCACAATAATTATCTCAAAATGTCATTTCCACTCATCACTACTTCAAAATTGCAGAAATTATTCGACCAACTACTAGATCTTCTAATTTAATGTGTCAATAGAGACACCTATTACCGTAAGACATTTTTTAAATATTTTGATAACAGTATTTTAATTCAGTTGGTTTTCTTTGAAATCCTATGTACTTTATTCATTTAAAAACATTATTGTGATAAGGGGTCCATTAGGTTTACCGGACTTACAGGGGATCTGTGGCACCAAAAAAAGTTAAGAACCTGTGCAGGCTCAGAAGTTTCACAACTCTAGAGTCATAGAAAGAAAAAAAGACACCTAAATATATTTAAAGTACTTAATTTTTTGAATATTAAATTATTATATTAAATACCACATTCTAGGGATAGATAGTGTGGTAATAGAATTCTGAAGTCTTTATAATCACTTTGCTCTGTCAGATCACAGTGTCATGGTAACTCGATTACGCAGTTTGGCATCCCAGTAGAAATGGAAATCTATGTATTTGCTATTTACTTAGATGCCGCCTGGGATATGAAGCAACAAGTTCTCATGCCCATGACCCTGTAAACACAGCAAGGAGTGATTCTTTCGTCTCTCAATGCTGGACTTCAGAGTATTCACAAGCCTCAAAAATTCGGTGGAAAATAACAGCAAGGAAGGGCAGGCTGAAGAAAAGAACTTAGACTTAGCAATTGGCAAGATTCTCCGAGGAGGTGTAATATCTTTTTGCAGGGTCATTAAAGGAGTCTCACAGCTAATTCCCTCATGAATTCAGTTGTGGAGAAGCAGAGATAGGAAGCATGAGAAACATGTACTCTGTATTTGTCAAGGCAGGCTAACTGCTACTAAAAAAATGTCAGTGGCATAACACAATAAATGTTTGTTTATTGTCTGTCTACAGTTCCACTTAGGTGCTTGTGGTCAGATGACCCATCATTTCTGCCAAGTTGTGATTCAGAGACCCAGGCTCCTTCCATTTAGTGGCTTCACAATCCCCTGGGGCCTCCTCAGGGTCCCCTCCATTGGATCCTCTACATCTGGCTAACAGATGAGGGGCAAGCATGGAGGATCATGCATGGGAGGGTTTTAAGGCCAAGTCTTCAACCCGCATTCCACTGGCCAGAACTCATAAACATGGCTGTACCTAACTTCAAAGGAGGCCAGGAAGCATGGTCTATCAGTATGCCCAGTGGGGAAAGAAAAATGATTGGTGAACAACTGGGCATACACTTTCCAAAGAGTTGTGACTACAGAACTAGGAAATATATTTGAATGCATTGAGCATTGTGGTGGCAATATACAGGATTAATCTGACCTACTTTTGATAAAATGGGTACTTATTTCAACTGCTGAAGTTTTTCTTGGAAGCTGAATGTCTATGAATAGTAAGAAAAAAAATCAAGCCAAAGAATTCAGTTAACTTTTTATTTTTATGGCCCGTGCTGGATTCTTAAAACCCTTCTATAGAGCTTTCTTTTAGTACTTACACTTACAGATTGAGTAGTTTTTCTAAAAATACTGTCTTACACTGTAGTTTTTATTCCATTTACTTTTTTTATGATATAGCATTACTGATTATTGCTACTGTGTTAACTGAGAGTAGGTCTTCTTTAGGACCACTTACTTGTAAAAGTAAAGGCCCATCTAAGTGAAAAGAAATTCCAAATAAATAGCCTTTTAAAAAGATAAATATTGCCAATTATACTTCAGTTTTTAAAAAGCCAACAAAAAGAACTAAAAAGCTTGTTGCAAGTTTGTGAAACTGATCAAGAAATAATTTACTTTGCATAAAAAAGGTAAATATTACACATTTCATCTTGGTTAGAGTTCCATTTTGGCTTATCTATGTAGTGTGGATATACCTCTTTATGTAGCTTTTTTAGTGGTGGCTCTAGGTATTACATTATATATATGAAACTGTTTTTAAAAAAACTCAGTCTTCTCCTGTGTTTCTCCTTTATTCTCATCCTGCTACCACACTTATAACACGTCTGACACCAAATGTTGGCGGGAGGTGGGGGGTGGTGCGGGTCGCACACCAAGGACAATTATTCTCTGTGACACCAGCTTGGTATCCTACAATTTAACTCAATTCTGACACGGTCTACCTGGAGACAGTGTCAGATCCCACAAGTTAAGGGCTCAGTTCCATGAGACTGCTCCCCTCTTGGCTACAAGTCAGAGGTTCCCATGACCTCCTCTCCCTTGGATTCAATTATTTGCTAGAACAGCTCACAAAACTCAGGGAAACACGTTTACCAGTTTATTATCTAATAAAGGATATGATAAATGATACAGATGAATAGCCAGATGAAGAGATATAGAGGGCAAGGTCTGGGAGGGTCCTGAGTGCAGGAGTTTCTGTCCCCGTAGAGTAGGCATGCATCAACCTCCCGATATGTGGAGGATTCACCAATCTGGACACTCTCCAAACCCCGTACTTTTGGAATTTTTATAGAGGCTTCATCATGTAGGCATGATCAATCATTATGTCCATTTCCAGCCAGTCTTCCCTCTCTGGAGAATGGGATGGGGGGATAGGAGGTGAAAATCCCAAGCTTCTAATCATGTCTTGGTCTTTCTGGTGGTCAGCTGCCATCCAGGATCCCACCAAGAGTCACCTCATTAGAACAGAAGACACTGCGGTCAACCAGGAAATCCCAAAGTGTTTAGGAACTTTGTGTCAGGAGCCAAGTCAAAGACCAAATATTAGAACAAAAGATGCTCTTCATGCTCTTATCACTTAGGAAATTACAAGGATTTTAGGAGCTCTGTGCCAGGAACCAGGGGCAGAGACCAATATATAAATATATATATATATATTTTTTTTCTATTACCTCACAACCACTATCACAGTCTACTGATATCAACATTTTACCAGTTCAAGTGAAGTGTAGAAAGCATTCCTCCCTCTACTCTTCCATATTTATAATTGTCTTAATATTTCCTCTACATTCATTGAGACCCACATCAGACAGTACCATAATTTTCACTTCAACCATCACATGTAACTTAGAAAACTTAAGAGGAGAAAGAAAGTCTGTGTGTTTACTCATATTTTTGCTCTTTCCATTGTTCTTCCTTCTTGATGTTCTAAGATTCCTTCTTTCAGCATTTTCTTTTTGCTCAGAGAACTTCCTTTACCCATTCTCTTAAGGTAGGTCAGCTGGTAACAGATTCTTTTAGTTTTCCTTCATCTGAAAATTTCTTGATTTCCCCTTCATTCCTGGAGAATGTTTTCACTGGATATACAATTCTGGGTTGACAGTTTTCTTTCAGCACTTGGAAAATTGTGCCACTTCCTTCCAGCCTCCATGGTTTCTGATGGGAAATCTCTGTCACGTGAGTTATTTTTCCCCTTTAAGTAAGGTATTGTTTCTCCACCACTGCTTTCAAGATTTTTTGTCTTTAGTTTTCAGAAATTTGACTATGATATATCTTGGCACGAATTTCTTTGGGTTAATCGTATTTTGTGTTTACTCACCTTCTTGCATATGTAAGTTTATGTCTTGCCAAATTTGGGAAACTTTCAGCCATTATTTCTTCACCTTTTTTTTTTTTTTTTCCAGCCTCACCTTCTTTCTCCTCTCTTTCTGATCAAATGAAACGATTATTAGATTTTTTTGTTATAGTCCCAAGGTCCCTAAAGCTCTGTTCATTTTTTTTTCCAGTCTGTTTTCTCTCTGTTGGTCATATTGAGTGACTGCTATCTTCAAGTTCACTGATTCTTTCCTGTGTCCTTCCATTTTGTTGTTGAGTCCATACATTGAGTTTTTAATTTTAGTTATTATATTTTTCAGTTCTAAAATTTCCATGTGGTGATTTTTGATATCTTCTATTCTTTACTGAGACCCAATTTTTTCAACTGTTTTAAATGTGTTTGTAATTGCTTGTTGAAGCATTTTTATTATGGCTACTTAAAATCCTGGTCAGATAATTCTAACAACTATGTCATCTTGGTATTGGCATCTGTTGATTGTCTATTGTCTTTCAAGTGGAGATTTTTCTGATGAATGACTTTAGCTAGAAACCTGAGCACTTTTAATATTATGAGATTTTGTATCTT
Source organism: Pseudorca crassidens (assembly GCF_039906515.1). Classification (NCBI taxonomy): domain Eukaryota; kingdom Metazoa; phylum Chordata; class Mammalia; order Artiodactyla; family Delphinidae; genus Pseudorca; species Pseudorca crassidens. Next base: position 34,909,843 of record NC_090296.1, on the reverse strand, counting down.
ATTTAAATCTTCTGTTATAGCAGGTCTCCACTTGAGATGGGCTGGGATCTGGGACCTGGGACCATTTACTGGAGTGCTTGAACCTGGACAAATGTCCCCTCAAGCAACAGAATACAAAGCAACTATAAGGGACTAAAAATAACTGCATGCATGGGCAGTTGGGGCAATTATGAACAATAAGATACAGAAAAAACTCAAACCAACTGCCACTTCTAAGGTTCCAGGAGCAAAAGCTGGGTACTGTTTATGATCCCTTCACACAGCACCACCAAGAGTGTGGGCAGACCACCTAATCTACACCTCCTGCCCAACGCACGTATGTGCCCATTCTTACCCCTTTTAAGGACCCAAGCAGCTCCTCTTGTGGAACGAGCATGGGCACCTGACTTGTTTTCACTCCCTCCTGCTGCAGCATGAGCCCCAATAAAGCCTTGCCTGGAATTCTTGTCTGGTCTCTTCTCAATATCTATTGATTAAAGAGTCCAGCGGCCCAGGTTGCTAACACACTGATGCTGCTCCAGCAGAGGTAGAAGGGCACCACCACATCACTAGGTAGGGGCAGCGTCCAGGTTCCCCACTTGGCCTCCATTGACACCTGGTGGGGAGGCGTTCCTTGTAACTTCTGGGTGGCTGTGGAAGTCCAGGCTTCCCACACGTTCTCCACTGACACCACAGGGTGGCACTAGCAGAAGCTATTACCACTCAGCCTTCTCTGATGTCGCCCCAGCAGCAGGGTGGGGCTCCTCTTTACAGCCTAGCGAAGGTGAAAGTCTAGATTACCCCCCTCGGCCTTTGTGGCAGGGATGATGATGGGGCTGCAGTTTTTTCTGTAGTGTTGTGCTGGAGTAAAGTAGTTATTGTCTAAAAGTTTTCTGTGTTGCTAGGCTGCTCTTTATTTTGTCTTTTGGCTAAAGAGAACAGGTTTCTGTAGCGCATTTCTTCAATTCCCTACAGAGGTTTCTGTAGGCCATCTTCTCCAGCATGCAGTCTGGGACATACGAGGGAAAAAGAAAACCCAGGGAACTCACCACTGTGTCCTTCTAGGGTCCCTAGTCAGCCTCCTTCTCTCCATCTTTCAGAGTCTTCTTTTGTTTGTTTCATATAAAATGTCCAAGGATTTTAGTTGTTCTTTTTTTTTTTTTTTTTTTTTTTGCGGTACGCGAGCCTCTCACTGTTGTGGCCTCTCCCGTTGCGGAGCACAGGCTCCGGACGCGCAGGCTCAGCGGCCATGGCTCACGGGCCCAGCCGCTCCGCGGCATGTAGGATCTTCCCGGACCGGGGCACGAACCCGTGTCCCCTGCATCGGCAGGTGGACTCTCAACCACTGCGCCACCAGGTAAGCCCTTTAGCTGTTCTTAATGGGAAGGATAGGGAAAGGTATGTCTGCCTTGTGGACAAAGAATGTCACTTGCCATTTCAGTAAACAAAGGATGTTGAGGCCATCAAGACATCAGTCACTGGGCTTCCCTGGTGGCGCAGTGGTTGAGAATCCATCTGCCAATGCAGGGGACACAGGTTTGAGCCCTGGTCCGGGAAGATCCCACATGCCATGGAGCAACTAAGCCCGTGAGTCACAACTACTGAGCCTGCATGCCACAACTACTGAAGCCCTCGTGCCTAGAGCCCGTGCTCTGCAACAAGATAAGCCACCGCAATGAGAAGCCTACGCACCACAACGAAGAGTAGCCCCTGCTCACCACAACTAGAGGAAGCCCACGCACAGCAACGAAGTCTTAATGCAGCCAAAAATAAATAAATTAAGTAAATTAATTTTTTAAGAAAAGACATCAGTCACTGCAGCTATGCCCCTAGTGGTGCACAGAGGGGAACTCAGGATGGAGGAAAAACTAGGGTACTGGCCCTAGGTAGTTAAGGTGCATATCAAAGGAATAATTTCATTAAGCCCAGACTCTTGCATCTTCCCATACTTAGAAAAGTGCTAAATTCATTAACTTGAGATGCCTGGTTTTTCCTTAATTAGCAGTAATCTTTTTGTGTTCTGACTACTTGGGTTTTTTTTTTTTTTTTTTTTTTTTTTTTTGCGTTACGCGGGCCTCTCACTGTTGTGGCCTCTCCCGTTGCGGAGCACAGGCTCCGGACACGCAGGCCCAGCCGCCATAGCTCACGGGCCTATCTGCTCCGCGGCACGCGGGATCCTCCCAGACCGGGACACGAACCCGCGTCCCCCGCATCGGCAGGCGGACTCCCAACCACCGCGCCACCAGGGAAGCCCCTACTTGGGTTTTTTTGTTTTTGTTTGTTTGTTGCAAAAACTCCTATATATCCTGGCTCCTCCCTTACCTCTTTGGAGCAGTCCCTCAGAGCTTCTGAGAGGCTGTCTCCCAGGCTGAAGTCTTTAGTAAGCCAGCAAATAAAACATAATTCTCAACTTTTGGGTTGTGCATTTTTTTTCAGTAGACAACCCCATCTTTCAGAAGCAGAGTTTTCTTTATCTGTCCATATAAAACAATTTTTTTATTGAGGGGTTATCATCCATGCAGTAAAATATAGTCTATGCCTTACTTTTTCATATTCTTAAATGGTGTCTTTTGATGAACAGAGGTTTTAATTGTAATAAAGTCTAAGTTAGCAATATTTTCCTTTATGGTTAGTGCTGTTGTATGTTTTGTTTAAGAAACTTTGCCTGCCTCAAGTTCATGAAAATATTCGATTCCTTTTTTTTTCTAGAAGCTTTATTGTTTTATCTTTCATATTTATGCCTATGATCCATTTTTAATACTTTGTTTAATATGAGATAAGGGTCAAGGCTCTTTTTTTTTCCCCTACAACATTTGTCAAAAAGAACATCTTTTCTCCACTGATGGCAGTGGTGCCTTTATTGTAAACTAGGTGACGACCTCTGCAGCGGTCTGTTTCCAGACTCTGTTATGTTCTGTTGCTCTCTTTTGTCTTTCCTTGTGCCAACATCAACCTGTCTTTATAGTAGGTTTTGATTTCTCATTGTGTTAAGTCTTCCAGCTTTGATATTTTACTTCAAGACTGTGTTGGCTGTTCTAGATTCTTTGTATTTTCACCAGAAATCCTGCTTGGGTTGCATTGAGTCTGTCAATCAATTTAGGGAGAATTGACTTTTTTTTTTTAAACTGAGGTATAGTTGATTTACAATATGTAAGTTTCAGGTGTACAACTTAGTGATTCATGGTATTTCAAGATTATACTCCATTATAGTTATTATAAAGTATTGCCTATATTCCCTGTGCTGTACAACATATCCTTGTAGCTTATTTATTTTTAACATCTTATTTATGTTGTCTTCTAGCCCATGACCTGGTATATGTCTCCATTTATTTAGGTCTTCTCTAGTTTCTCTCAGCAATCTCCTTGTGCATTTCATTACACTTATTTCTAGGTATTTGGTGTTTTTTTTATACTCTTATAAATAATGTATATTTTTAAAATTTTATTACTTGTCCATTTTTAATAAGATATGTTTATTATTTTCCCAACATCAAACTGAAATTTTATGAAAGAAAATACACCCATAATTGTGTCACCTAAACAAATCTTCATTTCCCAAGCATTTAAGTCCTTTCGTTTTAATGTTTTTAATTGTTGAGAAGATGATGCAATACAGAAAATTTGTGGGGACTTCCCTGGTGGTCCAGTGGTTAAGAATCTTCCTTCCAATGCAGGGGACACAGGTTCGATCCCTTCTTGGGGAACTAAGATCCCACATGCAGTGGGGCAACCAAGCCCGTGTGCCACAACTACTGAGCCTGTACGCTCTGGAGCCCACGCACCACAACTAGAGAGCCTGTGCACTGCAACTACTGAGCCTGCGTGCTCTGGAGCCCATACGTCAAAACTAGAGAAGCCTGCGTGCCACAACGAAGAGCCCACGTGCTGCAACTAAGACCCAATGCGGCCAAATAAATAAATAAATATTTTTTTAAAAAAGAAAAGAAAATGTGAATGAGAGAAAAAAATTACACAAGTCCTAAAGACCGTTCAGTTTTACATATTACTTTTCCATCATTTTCTTAGTTTCTGCACTTTTAAAAATTATTGTAGTGATAGTATATAAACCATTTTGTAATGTTAAAATATAAACTGAGGCATTTAAAAAATGTTAAGAGTTTATTTGAGAAAAAAATCAATTCAAATTGGGCAGCACCAAACCAGAAGTGGGTAAGAACTCTCATTCCACTGACAGGAGCTAGGGGAAAGACTTGTATAGAGAAAAGGTAGAAGCAAAGCAAGGAAATCATCTGATTAGCTTTAGCATAAGGTTGTAGTATTTGGAATGCCTGATTGGCCATTTGTGATTGGTTGCCCTTAAGTTTAGATTTCTTAACTTTGAGGCATTTATAGGTTTTGGTTTGCTTATGTAGGCAGCAAAGGTATTAGGATCACCTCAGTGTAATTAATTTAACAAAAATTAATGTTTTGGCAGACATTTTCCATATTTCTATAGATTTTATAAATACATTTGAAATAGCTACATAGTGTATATTTATAGCTGATTCACTTTGTTATAGAGCAGAAACTAACACACCATTGTAAAGCAATTATACTCCAATAAAGATGTTAAAAAGAGAAAGGAAAATAAAATAAAATAGCTACATAGTGTTCCAGCCTGTTAATCTACCATAATTTACTTCATACCACCCTCTTGTTTTCCCACCCAGTGAAAATGGCTAGTAACTATTTCATATAAGGAAGAATGACAGTGGAAAAAATAAACAACTAGAGAAGGAAGGAAAAATAGACACGTAGAAATAGAAGGAAACCTACAGAAACAGATACAGCACAGAAAGCAGAGGGTTTTTTTCTTGGAGTCATATCCCCATCTTGTGCCATTTTAGGATAGTAAAGCTTAATGTTTTCAATTTAAATCAACGAACCACCTGGCTTTTTTGTGGGAGGTTTCTCTGCCCTTGAAATATCAAGAGACTTTATATCCTTGTACACTAAAGTTTTTCTTAATGGAATAAACCAAACGTGGGAAAGTTTAGTTAAAATGATGGATCTAGTTTGACGGACATAGGCTTGAGAAACAGGTTCAGTTAGATCATTATATTCTCAGCTCAGTTTCAAGTGATGGGTAGCAACGACTTCTTTAAGTGATTTTGATGAAGCCACAACTGTGTAGCCTAGGAAGTTAAGTTACTTTCATGTGAATATGATTCTGAAGATTTAAAATGAAAAGTGAAAGAAGGCTGGTGAAAGACTTACCATTCAAAGTGTGGTAGGTAGACCAGCAGCATGGGCATCACCTAGGAGCTTGTGAGAAATGCAGATTCTTGGGTCTCACAGCAGACCTACTGAGCTTAACAAGAGTCTCAGATGATTTGTTTGCACATTAAAGTCTGAGAAGCTCTGAAAGATCTAACTCTTCATACTGCATTCTCTACCCTGACTGCATATTAGAGCCACCTGGGGAGGTTTTAAACTGTTGCCTGGGTCCATCCCTGATAAATAATGGGTGGTAGGGGAGGGAGGATATGGACTTGAGTGTTTCTTAGAAAGGTCCGTAGGTTCTTTTTAACAGCTGCCAGGGTTGAAAACTGTTGGAAGGAAACCTTTTCCTCTGTCATTTCAGGTTCAAGTGAGTGGGGGCTTGCGAATTAACTGACAATAGATTAACAGGAGAAAAGAAAGTTGCTCAGTGATGAGTAACTCGCTGAATAGCCAAAGTAAAGCTATATACACCAGCTTAACAAAAGGAGAGGGGGTTAGGGCTTCATACTTCAAAGTATGGAAAGTTCTGTTGGGCTTTTTGACGCTAATAGGCAGCTGGTTCCCTTTTTGGTGTTAAAAGTCAGTCATTTCCCAATCAGGAAAATCCCTCAGTGGGGTGGGCTGGTGGGAGTCAATGGCAGCTGTATTTTCAGGAGGCTCTGATTAAGTTTCTTTTTTTTTTTAATGTTCTTTTATGGCTGATAATCAGGTATTATTAGTTTAAAGTAATTTTCATACTACCTTGGTGGGCTATTCATCTTTTCAGAACTATTACTCTAGTACCACTATTCTACTACTCTATATTATATGTATCAATATTACTCTAGTACCACCATGTTCCTCCTCGCCCAGGCTTAAAATCTCTCCTCTGTTTCCCTCCCTAATCTGTAGCTAAGTACCATCTATTCCAGTTGTGCAGTACTTTTAACATCTGTCCCTCATCTCCCTGACTGCACTAGTTAAAGTTCTCCCCCATACATACTCTCTACCACATTACCTTATTTTTCACACGTATTTAATTTATCATGCATATCAGTACCTACAATTCTCTGTCTCAAGGAGAGCTTGGATTCTAACACTGTACTCCCAGATCCTAAAACACTATCTGACAAACAGTGGGCGCCCAAATATTTATTGACTCTCTCCCTCCACTTCCATCACTCAAGTTCATGCCTCTTAGCTGAAATCACTATTCTCACCATTCCCCAGACACCCTACAGATTCCTCCTGGAAAATCCTTAAGGCTCGGCTTGAACGCCAATTGCATGAAATCTTCCCTGTCCCATATAAGAGTGGTAATTCCATCCTCAGAACTTTTCAGAGCATAAAGAGACATGACTTCTTTTCAAAGACAGTTAAGATAAACAAGGTCCTCCTGGATAGCATAGGGAACTGTATTCACTATCTTGTAATAACCTATAATGGAAAAGAATACATATATATAACTGAATCACTTTGCTGTACACCAGAAACTAACACAATATTGTAAATTAATTATACTTCAATTTTAAAAGACACATGTCATTTAATATCTATTTATTCAATACAAATTTATTGAACACCCTTCATGTAGCACTGTGTTAAATGATAGTAAGATACCATTCAGGCTCTCAAACAAGCTGCTCTCCAGGAGAAAGAAATAATCCTCTAAATAGGCAATTGTAAATCAGAGGATTAAGTGAACCATGGGAGGGGTAATTAATACCCTTGTTCTGACTTGGTTTTGGATTCTGCTTTTGACTCCTTACTCTGTGACCTTGAGCCAATGACTTAGCCTTACCAGGTCTTGGTTACCATATCGTAAATGGAGATAATACCAGTGCCTACCTCACTGCCTTGCGATGAGAATTTAATTAACACTTGCAAAGTGTTGAGCAGGTATCTAGTATATAGTAATCATTCAGTAATGTTAGCAAGTACTATTATGACTAACTCAGCTTTGGAAGGTCTGGAGAGGCTTCTCTGAAGAAGTAACTTCAAAATGAAAACCTGAAGAATGAGAAGAAATTAAGGAAGGGAAGGGAGGGAGGGAGAAGACGTAAGGTTCCCAATAGAAAGAACAGTAAAGTGCAAAGGGCCCGAAGCTCGTTTTCAGTTTGGAACCTGAACAAAGGACAAAGTGTTCCGTGTCTTCGGCAGCCCCAGCCTCTGCTGGCACTAAAAGAGATTTCACACCTAAATTTCATTTGGCCCTTGATAGCAGCCATTGGTCTGCTTTCACTCCTCCATCACTGATCAGGGCCCCAGATAAAAACCCCTCTGTGTTGTGGTGGTGGTGGTAGGGGAGGGGGAGGGGAAGTGATGAGTATGTGAGGGGCTCAGGCACCTGCCTCCACACAGGGCTGCTGGTTGGGCAGGCAATGAAACCAGTCACTTACTCTTATGCCCCCTCCTCTAGTCCCTTCACTCCCGCCTCTCTACTGAACCCAGGAATCTCCATTGCATGGTAAACAGACTCCTAAGTTTTACCCTCCGTAGAACTCATCCTTTGCTTCCTTACTTTAACCGTATTCTAGGGTTGTTATGTTAATTCTCTCAGCTCCAGGATGGAAACGTGAGAAAGAAGGGACCACATTTTCCCAACTCCCTAATGCAGACTCAGGACCATTAACCCTTTGTGTAAAAAAGTCTTCTGAAGTTTATGCTCTTCAACGCTACCCCTGAGACCTGACCCCCCACCTACCAGTCTGACCCAAGTCACCGTGCTTCCTCTGCTCTGCACGTTTGGGCTATACGGGCATTCTTGTTCTTTCTCTGACCCACAAGCAGGTTTCAACTTCGGGGTTTTTGATCTTGCTGTTCCCGTAAGCCTGGAAGGCTCTTTCCCTAGAACTTGTTATGGCAGCTCCTTCTCGTCATTCAGGTCTTTGGCTCAAATGTCAGTTTGGAGAGGCCTTTCTCGACACCCCTCTCTAAAACATCATGTCCTGTCCCATTACCCTGCATAATTTTCTCCATAGAATTTACTGCCATCTGAAATTATGTATCTACTTGACTGTTTTCCCCACTAGAAGGTAAGTACTGGGAGTGATGAGATATTATCTGTCTTCATCTTTATCAGCAGCACATAGAACAATGTTTTGCACGTTAAATATTGACAATAAATGAATGAATGAATATCTTAAATTAAGAGGCTCTAAATTTTGTCAAAAGGTGTGGTCAATGAGCTCAGCCCTTTAGTATGTAAAAGCAGAAGTCCCAAAAGAAATCTTTGGGAATTTCCACTTACCATATCAGAGCCATAGACCAAGGACCATGAGTAAGGGTTTCATAAGAATCTGGAAGATTTGTTTATTATTTACCAAGCTCCTGCTATGTGCCAAGCACTGTACTCAGGAAAGGACCAAACGATGAACAGAAAAAGTCATGGTTCCTGCCTTTGAGAATTTGCAATTTAGTCCTTTCTGAGTTCCCTTGGATTTGCAGTAAACAGTGTTGTGCTGGAACCTGCTTTTAGCCACCTGCAAAACCCTACTGTTAAATTTTCAGGAATTTTGCAAGCCAGTTGTTAAACACTGCCATCATTAAAAGTCAAATTATATAAACTTACAAGTAAATTATGTTAAAAACAAAGATAATATACACTCAAAACTTTATGCCTAATTATTTTACTGTGTCTTACTATTTTTTATACTCTTGAGGTTATTTATGTTGATTGTATATGTATGGTGGAAACATTATATAGTGAGCACCGTTTCCCAGCTCCATGTTCAGTGACATCACTATGGTAGCTTGAAATGGTAGCTGTGGGGGAGTATTTACCCCAGGGAACTCGCCCAACACCATAATCAGGTCTTATCTACTCACCACCCTCACCCCCAACACACACTCCCAGCAACCTATCAAGGGATAGAGTATGTGTTGGCAGCCACTGAATTAAAGAGGCAGAATCTCTAGGTCATCCTATAAAGGAAGAAGAAAAACAGAATCAGCTGGTTTGGACCTGAGGAAGGGTCCTAAAACTATGCTATAATAAGAGTACTACAAGTTTTAAAGTAAATTTCTAAAAATTCATTCTTTTATGTAATTTCAGAATATTATCTTTAATAACTTAAGAAAATAAATTTATTTATTTTAGTTTTGGCTGCGTTGGGTCTTCGTTGCTGCGGGCGGGCTTTCTCTAGTTGTGGTGAGCGGGAGCTATTCTTAGCGGTGCGCGGGCTTCTCATTGCGGTGGCTTCTCTTGTTGCGGAGCACGGGCTTCAGTAGTTGCGGCACGCGGACTCAGTAGCTGTGGCTCGCGGGTTCTAGAGCACAGGCTCAGTAGTTGTGGCGCACGGTCTTAGCTGCTCCGCGACACGTGGGATCTTCCCGGACCAGGGCTCGAACCCGTGTCTCCTGCATTGGCAGGCAGATTCTTAACCGCTGCGCCACCAGGGAAGCACCTAAAAATTTATTTTTGGTAGGACTAACGTCCAGATTCCTGCAAGCCATTCCTGCAAGACACTAGTCATGGATAAGAACTTGGAATCTAGAGTCACATAGCTCTACCAACTTACAAGCTACCTGACTTTGGAAAAGTAAATTATCTTCTCTGATCCTGTAATCTCGTCTTTAAAATAGTCCCTACTTTATGGAATTGTTAGAGGGCTAAAAGTTCTTAGAACTTTAGTTGGTTATTGTTATTAAAATATTATTATTATTAAAACTTTAAGCAGTTACTTTCAGCTCTTTAGCCTCGCTGAAATTTAGAAGTAGTCCAGATATGTTGCTATGTTTGGTTTTTAATAACCAGTGCTCCAGTTATTCAGGTAAAGAATTTAAAACTCCTGGAAGGTACTTTGTAAATCCTAACCTTCCCATCTAAAATAGGTGGGTTACTATTAACACGCCCGGCTGGGAGAGCTCTAATCTAAGTTTGATCTCCTAGCCTTCGACGCCCAAAGGTGGGATAAGTACGTTTCCTGGACTTTGAGCTCTGACACGAAACGGAGCCAAGGGACGCCAGTTTGGTCTCCGCAAGGCACTCACGTGGGGTTGGGCCAAGCCCAGCCCAGCCAACGGTTCCGTAAAATAGGCATCTGCCCGGCGTGCCTCTGTGTGAAGACAGCCACCATCCGCTAGCCTACGTGTGCGTTCGCTTGTTCCGCTGAGTTCGCGAATTTTGCAGGAGCCGACCGCTTCCCGCCCAGGGACACACCTGTCCGTGACCGCACTCTTATTGGCCGGGCCCCGATCTTGGCCCTGTGGCGTCAGCGGCAGGGGCTTGTCCTTGGCCGGAGAGCCTGGGCCAGAGCCGAGTGACATCAGCGAGGGCGTTCGGGGCACTGAGCAGCAGTGGGCGGGGCTTGCCGGAAGGTGTGCCGGGGGCTGGTTGGGGGCGAGGCGGCGGGGCCTGGGCGGGGCGAGGCGGCGGTGACGTCATGGGGCGGCGCGGCGGGGCGCGGCTCGCGCGCCGGTAGGTAACCACTGCAGGCTGCGGTGCTCACCCCAGGCGGCGAGCCGCACGTAGCAGCCTCTCGCTCGTCTACGTCCTGCGCTGCCTATCATGTCCCTGAGGTGCAGCCTCTCGCTTCTTCTCCGTACGCAAGCGCTCTCAGTCCCGAAGAAGTCCGTCCACTCCGTGGCTGTCATTGGAGCCCCATTTTCACGGGGACAGGTGAGAACTGGGACCTGGCACCTTGGTGCAGGATTCCCGCCCCCTCACCCCCCAACCCCCTCACCCAAGCCTGGAGAAATCGGGACCGGTGGGAAGAACGGGGAGGCGAGGAGAGGATGGGGAGAAACGAAGAGGGGACGAGGAGGTGGATTCCCGTGATTGGGCACCGGGGGAGCACGTGGGATTTTCCTCGGTAGAAGGAGGGAGGGGATGAGGGCACCCGGTTTGCCACGTGGGCAGGGGGCAGCGGGCTGGTGGGTTTCTTCGGCCTTACCCCCGAGGAGCGAGAAAGTGGTGGGTTCCGCTTGGGGTGGTGGAGGAGAGGAAAGGAGGGAGAGGATTTCATGGAGGGGCTGGAAGAGGAGAAACCGACCAGAATCCCCGGTGGAAAATTGAGGGAGGAGAGGTTAAAGAGAGGGACCGAGGATTTAAGGCTCCAGGGTCCATTCTCAGAAAGAGAATTAACTGGAAAGGAAATTGGTGCTTGCCTCTCTAGCGGCAGGAAGACGGAAGGGGCTGTTGTGTTCTCTCTTCAATGAAAGAAACCTGCAGTCGTGGAGAGGTCACTGGTGGAGAAGCCGGGGCTCGGCCCTGGCCTGCGACACTTACACCCAACAGCCAGATTCTGGCTTGGCTCAGCCCCTTCCTCTATCTTGCCTCCACTTGCCCTTCCCACAACGAGGGGCTTGGAAGGTTGATCTGAATCCAGTGATTGTTGTTTCTCCTCCTTCCCTGCAAGTGTTTGAAATGACCAGACCTCAGGTGAAAAGAATAAAAGGAAGGGCTGATGCTGTCACAGGTTTTCAGAGGGATCTGCTGGGAACTAAGTATAGCATTGCAGACTTCTGTATTTTTGTGAGCTAAAGTGGTCTTATTTTCTAGTCATCTTCCCTCATATCTGTGTAATTTATCTTACAGAAAAGAAAAGGAGTGGAATATGGTCCCACTGCTGTAAGAGAAGCTGGTTTGATGAAAAGGCTCTCCGATTTGGGTAAGTGGCTGGATTTTAGAAGTCTGAGGGCTGGTAACACGCCAGTTCAGAGTCTTATTCCCTCATGTCCAGGAACTGCACAGCGTCAGCTGTGTATCTGGAAAGCATTTCCCATCCTCCCTTGGATTCCACATGCAGCTTAAGATCTATGGAGGAGTCTCCAGGCAAAGTCTTCTTGCAATAAAGAGCCTGTGTGGAAGGCAAGGAGGCGGAGTGAGGCAGGGCCTGGAACAAGCTGCTAGTGACTGCGAAGTGCTGAGCATGCTGGCTCTCACGCCCACTGTGCAGTCAACCTTTCCCCAAAATTCCAGCTTTCCTAACTCAGTCAGAGGTGCTTATGATTCATCCGTCTAACCAGCTTCCTCTCTTCAAGTCATTCATTTCCTCCTTAGGTTTAAGAACTTTCTATTACTGTAAGCAGAGCCTTAGGTCCGTTTTCTCCAAACTTCCCTGATTATGAAAATCACTTGGTTTACTTGTGAGAAAGAGAGACTGCTAGGCTTCTCAGCGAATGAGTCTGGTTTATTGGCTCTGACGTAGGACCCAGACACGTGCATTTTCACAGGCACCCCAGGTAATCAAAAGTAACGTTGCAGTCTTGTAATCTGGACAGTACTCTAAACGTACAGAACCAGAGGTAAATCCAACCCAGAGATAAATGCCATTTATATAGTAAAGGAAAACCTTTTTAGTAACAGGGTACCAAATTCCAACACCCTTATGGTAGGAAGGTTCTTATATCTAACCCAAATGTTCCTAGCTGCTGTTCAAGTCCATTTCCTCTATTTTATTAGGGCCATTCATATATCTCTTCTGGAGCTATAAAGTGCAAAAGGCATGGCAGTAGGGAACTATAGGTCCTGGAGATACTAATACAGAATCTAGGTGAACTACAAATCCCCTACCCGTGCTTGCTTTGAAACCTCCTCTGCTGATCATTGAGCCCATTCCAGGGGTGGGTTATCTCCCTCTAAAACAGGAATAATGAAGTCACCGTGTGTCTTCCGTACACCTCTGGTTACATATGGATGTGGTGTCTTGATTTGGATACTCAAACCTTTTCTGTTAAATAATAAAGAGACCCTACTGAAGAAGGAATAATTAATCACTTTAATAATTCTCCAAGTTTACCACCAAAGATGAGAGATAAGATTTACACTTAATGTGTCGCAGGTCACCTAATGGGAGGAAGTTGTCCCCCCTCCCCCCGCTTATAAATGAAGATACTGTCCCTTTAAATCAGCTGTACACATTGTTTTTAAAAGCATAATTTTACACTGAGGGAAAGCAATTTCTGCTAATCACTATTTTTTAATACCTGGTAATCCTGCAGCTCATCTGATAAACTGAGCCTGGCTTTGCTCAAATTGCCTGCTCATTGTTCTATTCTGTCTGAAGAGACTTCTGACTAGATTCAATTGTAGCCTCTTACACAGGGGACATTAATAGTATCCAGCCGAGGCTGCTGAATGAGGGGGAAGGGAACATTTATAAGCAGCTTCTCTTACTCATGCTTTGTACACCTCCTTTCCTGCCACAGCTCCTGGTATTTTTCCACTCCAACCTGGGGAAGCCATTCTCCCTAAAATTCCACTCCCTCAAATACTTCCTGTGTAAATCTCCGACCTAAAGTGATGATGAAGCTTCAGTTTATTTGGTCTCCCCTTTAATTTTTTTCAAATAGTTTTCGTTTTACAATTTATATCCTTACCCTGTAGCCGATTGGCAGTCCGGTATCACCAGCAGTCTGAAACAGAATCTCATTGCATGTTAATAAGATTGTGGCACTCAGCAGGTTTCCAGCATGTGGTTTCGGCTAATCTCCAGACATACGTTGGAGAAAAATACCAAGAGAAGTTTCAGTTGCTCTATTCTGAAACAGCATAAGTGGCATGGGTCAAATTTCAAGGGAGAGAAGACCCATGGAAAGGTAGCTCATAAATCCCTTTGTTCCTTGCCTTCTGCTCTGATGTCACAGGCTGCTGGTGTTGCCATGGCATCAGTTATACTTCCTGTTCTCTTGAATGAATATATTTGCCTTTGTCTGGGTTTTTCTTTTCCCCCCCTGGGCTTAGTAAGGACACTCAATGGTTCCTCTCTCAGGTAACCACTTACTTTAGTATACAAAGAGAGCCTGAGAAAAATGAAGAAGTAATTGCTCTGGCAAGGCTTAGGTGCAGTGCCTCTGCTCATGATTCTGGTTAGCTCTTATAGCCACGGTAATTTGCCTTTTTTTTTTTTTTTTTTTCCGGTACGCGAGCCTCTCACTGCTGTGGCCTCTCCCGTTGCGGAGCACAGGCTCCGGACGCACAGGCTCAGCGGCCATGGCTCACGGGCCCAGCCGCTCCGCGGCATGTGGGGTCTTCCCGGACCGGGGCATGAACCTGTATCCGCTGCATCGACAGGCGGACTCTCAACCACTGCGCCATCAGGGAAGACCAATTTGCCCTTTTTTCTTCACAAGTAGGATGAGTGTTCTGTGGGTAACATAAACAGTTTGTCGTGTCTGTCATTGTAATTATGGTAATTTGACCCAGCTGTGGTACTGAAGCGGTGACGGCCTAAATGAACTGTATTCCCGTGACCAGCCAAGGGTCCTGGAGTTCAGGAAGACATATGGGAGCTATTCTGGCTCCCCTCAACTAGGCTAGGGACATTTATTCTTCTGCTCCATTTGGTGCTCCATGAGAGAGCAGAGCAGGCAACTCTGGTTGAGACCCAAGAATCTGAGCTGCTTCAGCAAGAACCAACAGAAAGCCTGAGATAGTTTAAACATAAAGGCATGAGAGCTGTTCATTTGGAACAGATTGATATGTGAGTGCAGGGGTCTGGATGTGCTTTCGGTGTTTGGTAGAGAACAGCAGCCGTCACAGATTTAGTTTTATGATAGTGATGCTTTTCAGCCTGGCTCCCATCCTACCATCACACTGAAACTACTCTGATCAAGCTCACTGATTGGTCAGCCTCTATTTTGCTGGACCTCTCTACTGCACAACTGACCACTTTATTCCTGAAATATTCCGTTAGTCAGGACACTACTCTCTCCTGAGCCTCCTCTCCCTTGCCTGGTCCTTCCTGGACTCCTTTTGGGGATCCTCCTCTTCTTTCCAGCCCTCAAATGCTCATGTCCCCAGTGTTCCACCAGCTTTGTTCTAAGTAGCCTCATCTCACTGTCACAGATGTCTCAAACTCTACAGGTTCGAAACAAAATTCATTATCTTCTCCGTCAAATCTGCTTGTCTTGCTGTCTTCCCATTATCTGTTTCACACTATCACTCGTTATCTAGTTACTCAAGTCAAACTCCAAGACCATCAGAATTCTTTTGTCGTCCCTTTTGTTCCTTACTTCTGATCACAAAGTCTTGTTGACTTCTTTTCCTCCTTCTAAATGATTAGAGTCCTTTCCCTTAATGGCCCTGCTCTAGTTCTGTCCTTCTCACACACAGATCTAATTTTCCAATAATGACTCTTGTCCCATTTTGCCTACCTCAGTTCATTCTTTACCGCCACCAGACTGATCTTTTTAGGACTATTTTTCTCCTTTGCTTAGTCTTTCCATGGCTTTTTACATGCAGCCATGCTTCTCAGTCTTGTCATTCATATACCATCTTTGCTGACTTGCCATATTATTTATTTTGGTGTTGTTCTCTAAATTGGCTTTAAAGCTTTATACTTTTAAAATGTAGCCTGCCCCTACAGTAAACAATGAAATCTCAGGCTTGTGCTAGATGCATTTTTCTAATAAATTTTCATTTTAGTAGTTTTACATTTTGGTATTTGACCCTCAACCACTGGTGGTATGTGTTCCATGCTTGACAACCAGTAAGACAGATCCTCTACAATTTGACCCTCTTTTACCTCTTTAGACTTCTCTCCATCCACATTCCACCTCATTTGTGTTGTAACTGGGGTTGTGGGCTCTTGACCTAGGCTCCACCAACAGAAACACCCACCCTAAACCTTGTCTTGACATTTTGGAAGAAGGGGCAATAAAGAATTCATTCTGTGATGGGCAGTTGTGGCGGCAGTTCCAGCAGTAGCTTCTGTCCAGTGTCAGTGGGGTCAGCCATGCAAGCTGCAGTACTCCTTTTCCTAGTAGTGGAGGTGACAGCAGCAGTGGTATCTTCACTGGAGCAATCTGCAGTGTGACTTTTGGGGCCATTATTCCTGGCAATGTGACCTTTAAACCACATTTTGGTCCTCTTAAGATGATTCTGGGAGTTACCCAAATTGAAAAAACTGCTTTTCTTTAAATTAGCTAGAAAGGTTTCTGTTGCTTGCAGCTTAAACTTCCTGACCGATAAATCAGTTTACAAATTCCAGTGAGAAATTACCATGTGGATTGAATATGCAAAGCCCTCTCTCCCCAGGCCCTTGATAATAAATTCTTATTCTTTTGTTGGCTTTTTTCCCCTAGTACTGACACAATCTTCTTGTATGTTAACACAGCTCATTAGGTTATGCTTTCTTTGGTCTTTAATCTAGGAGTATGTTTTAGTCCCTTTGGATTTTAGCAACTCCTTGTTCTCTTGGTGTTCTGATTTTTGAACTATCATGTTCCTTAATACAAATTCTGAAATAACAGCCTAAAACCTTTTTTTTTAAATTTTTTGGCCGCACCACATGGCACGTGGGATCTTTGTTCACTGACGAGGGATCAAACCCGCGCCCCCTACATTGGAAGCGCGGAGTCTTAACCACTGGATCGCCAGGGCAGTCCCAAGCCTAAAGCTTTAATTTAAAACATCTTCAAGTTCTAGGCATGCCTGACTATAGTAAACAGACCTACCTTAATGTGTTACTGTGACTTAATTTCACTTTCAATGTTCTATATCTTAAGCATGGTGGAGGTTACAGGACTACATATAACTGCCAAAACTCATTGCACTTAAAGTGTCAATATAAAGTATGCATTAAAGCTGTTTAAACATTTTCAGGTTTATTTTTTCTTAGCAGCTTTCAGTCACTAAAAACTATAACAAGTTCGTTGTTTGTATATATTCAAAAAATTTGAGCACTACTAAGCTTTAGGTACTAGGAATATAATAGTGAACAAAACAGAAATACCTGTTATGGAATTCTCATTCTAATGAGGGGTGGTTGGAAGCAGATATAAGTAAAACATACAGTATGTCAGATGTAATGAGCGCTATAGAATAAATGAAAGCAAGGGATGGAGGGATAGGGTAAGCATTGCAGATGTAGGTAGGAGGCCTCACTGAGGAAGGGGTCATGTGAGCACACCCTTGGGAGGTAAGGAAAGGAACCATGTGCATATTTGGGAGAAAAGCATTTCAGGAAGAGGGTAAGTAAAGTGCAAAGACCCTGAGATAGAAAAGTGCCTGGAATGTTCAGGGAACAAAAAGCTGTTCCTGAGGTCTTGCCAGTGGTTGTCATGTGGGAAGGGAAGGGCCTTTCTACACTCTTATCTCCAGTTTTTCAAGAAAAGCCAGAAATCTGGGTTTTTACGGGAGATTTAAGAAAAATGTGATATTCATAAAATGGAGTATTGAGCCATAAAAAGGAATAAATTGCTAGTTCATGCTACAAAATGGATAAACTTTGAAAGCATTATACTGAGTGAAAGAAGGCAGAAGACCACATATTGTATGAATCCATTTATATGAAATGTCCAGAAAAGGCAAATCCATATAGAAAGTGATCAGTGGTTCCCAGGGGCTGGGGGGAGAGGGAATGGGGAGTGACCGCTAATGGGCACTGGTTTCTTTCCGGAGTGTGATAAAGCTTTTCTGGAATTAGTAATTTGCTAATGCCTTGGCAAAAGCATACATCACTGATGAACCTCAATATAGGTAAATCTATTATAGATGTTTTTGGGATTTGGCAAATTTCAATGTAACCATATCTTTCCTGCTTAGAAGAAGGCAGCAAAGAATTTAACTTACATCTTATATTTCAAAGTTGTTTGATATCTAACATTTACTATGTTCTAGGCACTATGCTAGGTTCTTGCTACTATCTGATTTTTTTTTAAACAAAGTTTGGGATTATCCATGCATTTTATTATTATTTTTTAAATATTTGCTTATTTATTTGGTTGCACCGGGTCTTAGTTGCAGCAGGTGGGCTCCTAAGTTGCGGCTCAAGCGCTCCTTAGTTGGGGCTCACCGGCTCCTTAGTTGTGGCATGCAAACTCTTAGTTGTGGCATGCATGCGGGACCTAGTTCCCTGACCAGGGATTGAACCCTGGCCCCCTGCATTGGGAGCGTGGAGTCTTATCCACTGCACCACCAGGGAAGTCCCTATTATGTGATTCTTAATCTTAAGAGCAAATTATGATACCCATTAGGATGGCTAGCATGAATAAAACCCCAAAATAACAAGTGTTGGTGAGGATATGGAGATATTGGAACCCTTGTGCACTGTTGGTGGGAACATAAAATCATACAGGTACTGTGGAAAACAGTGTGGAGTTTTCTCAAAGTTAAAAATAGTTAGTAGATGATCTACAAATTCTACTCTGGGCGTATATCCAAAAGAATTGAAAAATAGGGTTTCGAAGAGATATCTGTACACCCATATTCACAGCAGCATTATTCACAATAGCCAAAAGGCGTAAGCAACCCAAGCGTCCACTGATGGATGAATGGATAAGCAAAATGTGGTACAAACATACAATAGAATATCAGCCTTAAAAAGGAAAATGACATATGCTGTAACATTGTGACCCTTGAGAACATTATGTTAAGGGATATAAGCCAGTTGCAAAAAGACATACTGTATGATTCCACTTATGAGGTACCTAGATTAGTCAAATTCATAGGGACAAAGTAGAATGGTGGTTCAGGGACTGGGGGAAGAGGAATGGAGAGAGATGGTTTAACGGGTAGAGAATTTCAGTTTTGCAAGAAAGTGTTCTGGAGATGGATGGTGGTGATGGTTATGCAACAATGTGAATGTACTTAATACCACCTCATGGTTAAGATGGTTATTTTTATGTGTATTTTACCACAATTTAAAATTAAAAAGGAAACACTTAAAAATAAGTTAGAATAGAATATTCTAAGAACAAGGAAGTTCACTTGAGGTTGTAACTTCTTAGGGACATAATGCTGTAGGCTTGAAAATTTTTTTCAGCTTGTTATTTAGCACATTGTTCTATAAAAGCTGAGAATGGAAAAAAGTAAAGTATGGCCTGAAGTTCATACAGTCAGCAGTAGAAGTAGTTGAGAACCTCATTTCTTACCATATACAATCTAGCCCCTCAATTGGTGCAGTCAGCTGCCTTCTCAGCTCTTACCATGGTTGAAGAAACTGAGTGGCACCATCATAAAGGTACGGTCTCCAACTTCTTCCAAAAATCCTGTTTATCATGATGGCTATTTCAAATCTGTACCCATAATCATTCTGTTTTTCCAACTCAGGTATGAACTCCCTAACTTCTAGCTCTTCTCCCCATCATCCCCCAATGAGTTGTATCGACAAAGATACTATTACACTGTCAGAGGATGAGGTATCCAGTCCTTCCTGTATTAGGTAGGTACAATTGCACGTGATAAGAGCCCCAGATAAGCGGTTTAAGAAAAATAGTTCACTCTCTAGGAAATAGTCTAGAGAGAAGTCCAGAACTGGTTTGGAGGCTCAGTTCATTGAAGTTCAGTTCCTAGATTCTTATCTTGCTGCACTACCAGCAAGGCCTCTATCTAATGGCCCCAGATGGCTGTGGCCTCATTTCTGGCAGCAGGATGGGAAAATAAATCGACAAGCGGGCTAAGGGAGAACTTGTGCTTTCCCTTAAGGAAAGTTCCCAGGACACTGCTGCAGGATACCTCTGCTTATCCTTTTGGCTTCTGTGGGTCACATGGCCACAGCTAGTTGGAAGGGAAGATGGTGAATTTAGTCTCTTCTAAGGGGTCGTGCCCCAGCTAAAATCCTCTGTGGAGGAAGGGAAGAGCAGATATCGGACAAGTGGCTGTCAGCCACACCATCTCCCTGTGCTCTAGATCCCATCCCTTCCTGGCTCCCGAGGGTTCTTGTTCCAGCACTGAGCCCTTCTCTCCCCTTGTTTCTCAGCGTCTCTCTACTAACCTGTCCCTTCAGTAAGTAAGTGCAAATCTTGCCCACCTCCCATCCCCCTCTGCCGTATGTAGCCTTCTAGCTCTTGTCCAGTTATTTTGTTTCTCTTCAGAAACAAAATAACTGGCTTCCCCACTGCCTTTTCACAGGTCAACTTGCTATAATCAGGGGTCCTGGCCCATCATTGCAATGAAACTGGTTTTGCTGAGGTCTCTGACCTCCTACTTTTTAATATGGTGGACTCTGCAACATTCACTTTCGATACTATTAACCATCTTATCTTATTGAAACTGCCACCACTCTCTTCTGATTTTAACTCTTCGGGTTCCTTTGCTAGACCCTCTGCTGCCTACCCCTTACATTTTAGTATTCCTCAGGGTTCTGTCCTTGACCCTCTACTTTATGCTGCCTCAGTTGGCCATTTGTCCATTTCCACGGCCTTCCTGTGACCTGTGTGCTGATGCCTCCAGAGCTTTATCTCCAGCACTTATTCCCCCTCCCTCCCAGCTCCAAACCTGTATACCAGCTGGCTTCCATGTATCTTCTTAACTTTTTATTACAGGAGTGTTCAAACATAAGAAAAGTAGAGATGGTAACATAATGAACTTGATAGCTATCACCGAGCATCAATTATCTATACCTGGCAAGGTTTCTCACCCCACCTCCATACCTTTTGAAGCAAATCACAGACATCATTTTGTTTCATCTGCAGATATTTCATTATATGTCTTCAAAATACAAGAATGCTTTAAAACTTAACTACAATACCATTATCACACCTAAAATAAATTAATATCAAATACCAGTATTGGGAAATATAATTTTAAAAAAATCTCCCATCTGAGAACCTATCCACAAAGGTGGTAGAGAAGGAAAAACAGTTTATTATTGAATAAGCATTAAATTGGGTGATCTGATAAAAGACTGCAAAGACAAATCTTACTCTTTTCTATAGCCAAGCAGGTGCAACGCAATCCATGTTTTCAAGATTAATAACTAGTCCTCCAGTTAGAGGACTTTGATAGTTGACCTTTTGTCACATGTAGCTCATCCTAACTTTATCATGGAAATTGGAGTGATTACCGGTTAGCTGACTGGCTTTATCTGGAGCGGAAACAAACTTCTCCTATCTTAAAGCGGGGAGGTAGTTTTTTGGCAAATTGAAGCAAGGGGCCAACCACTCATACCCATAGAACTGGGAGGTTGGGGACCTAGATGTTTGTATTTCAAAAAGTGGTTCCCAAGTCCTTGAGGAAACATTCCTGGGTTGTGAGGCCTATTTAGTCATTATAAAGATTACGTACATGTGAAAAGGACAGAGAAAGAAATTCTGAAACACAAGGGAGGAGAGAAGTTTTTACCCTTATTTTCAACAGAGATAATTAAGTCTATTTTCAACTTGTATCTGCCCTTACACCAGTTAATGTTCACATTGCCCGACTGATTTACACTTTTTGTGTTTATTTTTTTACACTTTTTGTGTTTATTTTTATTTTTGAGTTTGGATCGAAATAAGGTCTGTATTGTTATCTCGTAAGTCCTTTATAAGTCCTTCCTGTTTTCTTCCTTCTTCCTTGTAGTTGATCTGTAGCGGAAACTAGGTCATTTGTCTGTAGAATCTCTCAGCTTGTATTTTGCAGATCACATCCCTGTGGCATCCTGTGACATATTCTTTGTCCTCTGTATTTCCTTTCTACTGGTTATTGGATCTAGATCCTTGGTCAGATTCAGGTCCAGTTTTTTTTTTCTGGCAGTTCTGCTTCATAGGTGGTGGTGTACACTTCCATCAGAAGTGATGTCATCAGCCATTGAACACTG
The DNA here is from genome assembly GCF_039906515.1 of Pseudorca crassidens. Lineage (NCBI taxonomy): Eukaryota > Metazoa > Chordata > Mammalia > Artiodactyla > Delphinidae > Pseudorca > Pseudorca crassidens. Next base: position 34,888,196 of record NC_090296.1, on the reverse strand, counting down.
CCTAGATCTGAGCCATTAACTTGTTTCGACGTATTATCAACAGGATAGTCTCTAACGCCCCAATATCAGAGTATCCAAAACTGAACTTACCATCATCTCCACTCCCTTCTCCTGTGGTTTCTCATCTCTGATGGTAGCAGAGCCAGAAAGCTGGAGGGCAAACATTTTCTCTCTCCTCCACACCCCTCTAAGTATTGCTGGAATCTTGTCAGTTCTGTCTGTCTTGTCTTTACAGCCCCTCTGGGAGCTGCTCTTCTGCAGGCCAGGCCATTTTCCAGAGGCCACCAGATCACTAGATTAACAGTGCAGATTCTTTTTTTTTTTTTTCAGATTTTTTTTTTTTTTTTTGGCTGTGTTGGGTCTTCATTGCTTCGCACGGGCTTTTCTCTACTTGCGGCGAGTGGGGTCTTCTCTTCGTTGTGGTGCGCAGGCTACTTATTGCAGTGGGTTCTTGTTTCGGAGCATGGGTTCTAGGTGCGCGGGCTTCAGTAGTTGCAGCACGCTGGCTCAGTAGTTGTGGCACGCAGGATAGTGCAGATTTGATTTGTTACCTCCTGACTTGAACCTTAGTAGCTCCCTGCTGCATTTAGGACCTGGGCCCTGCCCCTTCCTCCTTCCTTATCTCTCTGCAGTCCTCCCGGATGGACCCTGGGCATTGTTCTGTAGGGCTGAAGGTATTATGTGCTTCTGCTTGGCAAGGCTTTCCCCTTTCATTCCTGGCTAAAACCTTCAGGATTCAGGTACTGATGCTTCTGAGAAGTCCCCTTGGCTCATCCTGGGTCTGAGTCAGCACCTTCCCGTTCCCATCACACCCTGTGCACAGTTGCATCTTCGCAGTTTGCACCGGCCTATGCTTTCCCTGCCTGTCTTCTGACGAGGCTGTGAGCTTCCTGAAGGCTGCAACCAGGTGCACAGTCAGCACACAGTTAGCTTTTGTTGAAGGACGAAATGGGGCAAAGCATCCAGGCTTTCTCCTGGAACTTCATTCACATCGTGATCCGTGGGATTTTCCCGGATCACTATTTCCTTACTCTCAAAATGGTTTGTTCCTCAGAAGCCCCCTGGTTTCCCAGATTTTAAAAATGTTTAAATTGAATAACTGTCATATATCAAATTTTAAACTCTTACAAGGTATTGGGCTACCAGTTGATGAATTTAGTCAAGCTAAATGTTGGTAAGTGGCAATGGCTAGTTTTTGCCTCCTTTTTTGAAACATACTTATTCCAGGACCTAAGTAGCTAATGATGACTGCTTCAAGCCTCTAGTTGCTTTAGAAAGTAGTGGCGTTACTCCTTTAATATCCAAAATAGCACATTCAGAGGCCTAGAACCTAAGGGGATTACTGTGGTTGGTTTAAATAATTTAATCCTTGAATAAACTTACTTGTCCCTATTAATGACCAAGCTCTCTCTTTTTTTAAAAATAAGTTTATTTATTTATTTATATTTTTGGCTACATTGGGTCTTCGTTGCTGTGCGTGGGCTTTCTCTAGCTGAAGTGAGCGGGGGCTACTCTTCGTTGTGGTGCGGGGGCTTCTCTTGTTGCGGAGCACAGGCTCTAGGCTCGCGGGCTTCAGTAGTTGTGGCATGTGGGCTCAGTAGTTGTGGCTCACGGGCTCTAGAGCGCAGGCTCAGTACTTGTGGTGCACGGGCTTAGTTGCTCCGTGGCATGTGGGATCTTCCTGGACCAGGGCTCGAACCCGTGTCCCCTGCATTGGCAGGCAGGTTCTTAACCACTGTGCCACCAGGGAAGTCCCCCAAGCTCTCTTAATAATGAAGGTGTATTCCTATAATAGGTGTGGTAATGCTAGTATCTGAAGAGAAGAAAGCATCTTTTTGGCCCCCTCCTCTACCCCAGGAAGCCAGAACCACAGAATAGGAAAAGAAGTAGAAAATACCTTCCTGTGTGACCTGAGAACTGAGTCACAGCAGGGTGTGGCATTGTGGTTAGGGCTTTCAGAGAACTGGTGTTCCAGTGAAATTGGCCATGCCTTTATATTTTTTTACAGGGAAGGTAGAAAATTTGAACTGTGTGTGACAGCTGGGCTCCTTAGGAGCTCTTTCGATGAGAAATCAGTGGGCCTGTGTACGTTTGCTACTTCTCACCAAAAACTCTTGTTCTTATCCAAATGACATAGTCGTATTGCAAACAAGTTTTGGGAAGTCTTAGATTACACCATCTATTGCAAAGAAAAGGGTAGGGTGGGGAGAAAAACCACAAAGATGCCTCATCTAGTTGAACTAATAATGTAACCCCTAGCATGTGTAGGCTTTTCCTTGTTATCTCATTTCAATCCTTGTTAACGGCTGTGTGAGGTGGGACAAACTTCGAGACTGAACTTCATTGGTGATCTTGACTCTTCTGGGAAGTTAGGGGCCAAAGGACAGGATTCTTTCCTTCGTGTCTGTTGTGGCCACTTGACCCACTGTGGCCACCTCATCTCCTGTGCGCTCTGCTTTCAGCCTGGAGTAGCGTGGAATGTGGTCTGTCTGGTTTGTTGAGGTCCCTTGTGAAACTCACCAGGATGCTAGCCCAGGTATGGGGCAGGGAGCTACACATGTGGACTGGTTAACTGGCAGAGCTGTAGTCACTAGCCCTTTAAATCCTTTCTGGAACAAGTTGGAGCATCAAGAATTTAAAGAAGAAAGATCCCATATTCTAAAAAGCAGTACTTTAGCCCCAGGGATTGTTGCTGTCTCTTCCCGTGGTTAGATACTGGAGTAGCTTGAAGTTCTGTCAGCATGTTAACAACAGATTTTTTTCTCAGAGAAGCTTAACAGTCTTGTTCTGCACGAGGGAAAGTGGTTCTGTCGCAGTGACCCGTGAAGCCAGAGGAACCCTCCTCTTACCTCTGCCCCTGCTTGTGCTGGAACCAGGCTGTCAGGGTGCCGTCAGCTAACAGTCTGCCCAAGAAAGCCTGAGTTGGCTCACCATGTTCTTGGAGGTGCTTGGAGGGTTGACATGGGTTGGGTCCAGAGGGGCATACATTACTAAGCCCATCCTCAGCAAGTGGTACACTGTTCTTCTTCGACAAGTTAAGATGTGGCTGGAGAACCAATTAGCAGGAAACATAACTGGTGTTGCAAGTCATCTCAGTTACATGTCTTGAGCCAAACTTTTGGGTTTGTTTTGTATTGGGATTTTTTACTCAAGGATCACATTCACGCAAAGGCATCTATTAACATCACATCTGTATCAGCTGATCTTGAGGTAAACTCCGACAGATGTTAGATGGCCATGTCTGAAGTGACTGGCCTGGATGCCCGGGGTCACCTTCCATCCTTGAGCCCCTAGTGCCACTGTCCTTGGTCTTCCTCATCCATGGTCTTCACTGCCTCTGAGAACACCTCCTGTTGAACAGGAGAACAGAGTGGGGAGGAAGCGAGTGTCGAGAGGGTTGGTTGGAGCAGTCTTATGAGGGGCTTTGAAGAAGTGAACTAGAACAAATAGGTATACTTGTGTGATATGATTTCTTTCCCTAAAGCACCAAACTTATTTTGGAGGCTGGGTCTAAGGAAGCAAAGAGCTGATTCTTAGATACCCCAGGACACATGGTTCTTGAGGTTGTACAGCCTCTGGGAGTTAAATACACTAAACAGAATTCAGACCCCTGCATTTTATTGGTGGTAGCCAAATGAGTTTACCTTATATAACAGTCTCTTCAAAGGTTATTACCCAAATCACATTTTAGGGATAAGAGAAATTCTGCCTACTTCAAATGACCTGAATTAACTGGCATTCCTTTCCTAGTTTACAGTAACACTGCAACTGTTTTCAGTAGGCTGGTCTTCCAGGTACAACTTTGAGGTTCTAAGAGTTAGCAGATGCCATCCTTTAAAATACGGGGAACTCCCTTTCTGTGGGATGAAATCTGCTGTGTACAATATTTGAGTCTATAACTTTAATAGCCACCAGTGTTCTCTCAGCACCAAATGAGAACTCAGAGTCTTTGTTTTTCTGCATGTTTCACTGACTTGTTATTCCTGACAAATCATAAACATTCATCCTATTCAAGGACAGTTCGAAAAACTGTACACTAATAGACTCTTAGATTTTCTCCAAGTCTAATATTCTGCCAGTGAGCTACCTGTGGCTTGGCAGACACGCCCGTGTGTCAGCCCACCTCAAAACCCACCTCTCTTGACTTGCTGGGAGGCTTGGGAGCAGCTGGAGCTACCTGTAAGTTGAAGTCAGAGCAGCAGAGAGAATGCGCTACCCTTATGCTATCAAAATGCCTGCTCACTCATTCTTTCGTGAGTCTCTAACCAAAGGAGGATTCAGGCTTGCTCTAAACAGTTGGAGCTATTTAACTTTGCTGTTTCTTCCTCCAAAGTATGTGGATAATCATACCAGCAGAGGAAGTAAGGATTAGTAGCTATTGTAAAGCATCCAGCTAGCACTGTGTGGTGTGTGGAGAAAGACAGTTTTGTTCCTTTTCCTTCTTTCCTGTCACTGACTTCTTTCAAGGATTCACTGGTGATGAGGGCCCTGAAACAGAAGTGCTGTCCACAGACACTGCTAACGTCAGATAGGGCTGTTTGGATTTCTTCCGGTTGCATCATTCTGTGGATGCACTTGTGTTCTTGTTCCACTCCAGTGGAACCTGAGAGGTTTATCAAGGCCAAAAGTAACAACCGGGCCTAAAAGATCAGAGTAGTAGTCAGTGTATTTTTATTACCAGCACTGGGGAGAGAAGCAGTGAGGTGGTACCAGTGTATACAGAGCTTGACTTTTTCCCACTGCAAATGAAAAATGAGAGCCCTTTCCAGTCGGTTCCAAATGTGTTTGATATGAGAGCTTCCTTGGAAGTTTCAGGTTTATTTCATCCTACAATGCCTTCTAAAAGAGGAAAGAGCAGCAATGAAATATTATGTCTCATCTGATTTAGACTTGCAGATGAGTTGACCTGAGCACAAAAAGTTTGAGAAAGGGACAGCTCTCTCCAGTATGATAGATATTCCATATTATAATATTTGCTTTTTTCACTATTATTCCAAGATTCTTTAAAATTAGTGAGACCATTTACCTTTTGAACTAGAAGAACTTGCCATTGTACTCTGCTAAGGTAATTGCTTTATCATTACTCAGTTCATCCTTAACAAAAAATTAACCTCCCATCAGCCTCTCTACTCCTCAAACACTGGCCTACGGGTCATAATTCATGTTCCCTATAACCTCCTTTCACTCCTTTAGCACTCACTCATTGTCCCTAGTCCTTACCAGGAATTTAATGTGGAAATCAAGAGCAGAGTTGGGAGTCATATAAGGTGGGCCACTCAGGGCCTCTCAAGGTATTGATCCCTTCAGGGGGTCTGGCCCTCAGCTCTGTGGGTCCAGGAACAGAAGTCTTGAAGTGTGCAGAGTTTATCAGGCTTTCAGACCCAGAGACTCGTGCTAACCATGATGTATAAGCCCAAATGCCCGTGCGTAGTTTCAGTGAGCAAGAGACCTTCTGGCATCCACTGTCAGGAAGCCCTCTTGCTGGTATGAGGGCAACTGAGAAACTAAGTGAATAAGCAGAAGGCTGTTTGGTGAGCAAGGAGTTGGAACCCACCATCCAGGCTGTGAATTAAGCTGGTGATTCACTCCACAGAGTTATATGTTTAATGACCAAAATACCTTTATGAAATTCAGTCTCTCTTCCATGGCGAGTGTTGCTGTAAGACTATCAAATTCTCTTAAGTTCCCTTTTTAAGCTTTCTGCAGCTTTATTCTGATAAGTAAATAATAGCCCAGTTTGTACTGTTTTCTGTCATACTTATCTAAGTCTACATCCTAGATTCCATGACTGGACTTAGTGTTCCCCAAGTTCTACCACTTAACCACCAGGATGATCACTTTAATTCGCATGTATTTCTTATTGGTCATGGAAGGATTAAATGAGTTAGTCTTCAAAAATTAATATTAACATTATTATTCAATTAGATTATAAACCTTTTCTAATTATACACCTAATATAAAACGCCAGTCAAGCCATGGCATCTTGCACCTAGAGATGCTGAGATAAACATGGATATGGAAGTTAAGACATCAAGTACAGGCACTGCCATTCAAATCTGTCCAGCTCAAGACTGTGTCGCAACAATGGCAAGACCTGGTATTGACTTGAAAGTTAAAGCTTCATTTTTCTTAAATCTAAAATGTCCTTCCATATTTCGAGATTTAGTAAAATACATTGTGATGTTACTCGTGGCTTTTTTTCTTTTTAAAAGATTTTAAGAAGATTTTTATAGATGTTTTATTTATTTTTTCTCTTGGTTCTCAATGTCTTTGGCCTGTTTTCATATTCTTCTACCTTCAGCACCTTTCCTTCTTATTTAGTCATCCAGATCTTGGTGGTGATCCCTCGGTTGGGTTTATGTTCCAGGCCATTGCTTCTCAAATCTCTACATTCTCTCATAAGTTTGGCTTTGGATTGAGTTTGGGTTCAAGAGGTAAAGCTCAAACTGTACAATTTATATTCAAGATTGGTCTGTGCTAGTCTTAATACAAGTCTCTGCAAACATTCAGATGTCTATACTGTGACCACTTGCCCCTCCCCTCAACATACCTGGATTGTAGTTTGAGAAACAGGCCCGTAAGAATACAATCCATGCTAACGTTCTGTTTGCGCAAATCCTTTGGTAGTGTTGGATTACTTAGTCCTCACCCTAAATCCAACCAATTTATTGATATAAGTGGTTAAGATTGAAAGACTGGTACTTACACTGAAGATTAACATGTAGTGACTAATGTCATAATTTGCTGGAATATGTGAACCCCGGGTGGGAAAATATTACAGCTTACTGTCAGAATATACCACTAGTTCATTCTGTTTGTTTGTTTCAAAGAGAAGTCTGTGCCTTTACTGGCCGAACAGGCTACTCAAGGAGGATGAAGCAGGAGGAGTGGGTGGCTCTGTGCTTCATAGGCTTGTAGGTGATAGAGAACTCGCCCAGGTAGTGGCCAATAATCTTGGGCTTGGTTTCCACCTGGGTGAAGGTCTTGCACGCCCACCATCTGGGCAGGATGATCTTCAGCACCTACAGCTTCTCTGTGGGCCGTGCCCCCAGGCTGGCCCTGCCCAGGTGCTTCTGCCACAGCCGCAGGGCACTGTGCAGCTGTGTCACTGTGTCAACAGGTCCAGTGCCTGGTCTAGGTGCTCACCAAAGTGGATGAACTTGCAGAAGGTCCACTGCTGCTTCTGCTCCACTTCTGCCACCTTGTTGGCTCCTTGGAGAGGACTCTTTTTTTTTTTTTTTTAATTTTATTTATTTAGGCTGCACCAGGTCTTAGTTGCAGCACGCGGGATTATTGCTGTGGCACATGGACTCCTTATTTGCGGCATGCATGCAGAATCTAGTTCCCCCACCAGGGATCGAACCCGGGCCCTCTGCATTGGGAGTGCGGAGTCTTACCCACTGGACCACCAGGGAAGTACCTTGGAGAGGACTCTTTAGTTCTTAAAACTGTCAGAATCAAGAGAGAATCGTTGAGATACAAACTGCAGAGTCAAGAATACACACTTTGTGGCAGACAGCCTGAATTTGGATCCTGATTCTGGCACCTAGCAACTGTGTGACCTTGGGACCTTGCTTCAGTTCCCTCAGCTACAGAATGGCATACTGTAGCTGCCTAATAGGATTGTTGTGAGTCTTAAGAATTTCTGTTGAGCAGTTGGAACAGTGTTTGGGATCTTGTAAGTAATAACTGTTAAAGCATCCTAAAATTAAGAAATATTTAGGTCCTCAGATTGGCCTTTTATTTTTTTTTTTGTTTTTGGTTTTGTTTTGCGGTACGCGGGCCTCACTATTGTGGCCTCTCCCGTCGCGGAGCACAGGCTCCGGACGCGCAGGCTCAGCGGCCATGGCTCACGGGCCCAGCCGCTCCGCGGCATGTGGGATCCTCCTGGACCGGGGCACGAACCTGTGTCCCCTGCATTGGCAGGCGGACCCTCAACCACTGCGCCACCAGGGAAGCCCTGGCCTTTTATTTAAAAAAAAAAAGTTTGTAATGTGAAAATTCCTAAGTATGTTTCTTTGTCCTAAATTAACAATACTTAAGTTTCTTAAAATCCTGCCAGTTCCTCTCGGTATTTTATTTTCACTCTGTAACTCAGGGATATCTGAGGTCTTACAAATCGCTACCAGTTTTGTGATTGTTAGGTTAAGTTAGTGAACATTTCTGGGCTTTACTTTCTAAAACCCAGCTTCTTTATCTGCAAAATGGTGTTCCTAACAGGATCTACCCCACAGGATTGCTGGGAGGACTGGGAGGATCCTGCCACTGTCATGTGACGTTTTGAGTTACCATGGCAATAAGTATGATGTGTACTTTGTCACAGTTATTATTTGTGGCCCAGGCCAGTAAGAGCTGTAATAACATATATTATAATTAATCTTGTCATCCCTGTTTCTAGGCTGCCACCTTAAAGACTTCGGAGACTTGAGTTTTACCCCAGTTCCCAAAGATGATCTCTATAATAACTTGATAGTGAATCCTCGCTCAGTGGGCCTTGCCAACCAGGAACTAGCAGAGGTGGTTAGTAGAGCAGTGTCAGGTGGCTACAGCTGTGTCACCGTGGGAGGAGACCACAGGTAAGCTGGGAGCCAGGGGTGGTGGAGGGGCTGGATTGCATCAGCCCATCAATTAGCTTCTTTGTCTCACTTTCCTCATTTAGAGTAAAATACCCTTTCGAATTTTTAGGGTATAACGTGCATAGTATTTTCATGTCTAAGATCATGAACCACTGGAGAAAATATCACGTAGTATAAGTTCAGAGTTAAACTAAGCAAAGTTTTTAGACAGTATGTTTCATGCTTATTTCTTGGAAAGCTTTCTTAAAACTGTCTCATGACTTTCATTTTGGTTATTTAGGAGAATTGGAGGGATCTATTGATAGGCTGAATTGGGGCTTTTTTTTTTTAAAGCATTTCTGCTAATAGGTTTGTTAGAAATGCCCCACTTGGCATGTGAATACATTCTCTACCCTGCACAGTATTGTATTAGCCTCCCTAGGTGGCTAATACATTAGATCCTTCCTCTCAGTGAAATCAGCATGCACTTTATCTATCGAGCACTGTTCTGATGAGTTCTCAAGCAGTGCTAAGGATTATGGGAAACTTGTGATCTATTAGGATTAAATGAAATAAATACACATGGAATGAAAAAAATATTGAATCCTACATCTCAGAAGGAAGAGATCAGTCTAGGCTAGAGTAGTCAGATTTCACAGCTAAGTGTGATTTGAGCTAAGTTATGAAGATTTTTTTGGTAGAAAGAAAAATGGCATTGAAACACTAGGAATATCAAGCACTTCATACATATTCTCAGTTAATCCTCAAAATAATGCAATGAGGCAGATACAATTTTATCTAATTCACTGCTGGGTACACTGAGGGACAGAGGTTAGATAACTTACCCAAGGTCTTAGGGCCAGGAAGTAGCAGAGCTGGGATTCAAGTCCATTGTGACCTCTATGGGCAATTAAATTTTCTTTTGAGATCTAATCTAGCAACTTCCCCTGAGGTACTCAGAGAGCTTCTCAGATCACTTAATGGAACTGCAAATGCAGGAAGATTCCTCATCAAGAATAAAATTTTAAGTAGAATAAGTCAGTCACAGGTTCTCTACTGAAACTGATTAAATAACCCAAGGGTGGATCTCTTGTCTCTTAGCTCAGTGCTCAAAGTTCATTCATTGGCTCTCTTCTGGTCAGCATACTATTTGGGGACTGCTTATTACTGTAATTATCATAATCCTTGCTTTTCCTTTTGTTTCTGTCTAGATTGCAGCTCTATCACTGCTCCCTGTTTCCTGTTCAGTGCTAAAACCTAGGCTGTCTGGAAGATACTAGAAAGGAAGGGATGTGTGAATAACCTGAACAGCTGTTGAATATTTTAAAGGAAGAGGCATTTTTAGGTCACTCAGCTCCCTTTAATAGTACAACATTCACTACTGCTTTAATCGTCAAACCAACTCTGACTTAAACAGGCTAAGATTATTATCCCTATCTTCTAGAAAGGGAAACTGCAGTCTAGATAGATAGTCTTGCCCTATTTCACACATTTCTTCCTAGAAAGACCCCCAATATTCGGACTTAATCCAGTGCTTTTAGCGCCAGACCATGCTATCTCTCGAAAAGGTCCTATGTGGGACATGGAGCTTAAAATGCTACCTCAGGCTGTACTGATCAAGAAAGATGACTGTAGTTAGTTCCTAAGATGCTTAAGCTGCATTTCTCATCTATGTCAAATTCTTTGCTTCCTAGGAAGCTTGGGCAGCTTTCCAAGCACAATTTCAAAAGCTATATTCCTACAGGTCAGACAAGGACAGTTGGCTAATGCAAGCGGAGATCAAGGACAAAGCAAAAACCAGAAACACTTAATGATATTTGCATGCCATGCTAATGTATATAAGATAACATGGAAATAAACTTCTACTTTATTCAGTCATCTAATGAGGTCTTTAATTGGGTTGCCCTGTTAACTTTGATGTCTTTAAAAACTTTGACTTCTTGTTTTAGGAAATATCACATAATCTTTCTAAACAGCTGTAATACTAATTTTTATCCTTAACAAGTTAATATAACTGATTCTTTAAAAGTAATTAGATCTCCCTGGTCTCTCAAAAGGTATTAAGTAGTATTAGTGAGTTGTTACATACAGCCCATAGCATTTAACAGGATTTCATCTGTTGAACAAATATTTTGGGTCCTTTTCTGGGCCAAGGCTAATGGATCCAATTAAAGGGATTTGGGGGCAGCAATGACACCTGTCACACTACAAGGATAACCAGCTGTCAGCTTTGAATCTTTAGAGCCTTCCATTTCTCCCTGTCTCTCTCTCTCTCTCTCAAGTCTCATCTTTGGGAACACAGTCCCAGGGACTCTCTCTCATCCAAATCCAGCCTCAATCTAGGGCCTTGACTTTGCCCTGAGGACAAAGTGTGAGCTGTGCTGGCTGAAGATATTTGTTAGTGATGCTTGCCAAGCGGAAGGCCTTTAATATTACTGTTTGTTCTTTGCAGCCTGGCAATCGGTACCATTAGTGGGCACGCCCGGCACTCCCCAGACCTTTGTGTGATCTGGGTTGATGCCCATGCTGACATCAATACACCCCTCACCACTTCATCTGGAAATCTCCACGGACAGCCAGTTTCATTTCTCCTCAAAGAACTACAGGACAAGGTTAGTGGGCTGAAATGAAGAGAACGTTGAACAGCTTGCAAGGGTAATCGTGGGGTTTTGAGAGTCTAGTTCAGTAACATTTCTGTGAAGGATGGGTTTATGGTGGCTGTAGTAATGCTTACCACTCCTTCATTTGTTCATCAAACATTATTTTGGACCAGACAGTCTAGATGCTGGAGGCATAAAGATGACTAGGACATGGTCCCTGCTCTTAGGGGGGATCATAATCTCATAATAAAGGAATGTGGTGAGTGGGTAGTAACTCTAGTGGTCTGATACACTTACAGCCGGAAGACTTCTTGGTAAGAACCTCCTAGGCCTCATTCTCAGACCCACTGGTCTAGAAGACAAGTAAAACCATGATTACGTCTAGGTAATCTTTTCCCAGGCTGTTCAGAAGACATGGGAGACCATGCTATGCATAGACTAGAATCTGTGTATCCCTCCCCTCAGTGAGGGACCAAGTTAAACCAGGACAGTACAAAGGTTATTCACTAGGCAGAATTCACGTTTTGGTTGTTGGGGACTTGAAACATAACCCAGTTGCCATCTCAAGAACCAATCTGTAAACAATTCAGTAGTGTGCAAAGAGATGGAAAGGCCTAATCGGCGGTATTCCTGCTATTTAGGTAAGTTAATGAGAAACCAAGGCCACCTTAGGAGTAGGTATTTTATTCTTCAGCTGTGTTCTTCAGCTGCCCTTCTGAATCACTTCCACTTCTATCAGTTCCTTCCCAGATCAAGTGTGTCTGCTGCTTTACCCATATACTGTGGGTAAGAGGAGAAAGCACACTGGGAAGCACACGGGGACTATCTTGATGAGATCAAGAATCCTTGATGAATCCTGTTCATTCCTCCTTCATAGGTCCCACAACTCCCAGGATTTTCCTGGATCAAACCTTGTATCTCTTCTCCAAGTATTGTATACATTGGACTAAGAGATGTGGATCCTCCTGAACAGTAAGTTGATACATTAGAGTTGAGCTTTGGGCCTGTCCTGGCCACTAATGTTCCACTTGATGGGTTGTTTCTTGCGTTAACCTGTTGTAAGTCACTATGAAGACAACCCCCCGCCCCCCCACATTTGATTAAAAATGCTCTTTAAACTAAGGCTTCCTTCCTTTATATGTCACCAGTTTTATTTTAAAGAATTATGATATCCAGTACTTTTCCATGAGAGACATAGATCGACTTGGTATCCAGAAGGTCATGGAACAGACATTCGATCTGCTGATTGGCAAGTAAGTAACTACAATGGATATCTACTTCTAGGTCCCAAAGGGAACAGGACAGATTCTCAGTGGGCAGTACACTTTAGCCTGTCTCTTGAGGATAATGACCTTTCTTTTAAAATAAAAGTAAAACATGTACATATAAAAAAATTCAGAAAGGGAAAATATGAAATATAGGTCATATTTTTCTTCTGGGGTTGGGAGGGAAAACAGCTCTTATGAATTTCTCTTTCCATTTTTAATGCTTACCTTTTGAGAGGAGAAGCATTCAACTGTCCTCTTCTTCCCAGCCTCACAATTGCTTCATCTGAAAGTTTTATATTAAGCAAATCTTGGTAGTGTAGAAAGATGGGAGATGAATACTAATCAAATGCTAGTTAAGAGCATTTTCCCAGTGCCGAGTCTTCATTTCTGGGTGATTAACTGTCACCTTGGTAGTATGCCATTTCTTAAGCTGTTAAGAAGTGCAAATAATTTACTGTATAGGTGTTTGCTGTATGTTAGCTTCAGCCACTGGACACCTGGGCTAAACAAGTTAGAAGTAGGAGATGGTAAGATTGCAAACATAAACTCAGAGTTAAGTTCAGAGCTGCTGTTATTCTCTCAGAGTATAACAGCAACTGCAACTGTAACCTAGAGCAATCCAACTTAAACTACAATCTGTCAGAACCCATGTCCTATGGAAGTGAGGAATTCCCTCTGTTGATAGTTCTTAATGTAAGAGCTCTGATGCCCAGGGTAAATCAGAAATACAAATTGGAGTTAGTCTGTCTGAGGCACACAGAGCAAAGGGCAAAATTATGAAGTGGTGCATAGGCATCTAACATACTCAACAGCTTCCAGAATAGGAAATCTGGAAATGTGCTATATTAACAAAGTACTAGGATTAACAGCAACAAAATCAAGGAGTTGCAACTGTAGGAAGGACGAATGTCCAAGTACAGCCCAAATGACTATTCTTATTCTACTCCTTTCAAGAAGACAAAGGCCAATCCATCTGAGTTTCGATATTGATGCATTTGACCCTACGCTGGCTCCAGCCACAGGAACCCCTGTTGTAGGGGGACTGACCTATCGAGAAGGCATGTATATTACTGAGGAAGTACACAATACAGGTAAGCAGTGATCAACCTGCTAACTACATAATATGCTTAAGCCTCTTGCCTGCCAGGGGATCTTTTCTACTATTACGTCACTGCCGACACTGTTTTTGCTTAAACGTCTATAGCTATAAGTCATGTGGTCAGGCTAATAAGGGACAGTCATTTAGAGGCATGTTTGGACCTGGCTTTATAACAAAATATGCCAAGGTAACACTGAATAAAAAATTGTCTGTCTCCTTAAACGTGTAATAAATACAAGAATAAACTGCCAAACTGATGCAGTTCTTTGCATCTGAATTGTATAAAGGCAGATTAAGATTGAAAGCCGAGGCCAAATAGCTATAATTTTAAGCCTGACACTAAGAGGTTGGTTCACTGGGAGTTAAGAATGTCAAGTCAAAGCTTCTCTTGAAGATGTTTCAAAGCTGGACAATACCTTGGGTCCTTTCATGTAAGTCTTATACTAGGGCTTGTTTGATAGGACCTGTAATAGGGGGATACTGGAAGATGAATGGCTGACAGGAAGATGAGTAAACTGAATGCAAGATCATCGAGAGTAGCTACAAGAGGCTACTATCCCACAACTCATACTCATTTGCAAACAGTTTCCATTTCTGTCAGAAAGCTTTTGGTTTTAAGGCTACTTTAAATGACCTCTCATTGCAAAATTTAAGCAACTACCACATGGTACTTCAATACTACCTTGTGAAATTAGGGTCAAGATAGCATAGAGACCTCACACTGAAAGGTTCAGGACCATAGAAAACCCTTGACTAGTTGGGATAGATACGGAAATTGAGAAATGGTCTCCCTGGCTCTGGAGCCTACCAGAGCCTTAGGCACTAAAGAAAGGGGAAGAATGCTTGTCTATCAGATCTGACAGGGGCAAGATAGCCTTATTCTCAGACCCACAACTGTAGATGTTGTCAATTGTCCTTGGCCAGTGAACCTGGAAGTTCAATTCTCCATTCTGGTTCCCAGTAACACAACTTAGAGCACAGGCTGGTAACCTCTAGCACTTAGATGGGGCAGTGGTCATGCCATGTCCCTCCCTCCCCTGCTGCAATGTTATTCTAAAAGGCTGTCTGTCCTGACACTGTCAACTAGATAGATAAAGCAGTTTGCTTAAATTAATTTACAAGGTGGCAACAGTCTAGAAACATGGGTAATATATATTTTTAATAGCTTGTGCCCTCTTGATTTACTTCTGGGCTATGAAAAGGTCCACGTTTAGTCAGTGGAAATCAGACACACAAGCCATCAGACACAGATGAACGTGCAGGCAGGGATTGGTGGAAACGCTATAGTAACATACCTGCTCATTGTAGTTTTGCACAGCGCACTGAACTCTGCATTGCTAATAAGGGACGGCACACTGAGCGGACGTAACAGCACTGAACATAACATGTATCGGTACTATAATGTAATATTGGTAAACCAATAGGTATATTCACCCCTGCTTCCAGGCTTTATGGCCGCCCTAAATATTCAGATACTTATATTCTCCAGTGCTAGTTTCTTCAGATGACTCTTGCAGGAGGTAGATTAACTTCATCCAGAATAACCAACTATATATACCTAGAAGTATATATATATGTATGTACGTACGTACGTATGTACTGGGGTGGTGGTAGAGGGCAGGTCTGGATAGATTCTTTTCTGGTCTAATCTTCCCATCTCAAACCCTTTGGCACAAGTTCCCAAACTGTCACAGAAGGTAACTGGAGTTCAAATTAAAGTATGACCAAGTCTTCCCTTGACCAAGTGCAAGATGCTGGGTTAGTCTGATGGGAGACCTAAAAACTGTGTCCGAAGTGGAACCTGCCCTCAGAGCTCAGGGGTGAGAGTGAGATATGCAGTAATAACTATACTTTAGGGCACATCGTGCCTTAAGAGATACAGATGCAGCAAAAGAGTTCAAAAGTGGGAACCGTGCTCTGGCTAGTGAGATGTGAGAGATCTGCTCTTCATGCAACTACAGGCAGGCATCTAGGAGGGCCCAGAAACACTGGAAATGACACATTTTCCCGACTAGGTTGGAAACTCTTGCTACCACCCCCCTACCCCCCACCCCAACCCAGCTCCTACGCGAACCGGAAAGCCTGTCAGCTATGCCTGTTACGTTCACTGAACAGGGATAATTGATTTTATTACCTTAAAGGTTTCTTTCAATCCTACTCTGGTATATGAGTGTTTTTAACTTAAATTCATGCCCAAGAGAATGAGGAATAAGGGGCTTCCTGACGGTGGATAATTTTATAGTAGAAAATAACTTGTTTTTTACCTTAGCTTGTTCTACCCAGGTGGGACGACTCTCACTGAAAGTAGCAGCTAGCAAGTTTTTTTGGTCATACTTTGTTCTTTCAGGGTTGCTCTCAGCACTGGATCTTGTGGAAGTCAATCCTCGGTTGGCTGCGTCGGAGGAAGAGGCCAAGGCTACAGCCAGCCTGGCAGTGGATGTGATTGCTTCAAGTTTTGGGCAGACAAGGGAGGGAGGGCACATTGTCTATGACCAACTTCCTACTCCTAGTTCACCAGATGAATCGGAAAGTGAAGAACGTGTAAGAATTTAGGAAATACTGTGTGCGACACGTGTCTGTCGCAATGGGCATTCCAGAGTTGGGAGGCATTTGTGGTGACAGATACTAAATGATCGTCTGGGTCAGTACTGCCTTAATGAGAACATTTGTGCATTCTCACAATTGTAAAGTTTCCTTCCCCTTCATTTTGGTGACCGATAATACTGCTGTAAATGTATTTGGTTTTTTGAAGCTCACAGGGTATTAATATGTTAGAGCACTATGTAAACTTAAAGAACTCATAAACAGCATTTACTACCTTGGTATATCATACTGGTCTTATTGCTGTTCCTTCACATTTAAGTGGTTTTCCATCTTCCTCCCTCCTCCCACAGTCTGGCTACACAGTGCCTTCTTGAACCGTTAGCTCACAGCAACAGTAAGATTTTTCCACGTCTCTAACAAACACCATTCACAGAGTCACAGTCCTGGTCCACAAACCGTTCCCTGTAGGAGGTTCAGTGCTTGCGAAAGAATCTGTAATAAACCAGGCCTCCCAGGATGGCTAGCTCCAGTAAGATGACAATGGAAAGTAGCAGCTTGTTGGTTGTCACTCTACAAGGAGAAGCAAAGTGGGATGTAGTCAGAAGTCTGGATAACCTATTTCTTTCCATTCTTAATACTTAGGGGTTTGACCTGGGGCCAAGGCCAGATACTGTGAGGCAGACTGAATTTTTGATCACGTAGCCACTTAGTATTACCAGCTAAAGAAACTTATAAATAATTACTATCTACCTCACAGAAATATTGAAAATTGGGGCAATAGATACCAAAGCATATAAATGTTTTTTCTACAATGTCTTCAAACGGTAGTTAGTACTTCACTTTAAAAATAGTTTTTCTATGAGCAGCTAGTTCGAAAAATATTAAATATACATATAAGAAGTACACCATTTCTGAAATCAGGTTGAATCATATTTCAAAACAGCAGAAATACAAACCCACTACCTAACCATCTAGAGCTGCACTGACTGATTACATAATACAGCTGTGAGCACACATTAGGAGAAGGGTTGGCGACAGACACTCCAGTGCTGAAGTCCAGCTCGGGTGGGGAGAGGGGTTCCTGCTTTAGGATAAGTAACTAACTAGAAGCTGAGTAGTGCCTTTCAATCTCTTATGAACTTCTTGCCCTTTTTACTTTCTTCCTCTATGGGTACCTTTATAAAGGCAGTAAATTTTTTGAAGCTCCTATACTCTTTTCTTAACACAAAAAATCTCATCACTCTAAATTGAACATATTCCCCTATTCCACAAGGAATTTGCCACCGTTTAGGAAAATCTCACGCTCCTGCTTGTTTCATGACTCGACTGTAGTTTGTTTCATGCATACCTACACCCACTTACCCCAAATTCAGCCTCAGTGGCAATACTTCCTTTCTGCCCCTGGTTTTGTTGCTGTCAGCACTTACCTCAACATTTTTTGTTTTTTTTTTTTTAAGTCAACTTCTACTAACAAGACAGAACTCCCAAATAAGGGGTTGACTCCCATGAAGGGCAAGCAGAGCCAAAAGCAAGTACGAAGCAGTAGCAGTGAAAAGTTTTCTAATTAAGTTTTTACAGATTTATTTCCAGGAATATGAAGCTCTATTCCCATGTGCTGTCTTCTCTAAGGAAAGTAAGCTGGGATTACAAGTCCTTCCAGGGACTTCCCTGGTGGTGCAGTGGTTAAGAATCTGTCTTCAATGCAGGGGATGCGGGTTCGATCTCTGGTCGGGGAACTAAGATCCCACATGCTGTGGGGCAACTAAGCCTGCGCGCTGAAACTACTGAGCCTGTGCACCACAACTAGAGAGAAGCCCACACACCGCAACTACTGAGCACGTGCACGGTAACGAAAAAAACATCCCGCATGCCGCAACAAAGAGCCTGCGTGCTGCAACTAAGACCCAAAGCAGCCAAATAAATAAATAAAATAAAAGTCCTTCCAATGGACAAAGTTTCCACTGCTCTAAATCAGAGCAGTATATATACTTTTAACAAAGGACTTTGTCCTGGGATATTTAACTATACGATATTTTTTATTTCTTCTGCTTTATTAGCACCTTTGCCAGTCACTGTTTAAAGCTTTGACATTCTTGGTTGAAAGATATTAGAATTAAGAGAAATTAATCTTGTGACTATTTTTAAAACTTACTTTCTGGACATTGAACGGAGAATCTTCCGACTTCTGCTCAAGTTTTCACCTGTGTTTACCAGCTGAGAAGAGAAAATAGCAATTATTTCCCCCTTCTTTCAAAAGTACACACTATAGAATTGAACATTCCTAAATTGACAGTGGGCATTAAGGGGTATATGTTGAAAAACTCCCAGAAATCAAATCAATTTAAATGATGGCCTCTGCATATAAGCAGAAGAAACTGGAAAGGATAATATACTTTAGTACTCATCAAGTAGGCCTAGGAATTATTATATCCCAAGGTTGCTGTGGGGAGACTTCTGGGACTGGGCTAATCTTTCACCTTGACTACTCAAAACAAAGTCTTCAAGTGTACCTGCCAGTAACTGACGTAACTGAGCAACTTAAGATTTGAATTTCATCAGCCAAACTCCAGAAGAGCCTCTTGAGTTAATGTTTGTTTTTGCAGGCTGGTGGACTACCATTTTTGGGATCTGGTTCTTTCTTTTTTCTTTATCCCTTTAAGAGACACACTGAATTGTGAAAGGAATTAAATATTTTTTGAAGCCTTTTTTATTCCCTTTTGGTTGCCTGTTACTAATCTATATAGCTGGAGGATATTTCAACAGATGCCACCTGCCATCTGTTCCTGTTCCCCAGCGACCTTGTTAAGTTGATCTCTCAGCTCATTTCTCAGCTTTTAAGTTCAACTAATCCACCTGGTTAAGTTCAGAAGTGAAAAAAACATACAACCTGTAAAACAAATTGCCTTCTCTACAGCTTAACTTGAATTCGGTACTTTATTGTGGATTTTCACTAAGGAGGGAAGGGGGCATCATTTTGACTTAATTTTAAGAATGGAGAATTACAGCTACTAAGCTGGAAAAATAACTCAGTGTGGGGATTTCAGATGATTTTCTCATATATCTAAGTCTTGCCCACAGTATCTGTTTTTCAGTTTGGATCTGCCTCACGCTCTTAAGAATACAGCATTCCATTGGCAAGTTGTACTATTTTCAAAATTCCTTTGCAGATGGTACAGAAAGGAAGGAATGAATTGTTTTCCAGAGCCTCTTAGAGTGTAGTAGATTAGACACCACAGTATAATCATCATTTGGCCTGAGTATTTGTTTTCTTCTCACAATGATCTCCCTTACCTTAGGTAACAGTAAAGAGTTAGAGCCCAGAATTGAACCTCTCTAAATTGTCAGTAGTACTATTTTATGACATGTGGAAAATAGCCTTGGCTCTAAATGACATGAAAGCATCATCTACTTAAAGAGATCTTAGCTTTCCTAAGAATAGCAGATGTTCTACTAGACATATGAGAAATGAAAATCTGATTCATAATACAGGACCTAGTAAAAGGATGGAGTGGCTACAATCTTATTTGACAATCTTCAATAAATGCAGAAATTGGATTTCTGCAGCCCACCCCCTACCCGCCCCCCATGACTTCTAAATCTTAGAAGTAAAATTACTTCCAAGGGATATCTTTCAGCCAAGCAAACTACAGACAGAGAAAAGAGTAAGAACCTAAAAGGTCATACCCTGAATTTGGAACTGTGGTAGCTTCTGGCACTAGCAAGGCATCGGGGTGTAACGGGCCCACCTACTTTCCCCACTCTTGCCCCTCTCCCCATCCACTCAGACTTACTCTACTCTTGGTACGTTCCAACTGTTCACGTTGCTCCCCCAGTTCTTCTATGATTTCTGAGCCAATCTGGTCAGTCTCTGCAGCAATCCGATGAGAACGCTCAATACTCTGGGTGGCCCGGTTCAGGCTGTCAGTGCCTTGCAGAAGCAATGCCCTTTGAGGCTGTAGCCGATTCTGACAACAGTATGGAAGGGAAATGTTATACTTCTTCCATTATAAATGAAGTTATAAGAAGGAATATCGTGTGCAATAATTTTCATTACTTTTAAGGCAACCAAAGATGCTAACAAATCAAACTAAAAGAGAACCTGGGATTCAATCTAGGATCATAATACCTCCCAATTCACTGCTTCTTACACTTAAGTGAGGCAAGAAAAGGATTAAACACATCAGAGCATTTTCCCTGTGCTCCTGATGAATTTGAACTGGTTCATGTGCTTTCTGGACTAGCAACTTCTGAGAGGCAATGGCCCTGATGTGGGGTACAGTAGCTTCCCCAAAATGCATACAGCCTGTAATTTTGAGAGAGCAAACCAACTAAACTCTACCGCCCTAGAAATAGTTTAGTTCACTGAAAATGCCCACTGATTGGTATTGAGGATTGAGGGACCATGAATAAGCTATTTGTTTTCAGCACATATAGAACTCATTTAAAAGTGTGAGACACTACCACATTCTGGGAAAAAAGTGGCTACACTCTTGGTAAGCCTCCAAAAGAATTTCACCTTAGGCCAAACACAGAAAACAAAAACTGAAGTTGTTGCACTGGTGATTTGCTCTCAGGGAAGGTAATATCTGGAGCCAAAAAAGCTGCCCTAATTTCCCAAGCACCCTATTTCTAAATCTCCACCCAAGTTTTATTCCACCTATAATCCTAAGCACAGAAGGCAAAAGGACAGAAGTAGCCTTTGTCAGGCCAGAAATAACCACTGACAGAAATGGATGCAGCTCTAAGTTCTCAGCTATTCAAAGCACGCATGTGAACACACTCAAAAAGGGGCTGGCTCACAAGGCCTATTACTGAGCAGGTGACTATTAGCACTAGACCCCACCACCAAGAAGGCAAAAGATGCATCCCCAGATCAGAAGCAACAAGAAGGCTTTTCAGTTCATATATGGCATATGAACAAGTGGATGAGGAAACCACTGAATGAGGCTGAAATAAATCCCAGTTACATTGGCTTATAAAGCAGCAGGAAAAAGGGGGTTTAAAAATAAAAGATGGGGATTTTCAACTGATTAGGCTTAAGAAAGAGCAGGAAGAGACAGTAAGGTCACACAGATCAACCCCAGATTCGGAACAATAATTCTACTGCAGGTGGTTTGTATATCTAAATAGTTTCTGAAACTAATAATTTTAAAGCAAAATTATTATTTGGAATTATCTCCCCCCTTTTTGTTTTCAGGGTTTTTTGGTCACAAATGACCAAAGTCACTATACACCTTTCACCTCACTTTAACAAGCTCTACTTGCCAGCCTTTTCTCACCCTCCTTTCACAAGTGAATTTTGAAAATTTAACATTCTCAAATACTCTAGTTTTGACATCAGGAATGTCAGGCTAGTATCATTTGAATATCTCTTAAACTATATTCAGGATGTATCATGAAATAGGATTTGTTTAAAATTGTGCCATTAGCCTTTCTACATCCGTGCAGTCTGCACTGGTGGGCCCTGTTCACTTCTCTCCCACATTACTGGTCAGGCCATTTCTACTTTGTGGTGTGGAATATAATCCCAAATGTAACACATAAAATTTAATCTTTGTGAAGTTTTATTCCTTTAACCGTGTTCTCTAGACAGTTTGAGAATACAGGTTTTCGGCTTAGACAGTCTAATTTTATAAATGAGAATACTGGAGGCTAGAGAGTCAGTCTGGCGCACTTTCTATCACAACAAAGTAAGGTGTTAGCCCGCTTTTTAAGAAGCAGCCTGCTTTCTCTACTGTATCTGGGCTGTTGGGCCATCCTGATATAAATGTAAGGGAAAGCATGGGTTAATTTTGTAAGAATACTCTGATAAATTAAAAGCCTAACTGAACTTTGGGGGCATATGTGAGAAAGAAACTGGATCAATGAGTCAGACTACAGAGTCCAGATGTAATATGAATAGGTAACACTTGTGTATCACCACTACACACCAAGCACTGTTTTATACATAAAGGATACAAAGAAATCTAAACAAGCAAATTGTTTGGAATGATCTGCATTAAATTCAGTAGAGGTGGGCACCCAAGGGGAAAAGGGGAATTGGATGCAAGAAAGAGGATAAGGTGGAAAAAAAGTCAAGTATGCACTGATGACATGAACTGTATACTCTACAATATGGTTAATCATTGTACCACAGACCAGTAAAGGAAAAGACAGCTGAAGCTTACCATGTGCTCATTCTCTACAGCATATGTACCATATTTCATGTCTCCTCGACCCCCAGGAGTGGCTGTCAAAGGTGTGCTTCTCACTTCCCGATGGAGTTTGGCAAGGTCCTTCCGGTAGGTTCGAAGCTTAGACATCATAGGGTTACGAAAAGATAGGGGGGCATAACGTAGTTCCTCTTCCATCTCTGCCAGCTAGGAAGGCAGAAAGTAGTGAGTAGATGGTCTGCTTCTGTTCTCTCTCATATGGGTAATACGTCTAGTTTGGACTAATCAAACCACAGATCACCGTCAATAAATACTCAACCATGTGGTCCAGGAGGGCAGGAACCACATGTGACACGTTCACTTCATTACTCTTAGTGCCTGGCACAGTGCCTAGCAGGCATAGAACAGGCCTTCAAAAAGTATGTGATGAATGAGTGAGAAAACTAACAAGTACCTTATAGCTTATTAAACATTTTTTACATGCATTCTCTCATTTATTCCTCACAACAGATCAATAAGGTAGGAAATACTACTTCTACTTCATATATAAGACTTGATGAAACCTGCTCAAGATTACATAACAAGAGAAGTCAGGATTCAAAAATCTTCAAATTCTCTTTTCAGTATACCAAGTTCTTACTTGTTATGGTTCAAGTGCTTTCATGAAGCACTCTGAGATCTACTGTACTAAAAATGCTACGGGTATGGCATCAAGGTTCTTCCCTTCCTCCTCCTTCTGAAAATCAACTGTTTGTCTCCATGTCAGAATAACCAGGGGTCCAAATCATTCCCATTTTTCTGGGATAAGTAAACTGTAACACCTAGACCCAATTTACAAGAAGCCGTCTGTCTGGGATGGCCAGAGTAGGACTGGTTAATTTTTTTAAGTTCAGGGAAAGAAAGTATCTAAGCACCAAACAAATAAATTGGTATTAATTAAAAGGTTTTTGAAATGCTACCAAGATGTTAAGTGAAAAAGAAGACTGGCTCTGTAACAGGTATCATGGATATGCCCAGCTGTACACAGGTATTAGAAAAGTTTCTGGTACTCCCATTATGAAGGAGATAGTTTCCACAGTCTGGTAGGCTGATCCTTCTTAAAATAGATGCAGAATAGAGAAAAGGATGCAGATAAGCTTAACTTCTCAGAACTGCATTGAGATAAGGAAGTTGTTCTTCAACAAGCAATAAAGAAGTTCTCTGGCTTAAAAAGAATTTTTCAGTCTACTCTGGAGTAGCAAATACTAGGGGCAACTATTTCTTTGGAGTACTACCAGGGACCTGGATTTTAGCTCCAGCCTCCTAAAAGGTTTTGCTGAAGCCAGAGCACAATGATATGGAGAACAGAGGACGCTTACTTCGAAAAGGTGAGAGCAAAACTTGCTTTTTGTTTCTTTGTTTGTTTTTTGTTGTTGTTAAAGAAAAGGCACAGATTAAGAGAGAAGCAGTTCTTAAACTGCTCAGCAACCTGGACCAACATCTGACAAGCTTTGGGTCCTGACTGGGAACTCATCCTGTCCATGCATGCCTTGCCGAAGGTACCAAATCCTCCTGTCTTTTAAAACAGAAGGGAACAGGGACTTCCCTGGTGGTCCAGTGTGGTAAAGAATCCGTCTTCCAATGCAGGAGACGCAGGTTCGATCCCTGGTCAGGGAACTAAGATCCCACGTGCTGCTGGGCAACTAGGCCCACGAATTACAACTACTGAGCTCGCACGCCTCAACTAGAGAGCCCACGTGCTGCAAACTACAGAGCCCACGTGCCACAACTACAGAGCCCATTACTAGAGAGAGAAAAAAAACCCGCACGCCACAACTAGAGAGAAGCCTGCCCACCACAACGAAAGATCCTGCGTGCTGAAACTAAGACCCGGAGCAGCCCCCAAAATAAATAAATAAATAAATAATAAAATAAAAACTACACTGGCATATATGCAAAATTCAACACTCTCCAAAACAAACAAACAAACAAAAAAAACCCCCAAAACCAGAAGGGAACATGGCTAGAACCACCTCTGAGCTCCATTTTGTGTGACAGTAAGTTTAACAAAGGAGAATAACTGATCTCAATGGCCAGCTTTTAAAATGAGATTTTAAAAGACCACCCAGGCAGAAGTATGAGAATGTCCTTATTACAGCAGCAATGTATTATCAAAGACTCATTTCAGGAGAGTCTCCAAGCTTTACCCATTTGTGTTTGCCCCTCAACACCCAGCCCCATCAACTGGCCTCATTTGGTAAGAAATAATCAAAAGCAAGATCAATGGACAGGAACAGTTAATCTGTGATCAGGTCACAAGCATTACTTCTGGAAAAGACCAACAAACAGGAAGAAGATATAAGGACTTGTTCCTTGTTCTCACCGTTTCATTTGCTTCCTGTTGCTTTTCATCAAAATCTCTGATCAACTTCTTCTTCTCTTCTGGAAAAGACAGACAAGTTTTCAATGCTCAGTCCTGCTTCCAAACATTCCTAGAGGCTATATCCCCTGCTTAGAATAAACTCCACATTCCTTTCCTGAGGGTACTACTACAGTACTTAATCACCCCTAAAAGACATTTAGAAACATAGGGGAACTAGTTATCACAGTAACTGGGGGGAAGGGAGAGGGACGGTATTACCATTGGCATTAAGTGTCCAGGGAACAAGAGTATGACAGTCCTGCATAACAATGATCTGGCCCCAAAGACCAACAGCATCCCTACTAGGAAAGACAACAGGTCTAAATCAATCATTGTCAGTCATTTTTCACCCATCCTAACAGGAACCAGGCACACTTTCATCAATAAGAATGTTTAACAATACTAGTTCTCTGAAATCTTTGTCCCCATTTTCACTCCCACTGTAAATCACATCTCTATATTAACCCTTATCCACTGCTGTTCTCCAAACAAATTCAAAACCCACCTACTCTGCTCACTGGAGAGACTGCATGGTATACAGCACAAGTTTCTTAGCCACACCCACGGGCAGTGGTATGGGAAATGACGTAAAATACCACTGACTCACACAGGGAAAGTCACTCCTTGTTCAGTACTTTGCATCATATCATTTTAGTGCTAGTATGTCTTTAACAACTAAAAATTACTAATCTCCCCTTTTAACAAAAACAGAACAGGCTTTAGCTTCAAAGCAATAACATCTAACTAAAACAGCACTGTTTTGCCTTCACTGTATTTTTTCTGATCATTTAGATAGGTTCTATAGATTTTCCATTTAAGGTAGTGATATAAAATTTCCTTTTAAAGTAACTTTATGTATTAAATAAATGCATTTTACATGAAATACTCATATAAATAAAATGATTAATTATAGTAAAATGGTGCTTGGACACAGCAAAAATGTTGAAGGGAGTACTGGCATGCTGTCACCTGGTAAACATCTGTATGGGGGAAGTGCTGGTGAGTAAAGGGGCTTAGGTTCTGGTTCTAGCTTTGGGTCTGACTCAACATGTAAGCTTGGATAATTCTCTTCATCTCTTTGGGACCTAACCTCCTTCCTTGGCTATAAAATGAGGAGGTAGATCATACCTAACAGGCATAGTTTTTTTTTTTTTTTTTTAATTTTTTTTTGGCTGCATTGGGTCTTCATTGCAGCATGCGGGCTTTTCTCTAGTTGCAGCGAGCGGGGGCTACTCTTCGGTGCGCGGGTCTTCTCTTGTTGCGGAGCACGGGCTCTAGGCATGCGGGCTCAGTAGTTGTGGCTCACAGGCTCTAGAGCACAGTCTCAGTAGTTGTGGCACACAGGCTTAGTTGCTCCATGGCATGTGGGATCTTCCCAGACCAGGGCTCAAACCCGTGTCCTCTACATTGGCAGGCGGATTCTTTACCACTGCGCCACCAGGGAAGCCCTTATTAGGGCTTATTAGCATATCTAACAAGCAAAAATTAGTCCTATTTATGAGTTTTTTTTTTAATGTATACATCCAAATGAATGTTCTCCCTGGAAATCTATACATAATCTACTTATTACCACAAAGTTGTCATTGCTTACAATATTTTTTGAACTCATCTTTTGGAATTATGTTCACAATCTGGGGATATAGTTTTCTTTAATTGTGGTAAAATATATACATAACATAAAATTTACCATTTTGACTGTTTTTAAGTATACAGTTAAAGGGCATTAAGTACATCCACAATGTCGTGCAACCATC
Organism: Pseudorca crassidens; assembly: GCF_039906515.1. NCBI lineage: Eukaryota > Metazoa > Chordata > Mammalia > Artiodactyla > Delphinidae > Pseudorca > Pseudorca crassidens. Next base: position 34,861,823 of record NC_090296.1, on the reverse strand, counting down.
ACCATTATCCACCTCTAGAACCTTTCCATCATCCCAAACTGAAACTCCATACCCATTAAACACTAACTCCCCATTTCCCCTCTCCCTGGACTCTGGTAACCACCATTCTACTTTCTGTGTCTATGAATCTGACTACTCTAGGCACCTCATATAAGAGGAATCTTACAATTTCACTTACCATAATGTCTTCAAGGTTCATCCATACTGTAGCATGTATAAGGACACGGTCTTTTTTTTTTTTTTTTCGGTACGCGGGCCCCTCACTGTTCTGGCCTCTCCTGTTGCGGAGCACAGGCTCCAGACGCACAGGCTCAGCGGCCATGGCTCACGGGCCCAGCTGCTCCGCGGCATGTGGGGTCTTCCCACACTGGGGTACGAACCCGTGTCCCCTGCACCGGCAGGCGGACTCTCAACCACTGCGCCACCAGGGAAGCCCAGGACACGGTCTTTTAAAAAGCTCAATGTGATTTCTAAATACAAGCCAGCACTTCCATCAACTGAAGAAAGAGCAATCTTTTCCAATGCCAAGAAAACAGCTGAGTTGCGCTTACAAAGGGATGGCAATTGGGTACTCGACATGCTGTCCTAAGATTTTCTTGGATAATTCTGTTTACCCTGATTTTCATCTCACACCTTGACTTTAAAGCCAAATACCATGTAAGATGTAACACCACTGTAATGCTTTATATGCATTTACATTTTGTTAATCACAACAGCATCTAGCATGTCAGCTGTCCACTGCTTTTCAAATGATCATAAATCATTTTGCTTGTGTATATTCTATATTCTCAACTTGAGATCAAGCTCCTTCTGAGTAGAGAAATTTACTTTTTCTTTTATACATCCCATAGCTTCTAGAACTCTAAACCTGGTAGGGTACTCCTTAGACACTGCTATTGCCTACAAGAGCAAACGACAATGCACCCTTTACTAAGCTGCCTTTGTTGTCATGTGACATTCCCTAAATAGGTACTCCAGGTAAACTATTTCTCACTACACACCACTCACAAAACCCAGGGTTTTTGTTTTGTTTTGTTTTGTTTTGTTTTGTTTTTGCGGTAAGCAGGCCTCTCACTGCTGCGGCCCCTCCCCTTGTGGAGCACAGGCTTCGGATGCACAGGCTCAGTGGCCATGGCTCACGGGCCCAGCCGCTCCGCGGCACATGGGATCTTCCCGGACCGGGGCACGAACCCGTGTCCCCTGCATTGGCAGGCGGACCCTCAACCACTGCGCCACCAGGGAAGCCCAAAACCCAGGGTTTTTTGTTTAAAAAAAAAAAAAAATAGGAGAAAGTTCAGCCCTGGCAAAGGGCCTACTTCTTGACTAACCATGATGTAACTGAAATAAGTGCCAAAGCAGCTGTTATTATCCTTGAGTAGTCTGCGTTTTCAGCTATCAGCAGTGACATAATATCTGCAGTCAAGAATGGCCACTTCCATGGAGAGCTATCATATTATTTTGTAACAAGCATTCACTAAAGTGTTGAGTGTCGTCACTCCTCTGAATAGGCACATCTCCAAACTCAAGCACACTCACTTCTGATCCAAGATGACAGTATTCTCTAAGTGCATTCCCGTCCTAGATTTTTCTACATCTCTATTAGTCATAAATTTTCCTCCTTTATTCTTTCTTTGTTAAAAGACATGAAAATCTGCATTCCTAAGAATGACTCAAAGAAAGTAGCTACATAAATAAGAGTGTGGGGGTGGGGGGGAAGGAGGCAGCACACAGAATCTTGATCCTTTCACTAACTTCCCTGCATGATTCTGCTATTCTCAGTCTTTTTGGAATACTCTGCTCTCTATCTAATTTCATAAGGCATGCATTCTACTAGGAGTGCTCTACAACTTATACACTTTTAAAGGTTCAAGAGGTTAAACCCCTACCCAACTGAGAGGTATTAATAGCTGTTCCTTTATGCTTTAGACTCAGAATTGTGAAATCAATGAATATAAGAGCTGAGATGGACCTCAGAGATCATCTAGTCTAACCTTCTCATTTAGCAGTTGAGGAAATTAGAGCCTGCAGAAACTGTCTTCCCCAAGGCCACAGAAGGAGTAGATGTGTAGCAACACTAGTTCCAGAATGCAAGTCTCCTGACTCCCAACCCAGTGCTTCTGTACACTATAGTGTTGAGGGGCATTTTCGTGCTCCCAGGTATACAGGTATAATATGTTCAAACCTCTTAACCTCTTAATTTTTTATGGAGTTAGAATTAACACTACAATCAACTACAAAACAACAGGACTGATACTGGGTAGAACAGACACCAGAAACAAGAGTGAGCTACTCCAAATAACACTATCCCCTACCTCACATGCCTTCCCAAACCCTTCACCTGTGACTGACTCACTCTGAAGCTGAATGTTTGGTAAACTGGGTGGATGGCCGCACAATGCCCCGGACATGGAATAAAATGGAAACACCCAGCTCTGAAAGTGCTAGAGGAAACCTACCTCATGTTCGACCAAGGTGGCAGCCTCTCTTTCTTATAGGCTATTTGAATTGCCAGCCCAAGAATGACTAACCTTGGTCCATCAGAACTGTGGAAATAACTTCAGTTTCACCAGGATCTTTAAAATCTGTGATTAATGTTTTTGGCGCCCCATTGTGGCATTTCTAGGACCTACATCCTCTTTGTAGACCACATGGTTACCTGATCCTCTCTAAGCCTGTTTCCTCAACTATAAATAAATATAACGGTACTGACCTCATACAGTTGTCTGAAAGAGTTAAAAGAGACAATACACATAACAAACACATAACAAATGCCAAGCATATTAAGGGTTCAATAAATAGTAACTACCACTGTTTTTTAAAAGTAAATTCCTAGGTAGGAAAAACTAAGCAAAAACAAAATTCACCAAAGAATATGAAGAGTGTTGGAAAAATTAAAATTCTGCAGTTAGTGAGTAATTGTGTTTACCAACCTGCTACATATGGTCCTTCATAGTTATTATTTTTTCTGGTTTCTAAAATAATGGAGTCTCACGTATAGATACTGAAATTTAAGTGAATTAAAATGAAAAACTTTCAATAATTTTATAATGTTCATTAATAATGTGCCTTCAAAAAAAATAATGTGCCTTCAGGTGCTACAAAACTAAAACTAAAAGTCATGACTATAGGTACTTACTCTATTAATTGGATAAGAATTTATAGCAGTCTGAGGTATTTGGAGAGACATCTTCATATGCTGCAAAGCTAAGACTAGAAATTATGGTTGTAGGTACTTAATGTAATATTATATGGATTAATAATTATCACATATGCTAATGGATTGTCACTGTCATACAAAATTCCTAAAGTAGGACACATTGTGTCTGTTATCCTATCCCTTTTTTAAATAGGTATATAGATAGATAGATAGATTTTAAAAGTGGTGAAACTGTGGAAAACATGGCAGAATAGAAATAAAATCACACTGAGTTTTTATAACCAATCATATATTATTACTATTTTCTTCCCAACAATTCACAGTATTTATACAATCATTCAACAAATATTTATAGAGCACCCAGTATGTACTAGGCACTGCTCTAGGTGCTTAGGATACATAATTAACCAAACAGACAAAATATAGAGCTTATGATAGAAGAGGGAACACTTCCAAAGTTTTTTAAGAGGCCAGCACTACACTGATACCAAAACCAGCGAAGAACACCACAAAAAAAATATAGGCCAATATCCCTGGTGAACACAGATGCAAAAATCCTCAACAAAATAATAGCAAACTGAATGGCATTTTCTATAGAAATAGAACAAACAATCCAAAAATTTTTAGGTAACCACAAAAGACCCCAATTAGCCAAAGCAATCTTGAAAAAGAACAACAAAGCTGGAGGCATCATGCTTTCTGATTTCAAACTACAGCTGACCCTTGAACAACAAGGGTTTGAACTGAGCGGGTCCACTTATACACAGATTTTTTTTCAATAGTAAATACTACAGTACCACATAACCTGTGGTTGGCTGAATCTGCAGATAGTGAGGAAACTTGGATAGGAGGGCCAACAAGTTACACTCAGATTTTCAGCTGCGCAGAGGGTTGGCACCCAGGGTCAACTGTATATTACAAAGCTATAATAATGAAAACAGTATGGTACTGGCATAAAAACAGATTCAAAGCTCAATGGAATGGAAAAGAGAGCCCAGAAGTAAGTCCACACATATATGGTCAATTCACTTACAACAAAGGAGCCCAGAATATACAATGGGGAAATGTATTAGGAAAAACCCAGTCTTTCTCCCTCCTATCTTTCTCTCCTGTATAGGAAAAAACTTAGTCCTTCCTCCTGTTGTTTGTTTCCCGTGTGTCTCCTTTACTACTCACAAAGAACACTTCACTTTTGGTCTCCGAATGTATGGGTTTTTTCCCCACAGCAGCAATTCTCTGAGACACCAGCTGGGTGTCCTGCAATTCGACTCAATTCTGACGCTATCTACCCAGAGACAGTATCAGATTCCAGAGGTTCAGGGCTCAGTCCCACAAGACTGGCCCCACCACCACCTCAGATGCCAATTGCAAGTAGTAGGTCCTCAGGTTACCCACAACTTCTGTCCAATTTGGTTACAAACTGGAGGTTCCCATGACCCCCTCCTCAGATTCAATTAATATGGTAGAAAGGCTCACAAAACTCAGAGAAACACTTACTTAGGTTTACCAGTTTATTAAAGGACATGATAAAGGATACAGATGAAAAGCCAGATGAAGAGAGACATAGGGCAAGGTCTTGGAGGGTCTCTTTCCCCTCCTGTTCTGTCCCGCAGGACCTTCTGTCCCCGCAGAGTTGAGGTGCACCACCCTCCCAGTGTGGATATGTTCAACCACCTGGAAGCTCTCTGAGCCCCATACTACTGAAATTTTATGGAGGCTCCCTCACATAGACATGGTTAATTATTAATTCCATTTGAAGCCCCTTTCCCGTCTCCAGAGAAGTGTGGAGCAGGACTGAAAATCCAAGCTTCTAATCATGGGTTGGTCTTTCTGGTAACCAGCTCCCATCCAGAAGCCACCTAGGAGCCCACCCAGAGCAGCCTCACTGAATAAAAGATGCTCCCAGAAATTACAAGGGTTTTAGAAGCTCTGTGCCAGGAGAGAGAGAAATATTTGTTTCCTGTTCCCTCACGGAAAAGGACAGTCTCTTCAATAAATGGTGTTGGGAAACATTTGACAGTCACATGCAAAAGAATGAAACTGGGCCACTATCTTTACACTATATACAAAAATTAACTCAAAAAGGATTAAAGACGTGAATGTTGACAATGATATTTTGGATTTGGCACCAAAAGTAAAAGCAACAAAAGCAAAAATAAACTAGCAGGGCTACATCAAACTAAAAGCTTCTGAGAGATCCTAGGCAAAACATGCTCTGGCATAAATTATACCAATGTTTTCTTAGGTCAGTCTCCCAAGGCAATAGAAATAAAAACAAAAATAAACAAATGGAACCTAATCAAACTTACAAACTTTTGCACAACAAAGGGAACCATAAACAAAACGAAAAGACAACCCACAGAATGGGAGAAAATATTTGCAAACGATGCAACCAACAAAGGCTTAATTTCCAAAATATGCAAACAGTTCATACAATTCAACGACAAAAAAACAAACAACCCAGGGCAGGGTTTCCCTGGTGGCGCAGTGGTTGGGAGTCTGCCTGCCAATGCAGGGGATGTGGGTTCGTGTCCCGGTCCGGGAAGATCCCACACGCCGCGGAGTGGCTGGGCCCGTGAGCCATGGCCGCTGAGCCTGCGTGTCCGGAGCCTGCGCTCCGCAACGGGAGAGGCCACAACAGTGAGAGGCCCGTGTACCGCAAAAAAAAAAAAAAAAACCCAAAAAAGAAAAAGAAAAAACAAAAAACCCCCAAACAACCCAATAAAAAATGGGCAGAAGACCTAAATAAACATTTCTCCAAAGAAGACATACACAGATGGCCAGTAGGCACATGAAAAGATGCTCAACATCACTAATTATTAGAGAAATGCAAATCAAAGCTACAATAAGGTAACACCTCACACCAGTCAGAATGGCCATCATTAAACAGTCTACAAATAACAAATGCTAGAGAGGGTTTGGAGAAAAGGGAACCCTCTTACACTGTTGGTGGGAATGTAAATTGGTGCAGCCACTATGGAAAACTGTATGGAAAAGAGTTGCCATATGATACAGCAATCCTACTCCTGGGCATATACCCAGACAAAACTATAATTCAAAAAGATACACGCACCCCTATGCTCACAGCAGCACTATTCACAACAGCCAAGACATGGAAACAACCTAAATGTCCATGAACACATGAATGGATAAAGAAGATGTGGGATGTGGGGTGTGTGTGTGTGTGTGTGTGTGTGTATAAATAAATATATATAAAACATTGGAATATTACTCAGCCATTAAAAAGAATGAAATGCCATTTGCAGCAACATGGATGGACCTAGAGATTATCATACTAAATGAAGTAAGTCAGAAAGAGAAAGAGAAATACCATATGATATCACTTATATGTGGAATCTAAAATACGATACAAATAAACATATCTACAAAACAAAAACAGGGGGACTTCCCTGGGGGTGCAGTGGTTAAGAATCCTCCTGCTAATGCAGGGGACACTGGTTCGAGCCCTGGTCCAGGAAGATCCCACATGCCACAGAGCAACTAAGCTCATGCTCCACAAAACTACTGAGCCTGTGCTCTAGAGCCTGCGAGCCACAGCTACTGAAGCCCATGTGCCTAGAGCCCGTGCTCCACAACAAGAGAAGCCACTGCAATGAGAAGCCCGCGCACCGCAATGAAGAGTAGACCTAGCTCGCTGCAACTAGAGAAAGCCTGTGCACAGCAATGAAGACCCAATGCAGCCAAAAATAAATCAACTAAAAAACAAACAAAACAAAACAGGGACTTCCCTGGTGGTCCAATGGTTAAGATTCTGTGCTTCCACTGCAGGGAGCAAGGGTTAAGATCCTATATGCCACGTGGTGCAGCCAAAAAAAAACCCAAAACAAAACCAAAACCAAAACCAAACAAAAACAGACTCACAGATATCGAGAACAGACTTGTGGTTGCCAAGGGAGAGAGGGGGTAGGGGAGAGAAGGAATGGAAGTTTGGGATTAGCAGAGGTAAACCGTTATATATAGGATGGATAAACAACAAGGTCCTACTGTATAGCACAGGGAACTATATTCAGTATCCTGTGACAAACCATAATGGAAAAGAATAGGAAAAAGAATATATATATGTATAGCTGAGTCACTTTGCTGTACAGAAGAAATTAACACAACATTGTAAATCAACTACATTAAAAAAAAAAAGGCAAAAAACACACACCAGAAAATACATTGCTTGAAAAAAAAAAAAAAAAGCTTCTGGATAGCAAAAGGAAACTATCAACAAAATGAAAAAAATTTATTTACTGGGAGAATATATTTGTAAATCATATATCCGATAAGGGGCTAGTATCCACAATATATAAAGAACTCATACAAATGAATAGCAAAAACCCAAACAATCCAATTATAAAATGAGCAGAGGATGTGAATAAACATTTTTCCAAAGAAGACATACAATGGACAACAGGTACATGAAAAGATACTCAACTTGACTAATCATCAGGGAGATGCAAATCAAAGACACAATGAGATATCCCCTCACACCTGTTAGAATGGCTATTATCAAAAAGACAAGAAATAACATGTGCTATAGAAATTCAAAGAGATATCAGTATGGCTGATAGCAGTTTTAAATGCCTTCATGAAAAGGATCAAATTAAGCAGTTTAAACATTTAAACTTCTTCTTGTTACTTAAGTAACAAGAAATAAAGAAGAATGCCAATACATGCTGGCTGTGTGATCCTTTTAATATCATATGAGAAGGCATCTATAAGAGTGAACTGATTATCCATTTAACTAACTTCTTCAGGGGTCATTTTTAGAATTAGATTTGCTTATGCTTCCCATTAACAAAAGAATGATTCTCATGTAAATGTTAAAATTTTAAGCAGTGTTTTATGGACTGAGGCCAACATTTTCTTCTGGAGAAAGTAGTCTCTACAATTGGAATGTAATTAATAGAAAACCATGATTTGATTTTCAAATCATTAGTTTCGTACATAAGCATTCATTCAATGAGTACCTGTTGAACATACCTACAGAAGATTAAATTGGCAGGTCAGATTTCACCTGCAGATTTGCTCTGTTTGGTCCATAAAGCATTTGAAAAATATCTGAGTTGGGGGCTTCCCTGGTGGCACAGTGGTTGAGAGTCCGCCTGCCGATGCAGGGGACAAGGGTTCGTGTCCCGGTCCGGGAAGATCCCACATGCCGTGGAGCGGCTGGGCCCGTGAGCCATGGCCGCTGAGCCTGTGCGTCCGGAGCCTGTGCGTCCGGAGCCTGTGCTCCGCAACTGCAACGGGAGAGGCCAGCAACAGGAGAGGCCACAACAGTGAGAGGCCCACGTACCGCAAAAAAACCCATAAAAAAACATAAACAAAACAAACAAACAAAAAATATCTGAGTTGGTGGCTCACAAATAAAAATCAAGAGGCTTCATGTATTTAAAAAAAAAGAAAGAAAGAAACAACATGTGTTGATGAGCTTATGTCCTAGATCAGTGGCCTTCAAACTTGACAGGCATCAGAAATCCCCCAGAGGGCTGTTAAAATAGACTGTTAAAACAGTTAATGATTCAATAAGTCTTGGGTGGGAACCAAGAATGTGCATTTCTAACAAGTTTCCAGGTGATGCTGATGCTGTTGGTTCAGGGATCATACTTTGAAAACCACTGTTCTACTGAAAGGAAGACAAATAATATACTATAAATATCATAAATATGTAAAGTGTCTGGGCTTCCCTGGTGGCGCAGTGGTTAAGAATCCGCCTGCCAATGCAGGGGGCATGGGTTCCAGTCCTGGTCCGGGAAGATCCCACATGCTGTGGAGGAACAAAGCCCGCGCGCCACAACTACTGAGCCTGTGTGCCACAACTACTGAAGCCCGCGTGCCTAGAGCCCATGCTCTGCAACAAGAGAAACCACCGCAATGAGAAGCCCGCGCACCGCAACAGAGTAGCCCCCACGCACCGCAACTAGAGAAAAGCCTGCACGCAGCAACGAAGACCCAACACAGCCATAAATTAATTAATTAATTAATTTAAAAAACTATGTGAAGTGTCTAGTGTGTTAGAAGATACGTGCTCTAGAAAATAAGGAAAAGTAGTGCAAGGTAAGGGTAGTTGTATACAGAGCTGGTATTCTTATGTTTTATTTAAATAAAATATCCAATTTCCCATATAATAGGAATAATGGCTAATCGCTGTTACTACTGTTAGGCAGTATTTTAAGGGCTTTACATATATTAGCTCGCTTGATCCTCAAAAAATCCCTATGAAGTAAATATAATGACTGATTCCCATTTTGCAAGGGAAACTAATTATGTTAAAGTAAGTTGTTCAAGGTCACCAAGCTATTAAGAGGTGGACCCAGGATATGAACTCAGGCAGTCTGGCTCTAGAATCCTTGCTGTTAAATATTACAATACCCTGCCTTTCAATTCATGTATCTTCTTCATAAATGTTATTTTTAATGGTAGGAGAAGAAATATCTGTCAGGCTAGAATGGACATACGTTCTCTATTCTATGTAATCACTCTTGATGTTCTCATCCACAACCCAAACAAGCCTGCTTCTACTCTTACATTTCTTAAAATTATCATTCACTCAACTGACCAAGTGAGAAAATGCAGACATTCTTGAATCTGTCTCCCTCACTCCTCATGTCCAATCAGTATGGTTAATTTCTGTCCAGAATCACCTCTTGGATTTGGGACTCTCTAGAGTCCCATGTTACCTAGATGACTGCCATAAAGGCTCCTAACATGGTCCCTGGTATACAGATTCTTGTGCCTCTCTTTCATCCTCTACTCAGCCACCAGCATTCTCCTTCTAAAATTAAATCTAACCATATTAGTCAGCTATTTGAAGTCCTTTACTGATTCTCCATATCAAGTCTCGATGTCTTAATGTGACACTCAGGTCCCTTAACTGTCCGGCTGTGTCTTACTTTCCTCATCTGTTACTATTCTCCCACACATACCTTTTTTTTTTTTAATGAAAGTGGCAGCCACTCTTTATTAAGAATCTTTTTTTTTACATCTTTATTGGAGTATAATTGCTTTACAATGTTGTGTTAGTTTCTGCTGTATAACAAAGTGAATCAGCTATATGTATACATGTATCCCCATATCCCCTCCCTCTTGCATCTCCCTCGCACCCTCCCTATCCCACCCCTCTAGGTCCCACACATATCTTAAGCTCCAGTAATAGTTGTGAATATTTGATTTTTTTCTTCCTTTGTTGCCTCTTCCCATTTCCCCTCTCAGGCAGACTCCTGTTCAACCCGTGACACTCAGAAGTTCCCCTTTCTGTGAAGCTTCCCTCTTGCTCCCCCACGCCCATGTTAGGTTTTTCTGTCATGGTCTCAAAACTATCTTAGGACTCATCACACACTTTGTTGTAAATTTGCTCCCATTTAAGGCAAGAACTCTTGGAACTTCTCGGGGCTCAGGACACTAACTGATACGTAATTCTTGAAAAAACTGAATTCAGTTACAGAGCATAAGCTAAATGCAAGGGATGTGTTATGTACATTATTCAGTGCTTCATAATTCATGGTGGAAAATAAAGCTTCATTGGTGGAAAGCCTATGAAGTAGTCTCAGGCCTAGAAAAAAGAGGAATCAGAGATGAGGCCTGGTGTGTTTGCTTAATTAAATTCAACTTATTTGACAAATATTTATTGAGAAGTATGAATAAAGTAGTGAATAAGAAGACTAAAAGTTGTTGAAATTCTTATAACCTGTGGATATCTGTATATTCTATTTACTTACTCATTGAACAAAGCATTACCAGCAACTCGTGTTAGAGTATTTTGCACTTGGGTAGAAATTCACACCTTTTTGAGTGTCCTCTTTGCAGGAATTAGAAGTTTAGGTAGATGACAAAAGTAAATATAACTAACTCAGTTTTCTATTTTTCAAAACAGAATGTCCTTTGGCATTATTTAGCCTTACAGAAATAGACATTGCAAAATTTAACTCAACACAAGGCTGAAAAGAAGGTCTATTTTTCAACCATGTAAATCAGATCCCATCACTCTCCTGTTCTATATCCTTTAACTGCAAGCCACTACATTTAGAAAAAGATGCAAATCTTTCATCCTGGTGTACAAGGGCCCATATGCAATCTGACCCTGCCTACCTCTTTAAAGCCTCATCTACTACCACTAACTATCTCCCCTGCTCATTCCACCCCAAACACACTGCCTTCTTGTTCTTCCTAGAACATACCAAGCTCATTTCTGCTTAAGGACATTTGCAGTACTATTCTGTCCTGACACTCATTTCTCCCAGATTTTTGCGTGGCTTACTCCCTTACTTCAAGTCTCTGCTCAAATGCCACCTCCTCAAAGAGGCCTTTCACAGCCACCCAACTTAAAATTAGAGCCCCCCCCCCATTCCTTGGCCCTGCTTTATTTTCCTGTATTGCCCTTAACACCACCTCTTAATATTTATATACTATCATCGACCCATCAGAACAGAGATTTGTAAGTCTTTTCACTGTAATGTGCAATATTACCAGCATCTAGGGACAGTGCCTGGCACGCAGCAGCCTCTCCCAGTAAATGTTAAACAAAGGTATGAATTTCATTCTCACCAGAGTCATTCAATTCATATGACCTTGGGTAACACACAGAGCAAACACTCAAGCTTTGACACTTAAGTAAAAGCAATAAAAGTCTCATCTGCTTTGCCATCAAGATCTATTTTTCTTAAGGCAAAGAGCTATAGGAGACCTTCCTATACAGATTCAACTGGAAAACTCTTAGCTCCTCCAAGCAAAGCTTGCAGCACTCTGAATTTTGAAACCAAGGGGCAAGAGACAGTCTAAGCAGAGAGTTCATAAGGGGACCACACCTAAAGACCACAATCCTGATTTTAAAGACCAATCCCCCTCACGACTGGTTATTTACCAACCCCAAAAGTTATGATTCCCTTGGGTTCTTAACCCTTTTTGTGCTACAAATCCTCTGCCAATCTGGTGAAAACTACGGACCTCTTTTGAGAATAACACTGTTAAACGTATAAAACAAAATACACAGCAGAAACTAACACAACAATGTAAAGCAATTATACTCCAATAAAGATATTTAAAAAAAAAAACTAAAAAAAAAAAAGAGAGCTACAAAAGAAAACCCAATTCTACTCAAATACCGGATCGCAGGCTTAGGTCCCCTACACTCTTCTTGCCATAGTGAAAATGAAACGAGAAAAATCTGAAGGCTACAGGAGGATCAAGAGGAAGATGACACTCCGAGGTGCATCCCTGAGCACGCTAAGTGGCGGCAGGGAGATCCTGGGCGCCGGGACCCAGCCAGCCCTAGGGGGCGTGTCTGAGAATGAGAAACGGAGAGAAGGGAGGGAGGGTCTGGGAAGGGGGTGGGAGCTCTTCTTCCCAGAGCTGGCGGAGCTGGGTGCTCCTGGGCTCAGCCTGACTCCGCCTCACCTGTCCCAGCCGTCCCCAGGAGCCGCTCCGGCACCCCTCGTAGGTCTTCATGGAGACCGCGGAAGATCTCATGCAGTTTCTCGAAATGCTCTGAGGAGGCGGCTGAGTTGGCCATGGCGCAGGCCGCTCTCTAGCAGCGGCAGCCGAGATTCCGGGCACGGGGCCCGTTCCTACTCCGCCGTCAGCCGCCCAGCCGCGCAGGCATCCCGGCGACCGCCACCACAGCAGCTCAGGACGAGGCGCTTCCGGGGCCGCGGCGGGGTCCTCCCGAGCCGGAACGCCCACCCCCTGCATGCCGTCACTGACGGCGCGCCGGGCGCCAAAGCCTGACGGGAAGTCGGGCGGCTGCGCTGCCCGGGCTACTCCCGAGGGAGCGGTGGCGCTCGGGCGCGAGCGGCAGTCTCGGAACTCCGGAATTAGTCAGTCCGGGGTTGGGAAGAGCGCCACGGCGGAACGGACTGTGGGAACCCGCGGGCCCGGCGGCGCGGCCGCCTCTCTCCCAGGCCTCGCCTTCTGGCGAGGGGCGGACGCTGCAGTGCATGCCGGAGGCTGTAGTTCGGCACGGAAGACACTCAGACTCGGAAGTCAAGCATTGCTGGGGGCGGTAGTTCTGCCGTCGTCGCGGGCGTCAGCGTGACGCTGACGCGCAATGATTTGGTATCAGTAGGCGCCTGGTCGTTATCTTCTCAGTCGTCGCACTGTTTGGCCGCCCTTACTTTCTCAGTTCACATTCCGACTGTTAGCCTTCAGTTCTTGGAAGATAGCTGGGCCAGGTTCCTGCCTGCGCTTGAGCTTAAAGCACTTTTACTGGGGAGTCAAGTCACCAGAGTCACATTCTTTCAGAAGTGGTCCCCGGGCAGTGCGACCCCCAAAATATACGCTCAGCCTCTAGCGGCTGGGCACGCCGTGCATTCACTCAGCAGGTGTTTCAATTTAAGCGTAGCCTTTGTGCCTGGATCTGGGCATGTGTTGAATAAAAGATTCACTCTGACCTTGGGTAATTTATGTATTATTTATATATGTAATATATGTGTGTGTACATATGTATATATGTAATTTATATGTGTATTATTTATATGTAGTGAGCAAGGCGGACCTGGCTTCATCAGGTCTCTTTCTCAGTAAGTGTATGTAATGTGTTAACAATTACGAAGTCTTTTCCTGCACTCCGTGGGTTTTCATGGTTTAGTGGACGAAAATTCCTATTTTCACTGATGGTGTGCCTATGGAGCCCGTTCTGAAATGTTTGCTTGGCAGCCCAATACTTAAGACTGCCCACACGTATTAAAAGACATATGACTGTTCAGAGGGAAATGATTTGGTGATTTATATCTCCTGGACCCTTATTAGACTGAGTTCAAAGACCATTTATTCAACAAACTTTTGTTGATTTACTAATATTCATTGAGCATAGAGAGAGAGGGAAAAGTCAGGTTGTTAGTGGCAGTGTACTGTAGGTCCCATAGCATTGTGTTATAGAAGGGACAAGTACAAAAAGGAGAGGTAACAAATAGCCTGGGATGGAAAACATGATCTTTGAACAGCATCATAAAAGATTAGTAGAAAATGGGTGAATGAATAATCAAATTATCACACAACCCAAGTTAATGGAGTTTGAATTGAGACTGTACTGTGGCTAACTATGGGACAAATTATCCTCATGAACAAGAAATGATTGCATAACCGTAGTAATGAAAAGTGTTTTCTTCTTTTGACTCTAATTAAGGTTTCATTTAATTGTTTTCTTCTGTTGACTCAAATTAAATGTTTAATTGTTACAGTTTTTATTCTGGTAAATAAAAACATAAATAATCAAATTTTTTAATTTGTCATTGACAGTTAATATAAATTAAGTAAAATATTAACTCAGTTCTGCACTATTATCAAAAGTTTTCCAATTTTTCCATAAAATGACCATGTCTAAATATATATCCTAATGGTCAAAACAAGTGCAACAAAAGATTATTTACAAATATGAGAAGACTGTGGTCCTATAACTCTTTTCTCCACAAAAGTGAATATGTAAATTGTTAGTCCAAGAAAATCACAAACTCTATTAGAAGAATGTACTCCAAACAAGTGATGGAACAGTACCAATTTCTCAGCCTTCCTTTGGCAGCATTACTTTTGATAAACATTCTCCAAATAAACTGTAGATTTCTAGCAAATACAGTAGACATTTTAATCTTGTCAAGATAATGTAAGGAAATGCCCTGAAAGATTTTTAAATTGACTATAATTACCGATATCAGTCCTTAAGACAATTTTGCTGAATAAATAATTGGGGGTTTTTTGTTTGTTTTTTTTTTGTTTTTGTTTGTCTGGGTTTTTTTCTACCACATAGGTTGATTGGTGCTTAACATAGTGCCTTTCCCGTCTTACTTGAACTCAGGTGGTCACCCTCAATTCTCCTATTGCTGGATATTACTAACATATTTAGCTGTTGTGTGAGTGTGTGTGTGGTTTTTTTTAAAACCCTTTTCTAGTCCCTTCATTGCCTTTGCATGCATTACCTTCCAGGATTCTTCTCTTTTTTGGACTTCTTCCCTGCCACCCATGTGCTTCTTGGTGGGTAGTTATCAGCATATACAGAGTTCATTTTCCATTGTATCAAAGACTGAATGACACAGGTCTGCTCCGTCTCTGATTATTTACCTGCACAGGGGTCCAGTTTAATACTGTTCCTTTGTGGCTATTTTGAATACTCCCAGCTGCATAAATACACAAGAACACACACAAAGATATACTCAGGGACAATCACTAAATAGCCTTTCCCTTCTGGTTTTCTAAGAGAAATGAAGGCACAAAAAGGAGGCCTCCATGGATCTAGGGTCAGTAACTGAAGTCAGGTGGCCTATCTTCTCAAGCTGCTTCTTTCACTACCCTCTTGCTGATTTGAGAAACAGCAGGAAAATGAATGACAGTTTAAATTTGATTTTTATTTTTGCCTTTCCCCAAGTTTCTGCCATCCTGTAAACTCTACCAACTTCTTAGAAAAGGAAGCTCTTCTGTGGTCTAGGCATGTGAAAGTGTTTTAGCAGCAGTGGCTTTAGGTTGTCAGAGATAAAGCCATGCCACAATCCAGATTCAGTGAAGTTTCCTGAAAGAATCCAGACGTTGGTGCCATGATGGTTTTCTTAAGAGGTGAGGGACAAGCCCTGCTCTTGAGCCAAGCCACTGTGACTCCTGGAGTTTAGCTAAGGCTAAAGGATGGCCCCCTTGAAGGCTGTTTGGTTGGGAGGAACTACATTGTGGACAAAGAGGATAGAAACTAATCCAAAGTGCCAGAAATTAACCCCTGCCATAGCTTAGGTTCTCCTAGGTAGTAGGCTTCAGAAGGAAGATATGAGCTTGGAGGTCATATGAAGGTCTACTTATCCTATATTATCTCTAGTAACTCTGGCAGTAACAGGAGCAAAATAAATCTGGACAAATGCGAGGCGTTTAGATGAATCTGGCAGTGTACACGGGGCTGTTACCAGACATCAAGCAGGTGAGGCTGGAAGGTTTGCTTTCTTTGTGCTCAAGGTTTTGGCCATCCTGAAGGAGAATCATTTTGGCAGGGAGTACTTAGTAGTCTACTGCAGGCTTCTCTTGGGTCCAACTGCCATCACCTGTCAATCCACAGGGATGCCCAGCAGGTCACAGCTGACATCCCACAGCCGCCTTGCTACTGTCTCATTACGAGCCTGCGCAGAGACCCATGCCACACGGCAGTCACTGGAAAGGAAAGAGAAAGGCTGAAAGCACAGGGTTGAGAATGGAGTCTGCTCTCTGCCTGGGATAAGGAACACAACAGAAAAACAACCCAGGGATGACATGTGCTCTGGGCGCTTCACAGGACCAGTGTTTGCCCTAATTCTGCATCCTCCAATGTTTACCTCAGAGAAAATGTAATTACCATTTTAGGGCTCACTAGACCACACCGGCTCAGAATGCTTTGTTTGATATATAATGTGTACCATTTAGTCTTTATATTCCCCTGTGTGTGTGTGTGTGTGTGTGTGTGTGTGTGTGTGTGTGTATTTAACTGTAATATCAGTGCCTGCCTGACTCCTGTGTATGTCCATCTTGTTCAAACATGTCTCTAAGCTTCACTCTATAGGACCTTGTACAGTGTCATGTAGCTGAGATACTGCTATTTACATTGGTCATAGATGCTTGGAGTGGCTAAAAAAAAAACCTTCTTCCTTCTGATCTACCTGCAGTTATAACTGTTTTTAAACTCAAAGAACAAGCAAAGTCAGCTTCATAACCAACAAAAGAAGTAAAAGATGATAGCAGAAAAGAAATGGTAATAACAAGGTCCCAGGTGTTTCATATACCTTCTCTTCATTGTTGTAACTACAATTGTTTTAAGTCCCCATTAAATGCCGGAGGGGTGTCCCAACTTTTCACCACCCAGAAAAGTTTCGCAAGGATAATTCTTTTACTCATGTTTGTATTCTCTGCATCTAGTACACAGCAGGGATTCAATGGAGGGTTATTTTCTTTTTAAATGATTGAGTAAAAGGCTCACGATCTTTGACGTCATGTGAGAAACAATTTTTAAAACTATACCGTTTCAAGAAAACTGCTTCCTGGACCATCTAAGCAAACTCTGAAGGTAAAAAGGAGAGTTGATAAGTCTGAAACAACCATGTGAAGCAAACCCCTAACACTATGTCCATTAAAACCGTGTTACTCAAACTCTGGGCTGTGGACAAACAGCAGGATCTCTGAGAACTTGCTAGAAATGCCAATTCTTAGGCCCCACCCCAGACCTGCTGAATCAGAATCTCTAGGATTGAGGCCTAGTAATCTGTTTTCAACCAGTTCTCCAAATGTTTCTTAAATACATGAAAGGTTGAAAAAAAATACTTAAAGATAACTTTGCATTTAAAAAACAAGCCTTATAAGTGTAGTACTTCTGTTTAAGGGAACTCACCAATACCACCAGCAAAACCTGCCATTTCTGAGTGAAAAGACTATCACTGATGACCAAGAGGGTCTGGATGACTCTCTGGAAATGACTTGGCCTCTGTAGGCCTCTACAGCCTCCAATGCACTAAGCCTTAAATTCCTTCTAAGTTTATGGTGAACAGCAAATGATACAAAGGACATGAAAATCCCCTGTAAGCTAAGACATGCTGTAAAAATTATTCAAATACAAAATTCAAATATTACATACAATAAGAACTACTGAAGTATGGTTATGACATCAGCATGGTCATGATGCTGATATTTCCAGTGGGACTTTGGTAAGTATTAATCAGTATAGGTAAAAGATTGACCAATTTCAAAACTTACTATAAAGCTACTATAATCAAGATAGCATTATACTGGCATAGGGATACACATGTAAATGAATGGAATAGAATTAAAAGTGCAGAAGTAAACCCTCACATTTACAGTCAATTGATTTTTGGTAACACTACTGTTATAGACTGATTCATGTCCCCCCAAATCCATAGGTTGAAGCTCTAGCCCCCATGTGACTATAATGAAGATAGGGTCTTTAAGGAGGTAATTAATGTTAAATGAGGTCATAAGGGTGAGGCCTTAATCCAATAGAACTAGCATTCTTATTAAGAAGAGAAGGAGACACCAAGAATATATGCACACAGAGGAAAGGCCATGTGAGGACATAGCAAGAAGGTAACCATCTGCAATGCAGAAGAGAGGCCTCACCAGAGACTAGCCCTGCCAGCCTCTTAATCTTGAACTTCCAGCCTCCAGAACTGTGATAAAATAAATTAATGTCATTTAAGCCATCTAGTTTGTGGTATTCTGTTATGGCAGCCCGAGATGGACTAATACAGCTATCATGACAATTCAGCAAAGAGAAAATAATCTTTTCAACAAATGGTTCTGGGACAATTGGATATCCAAATGCAAAAGAATGAAGCTGGAACCCTACATCATACCATATACAAAAATTAACAAAAATGGATCATACGGAATTCCCTGGCAGTCCAGTGGTTAGGATTCTGCTCTCACTGCCAGGGGCCCAGGTTTGATCCCTGGTTGGGGAACTAATATCCCACATGCTGTGTGGCATGGCCAGAAAAAAAAGGAGAGAGGGCAAACAGCAGAAGCAAGAAGAACTACAATTCTGCAGCCTGTGGAAGAAAAACCACATTCACAGAAAGACAGGCAGAGGACTTTGTACCAGATGAAGGAACAAGATAAAACCCCAGAAAAACAACTAAATGAAGTGGAGATAGGCAACTTTCCAGAAAAAGAATTCAGAATAATGATAGTGAAGATGATCCAGGACCTCAGAAAAAGAATGGAGGCAGGGCTTCCCTGGTGGCACAGTGGTTAAGAATCCACCTGTCAATGCAGGGGACACAGGTTCGAGCCCTGGTCCGGGAAGATCCCACATGCCACGGAGCAACTAAGCCTGGGCACCACAACTACTGAGCCTGCACTCTAGAGCCCACAAGCCACAACTACTGTAGCCTGCGCACCTAGAGCCTATGCTCCACAACAAAAGAAGCCACCACAATGAGAAGCCTGTACACCTCAATGAAGAGTAGCCCCACTCACTGCAACTAGAGAAAGCCCGCATGCAGCAATGAAGACCCAACAGAGACAAAAATAAAAAAATAAAATAAATTAAAAAAAAAGAATGGAGGCAAAGTTCAAGAAGATGCAAGAAATGTTTAACAAAGACCTAGAAGAAATAAAGAACAAACACCTAGAAGAATTAAAGAACAAACAAACAGAGATGAACAATACAATAACTGAAATGAAAAATACACTAGAAGGAGTCAATAGCAGAATAACTGAAGCAGAAGAATAGATAAGTGACCTGGAAGACAGAATGGTGGAATTCACTGCCACGGAACAGAATAAAGAAAAAAGAATGAAAAGAAATGAAGACAGTCTAAGAGGCTTCTGGGACAACATTAAACACAACAACATTCACATTATAGGGGTCCCAGAAGGAGAAAAGAGAGAAAAGAACTGAGAAAATATTTGAAGAGATTATAGTCGAAAATTTCCCTAACATGGGAAAGGAAATAGCCACCCAAGTCCAGGAAGCGCAGAGAGCCCCAGGAAGGATAAACCCAAGGAGAAACACGCCGAGACATATAGTAAACAAATTGACAAAAATTAAAGACAAAGAAAAATTATTGAAAGCAACAAGGGAACAACAACAAATAACATACAAAGGAACTCCCATAAGGTTAACAGCTGATTTCTCAGCAGAAACTCTATAAGCCAGAAGGGAGTGGCACGATATATTTAAAGTGATGAAAGGGAAGAAACTGCAACCAAGATTACTTTACCCGGCAAGGATCTCATTCAGATTCCATGGAGAACTCAAAAGCTTTACAGACAAGCAAAAGCTAAGAGAATTCAGCACCACCAAACCAGCTCTACAACAAATGCTAAAGGGACTACTCTAAGTGGGAAACACAAGAGAAGAAAAGAACCTACAAAAACAAACCCAAAACAATTAAGAAAATGGTAATAGGAACATACATATTGATAATTACCTTAAACGTGAATGGATTAAATGCTCCAACCAAAAGACACAGGTTTGCTGAATGGATACAAACACAAGACCCATATATATGCTGTCTAGAAGAGACCCACTTCAGACCTAGGGCCACATACAGACTGAAAGTGAGGGGATGGAAAAAGATATTCCATGCAAATGGAAATCAAAGGAAAGATGGAGTAGCAATACTTATATCAGATAAAATAGACTTTAAAATAAAGAATGTTACAAGAGACAAGGAAGGACACTAGATGATGATGAAGGGATCAATCCAAGAAGAAGATATAACAACTATAAATATATATGCACCCAAGCTTTTGCACAGCAAAGGAAACCATAAACAAGACCAAAAGACAACCCTCAGAATGGGAGAAAATATTTGCAAATGAAGCAAGTGTCAAAGGATTAATTTCCAAAATTTACAAGCAGCTCATGCAGCTCAATAACAAAAAAACAAACAACCCAATCCAAAAATGGGCAGAAGACCTAAATAGATATTTCTCCAAAGAAGATATACAGACTGCCAACAAACACATGAAAGAATGCTCAACATCATTAATTATTAGAGGAATGCAAATCAAAACTACAATGAGATATCGTCTCACACCAGTCAGAATGGCCATCATCAAAAAATCTAGACACAATAAATGCTGGAGAGGGTGTGGAGAAAAGGGAACACTCTTGCACTGCTGGTGGGAATGTGAATTGGTTCAGCCACTATGGAGAACAGTATGGAGGTTCCTTAAAAAACTACAAATAGAACTACCATATGACCCAGCAATCCCACTACTGGGCATATACCCTGAGAAAACCAAAATTGAAAAAGAGTCAGGTACCAAAGTGTTCATTGCAGCTCTATTTACAATAGCCCAGAGATGGAAACAACCTAAGTGCCCATCATCAGATGAATAGATAAAGAAGATGTGGCACATATATACAATGGAATATTACTCAGCCATAAAAAGAAACGAAATTGAGCTGTTTGTAATGAGGTGGATAGACCTAGGGTCTGTCATACAGAGTGAAGTAAGTCAGAAAGAGAAAGACAAATACCGTATGCTAACACATATATACGGAATTTAAGGGAAAAAAAATGTCATGAAGAACCCAGGGGTAAGACAGGAATAAAGACACAGACCTACTGGAGAACGGACTTGAGGATATGGGGAGGGGGAAGGGTGAGCTATGACAGGGCGAGATAGAGGCATGGACATATATACACTAACAAACATAAGGTAGATAGCTAGTGGGAAGCAGCTGCATGGCACAGGAATATTGGCTCGGTGCTTTGTGACCACCTGGAGGGGTGGGATAGGGAGGGTGGGAGGGAGGGAGACGCAAGAGGGAAGAGATATGGGAACATATGTATATGTATAACTGATTCACTTTGTTATAAAGCAGAAACTAACACACTATTGTAAAGCAATTATACCCCAATAAAGATGTTAAAAATATATATATATATGCACCCAACATAGGATCACCTCAATACATAATGCAACTACTAACAGCTATAAAAGAGGAAATCGACAGTAACACAATAATAGTGGGGGACTTTGACACTTCACTTACACCAATGGACAGATCATCCAGACAGAAAATTAATAAAGAAACACAAGCTTTAAATGACACAATAGACCAGATAGATTTCATTGATATTTACAGGACATTCCATCCGAAAACAGCAGATTACACTTTCTTCTCAAGTGCACACAGAACATTCTCCAGGACAGATCACATCTTGGGTCACAAATCAACCCTCAGTAACTTTAAGAAAATTGAAATCATATCAAGCATCTTTTCTGACCACAATGCTATGAGATTAGAAATCAATTACAGGGGAAAAAAGGTAAAAAACACAAACACATGGAGGCTAAACAATACGTTACTAAATAACCAAGAGATCACTGAAGAAATCAGAGGAAACCAAAAAATACCTAGAGACAAATGACAATGAAAACACGACAATCCAAAACCTACGGGATGCAGCAAAAGCAGTTCTAAGAGGGAAGTTTATAGTAATACAATCCTACCTCAAGAAACAAGAAAAATCTCAAACAATCTACCTTTACACTAAAGGAACTAGAGAAAGAAGAACAAACAAAACCCAAGGTTAGTAGAAGGAAAGAAATCGTAAAGATCAGAGCAGAAATAAACGAAATAGAAACAAAGAAAACAATAGCAAAGACCAATAAAACTAAAAGCTGGTTCTTTGAGAAGATAAACAAAATTGATAAACCATTAGCCAGACTCATCAAGAAAAAGAGAGAGAGGACTCAAATCAATAGAAATTAGAAATGAAAACGGAGAAGTTACAACAGACACAGCAGAAATACAAAGCATCCTAAGAGACTACCACAAGCACCTCTATGCCAATAAAATGGACAACCTGGAAGAAATGGACAAATTCTTAGAAAGGTATAACCTTCCAAGACTGAACCAGGAAGAAATAGAAAATACAAACAGACCAATCACAAGTAATGAATTTGAAACTGTGATTAAAAATCTTCCAACAAACAAAAGTCCAGACCAGATGGCTTCACAGGTGAATTCTATCAAACATTTAGAGAAGAGCTAACACCCATCCTTCTCAAACTCTTCCAAAAAATTTGCAGAGGAAGGAACACTCCCAAACTCATTCTATGAGGCCACCATCACCTTGATACCAAAACCAGACAAAGATACTACAAAAAAAGAAAATTACAGACCAATATCACTGATGAATATAGATGCAAAAATCCTCAACCAAATACTAGCAAACAGAATCCAACAACACATTAAAAGGATCATACACCATGATCAAGAGGGATTTATCTCAGGGATGCAAGGATTCTTCAATATACGCAAATCAATCAATGTGATACACCATATTAACAAGTTGAAGAATAAAAACCATATGATCATCTCAGTAGATGCAGAAAAATCTTTTGACAAAATTCAACACCCATTTATGATAAAAACTCTCCAGAAAGTGGCCATAGAGGGAACCTACTTCAACAGAATAAAGGCCATATACGACAAACCCACAGCAAACATCATTCTCCATGGTGAAAAACTGAAAGCATTTCCTCTATGATCAGGAACAAGACAAGGATGTCCACTCTCGCCACTCTTATTCAACATAGTATTGGAAGTCCTAGCCACAGCAATCAGAGAAGAAAAAGAAATAAAAGGAATACAAATTGGAAAAGAAGAAGTAAAACTGTCACTCTTTGCAGATGACATGATACTATACTTAGACAGTCCTAAAGATGCCACCAGAAAACTACTAGAGCTAATCAATGAATTTGGTAAAGTTGCAGGATAAAAAAATTAATGCACAGAAATCTCTTGCAGTCCTATACACTAACAACGAAAGATCAGAAAGAGAAATTAAGGAAACAATCCCATTTACCATTGCAACAAAAATAATAAAATACCTAGGAATAAACCTGCCTAAGGAGGTAAAAGACCTGTACTCAGAAAACTATAAGACACTGATGAAAGAAATCAAAGATGACATAAACAGATGGAAACATATACCATGTTCTTGGATTGGAAGAATCAATATTGTGAAAATGACTATACTACCCAAAGCAATCTACAGATTCAATGCAATCCCTATCAAATTACCAGTGGCATTTTTTACAAAACAAGAACAAAAAAATCTTAAAATTCGTATGGAGATACAAAAGACCCCTAATAGCAAAAGCAGTCTTGAGGGAAAAAAACGGAGCTGGAGGAATCAGACTCCCTGACTTCAGACTATACTACAAAGCTACAGCAATCAAGACAGTATGGTACTGGCACAAAAACAGAAATAAAGATCAATGGTATAGTATAGAAAGCCCAGAGATAAACCCACACACCTATGGTCAACTAATCTACGACAAAGGAGGCAAGGGTATACAGTGGAGAAAAGACAGTCTCTTCAATAAGTGGTGCTGGGAAAACTGGACAGCTACATGTAAAAGAATGAAATTAGAACACTGCCTAACATCATACACAAAAATAAACTCAGAATGGATTAGAGACCTAAATGTAAGACTGGACACTCTAAAACTCTTAGAGGGAAACATATGAAGAACACTCTCTGACATAAATCACAGCAAGACCTTTTTTGATCCACCTCCTAGAGTAATGGAAATAAAAACAAAAATAAACAAATGGGACCTAATGAAACTTAAAAGCTTTTGCAAAGTAAAGGAAACTACAAACAAGACGGAAAGACAACCCTCAGAATGGGAGAAAATATTTGCAAACAAATCAACGGACAGGGCTTCCCTGGTGGTGCAGTGGTTGAGAGTCTACCTGCCAATGCAGGGGACGCGGGTTCGTGCCCCGGTCCGGGAAGATCCCACATGCCACGGAGCGGCTGAGCCTGCGTGTCCGGGAGAGGCCCCAACAGTGAGAGGCCCGCGTACCGCAAAAAAAAAAAAAAAAAAAAAAAAAAATCAACAGACAAAGGATTAATCTCCAAAATATATAAACAGCTCATGCAGCTTAATATTAAAAAAACAAACCACCCAATCAGGCCAGAAGACCTAAATAGACATTTCTCCAAAGAAGACATACAGACGCCCAGAAGCACACAAAAAGCTGCTCAACAGAGACTTCCCTGGTGGCGCAGAGGTTAAGAATCCGCCTGCCAATTCAGGGGACACGCATTCGAGCCCTGGTCCGGGAAGATTCCACAGGCTGTGGAGCAACGAAGCCTGTGCACCACAACTACTGAGCCTGCTCGCCTAGAGCCTGTGCTCCGCAACAAAAGAAGCCACTGCAATGAAAAGCCCACAAACCGCAACGAAGAGTAGCCCCCGCTCGCCACAAATAAAGCCCACGCACAGCAACAAAGTCCCAACACAGCCAAAAATAAACAATAAATAAATATTTTTAAAAAAGCTGCTCAACATCACTAATTATTAGAGAAATACAAATCAAAACTACAATGAGGTATCACCCACCTCACACCAGTTAGAATGGGCATGATCAGAAAATCTACAAACAACAAATGCTGGAGGGGGTGTGGAGAAAAGGGAACTCTCTTGCCCTGTTGGTGGGAATGTAAATTGATACAGCCACTACGGAGAACAGTATGGAGGTTCCTTAAAAAACTAAAAATAGCATTACCATATGACCCAGCAATCCCACTAGTGGGCATATACCCAGAGAAAAACATAATTCAAAAAGACACATGCACCCCAATGTTCACTGCAGCACTATTTACAATAGCCAGGTCACGGAAGCAACCTAAATGCCCATCGACAGACGAATAGATAAAGAAGATGTGGTACCTATATACAATGGAATATTACTCAGCCATAAAAAGGAACGAAATTGAGTCATTTGCAGAGATGTGGATGGATCTAGAGATTGCCATACAGAGTGAAGTAAGTCAGAAAGAGAAAAACAAATATCATATATTATCGCATGTATGTGGAACCTAGAAAAATGGTACAGATGAACCGGTTTACAGGGCGGAAAAAGAGACACAGATGTAGAGAACAAACGTATGGACACCAAGGGGGGAAAGTGGCGGGGGTGGGGGTGGGGGTGTGATGAATTGGGAGATTGGGATTGACGTGTATACTCTGATGTGTATAAAATGGATAACTAATAAGAACCTGCTGTATAACAGGGAGATCAGCTCGGTGCTTTGTGACCACCTAGAGGGGTGGGATAGGGAGAGTGGGAGGGAGGAAGACGCAAGAGGGAAGAGATATGGGGATATATGTGTATGTATAGCTGATTCACTTTGTTATAAAGCAGAAACTAACACACCATTGTAAAGCAATTATACTCCAATAAAGATGTTAAAAAAAAAAAAAAGAACCTGCTGTATAAAAAAATAAATAAAATAAAATTCAAAAAGAAAACCAAAAGGATCATAGACCTGAACTTAATGTTAAAACTATAAAACTGTTGGAAGAAAACAGTAATAAATCTTTGTGACCTGGGGCTAGGCAATAGTTTCTTAGATAAGACACCAAAAGCACAAGTGATAAAAGAAAAAATAGATAAATGAGACTTCATCAAAATTAAAAACTTCTGTTCTTCAAAGGACACCATGAAGAAACTGAAAAGACAAACCAACAGAATGGGAGAAAATATTTGCAAATCATATACCTGATAAAGGACTCATATCTAGATTATATAAAGAACTGTTACAACTAAACAACAAAAAGACAATCCAATTTAAAAATGGGCAAAGGATTTGAATAGACATTTCTCCAACAAAGATATAGAAACGGGCAATAAGCACATGAAAAGATGTTCAACATCATTAGCAGGAAAATGCAAATGAGAACCACAATAAGATACTACTCCATACCTACTCAGATAGCTAATATCAAAGGACAGACAGACAATAACAAGTGTTAACAAGGATGTGGAGAAATTGGAACCCTCATATACTGCTTGTGGCAATGTAAAATGGTGCAGCCACTTTGGAAAACAGGCTGGTAGTTTCTCAACAGCTAAAGTAGAGTTAAAATATAACCCATATTCCAGTGAGATTCCATTTCTGGGTTTATACCCAAGAGAAATATCCATACAAAATGTGTACATGAATGTTCATAGCAGCATTATCTTAATAACCCAGAAATGGGAAAAAAATCCAAATGCCCATCAACTGATGAATGGATAAATGAAGATGGTGTATCCATAAAATATTTGGCAATAAAAAGGAATGAAGTATTGATACACCCTCTAGCATGGATGAACCTTTAACATGTAATGCTAAGTGAAAGCCAGTCACAAAAGGCCATATATTATATAATTCCAACTGTATAGGCAAATCTATAAAGACAAAAAGTTGATTAGTAGTTTCAGGCAGAAAAGAACAACCAGTGCAAAGGTTCTAAAGCTTCAATCAAGACAGACTTCTATGTTCATGTCTTGCTAGTGGTCTACATGGCTGCTGTTGGATCTTCAAAATGCTTAAAATTAAGAATCCATTGTACTGGAAAGGCTCTTCAAAAGTCAATTCAATAATTATGGATTTGAAGCTGACTCTAAGACATTCAGTCAAAACCAAGATAGAGGGTTATTTCATTTTAAAAAATCTCCAGGGAAGAAGAATCCAGTCACTCTTGAAAAATCATTCCAGTGTACAAAACTAAATAATCTATCTTCTTGCACTTCAGACCTGCATTTCCAACTATCTGCTACACAGTTCTACTCACATATCTTATGGATAACACACTCAACATGTACAGAGCCGGGTTTGTTACGTAGTGGGCAGTTGTTACTCTTTGGTTGAACACCCATCCCACATTCTTTTGGCAATAGAAACCTGATTTCTTTCTATGGAATTACCTCTTCTTCTTGGATATAGTTTGAAGAGCCCATTAATCAAATGCCTGCCTGCCCTCCTGTAGCCAAGTGAGTGGGGGTGAGAGGATGGAGGCGATGATCGGGGCAGGAAGGAGACCCAATGCTTCCTCCCTGGAGAGTGGATGGTGAGCAACACAACAGACTGAAGACAGCTGGCGTTCACTCACTCCAGCAGCAGGGTCCTGGCCAGCTGACTGGCCATTCTGCCTGTTCGAAGCCTGACTCTTCAGTCTTCCCTTCGAACCTAGGAGTATCCCCATATTTTAATAAATTCTCTTCTTGCTTATGTTAGCCAGAGTCCATTTCCACTGGTTTGGAATCAAAGAACCCTAAGTTATACACATTATTTATCTACAACTTCTGTCTCAGTTAATGTCACAATTAATCTCCTAATAAGTCAGGCTTGAACCCAGGTCACCAAATCCTCCTCTACCCCCTCACTGGTTGGTCATCAAGTGGTAAAAATTCTGCCTCCTCAGGGTCTCTCACTTAAATCATTCTCCTCATTCCGGCTGTCATTACCCTACATCAGGAACTCATTCTCTCTCATTTGAGGTACTTCATTCATTCATCAAACGGAGTTACTAAGGATATTTTTCTAAACTGCAGACCAGATTGTGGCTCTCTCTGCTGAAACAACTTCTGTGGCTCCTCTCTAAGCCTGGCATTATAGACCTTTCATGATCTGACCGTCTACCTTTCATTTCAATCTGAATTTATTTACAGCCCTTTCTCTAAAATTTCAGATTATTTCCACAAAATCTTGAAGGTGGAGGTGAAACCGTGTTAAAATTTTGATCTTATGTGATATCTGGAACTTGCTTCAAAATAATATGGAATGAGAAAAATATGGGAAGGGGTAGTGGGTGGAGATGAGGCAGGATTGGCCATGGGTTAATGGTTGTTGAGGTTGATTACGGGTATATGGGGATTCAACATGCTATTTTGTCTACTCCTGTGTACATTCAAAATTCCCTACAATACAAAGTTTTAAAAGTCTTCACTTATTCAAGAAGGGAGTCCATTGATACTATTTTAGTCCTGAAGGCAATGGAGAAATACAGATTCAAATTCTTTTTAATGTGAAAAAATAGAACTAGGAGTCCAAAAAGGAACAAAGAAAACTAGATTGACATAAAAAATGTAGGAAGAAAAGAAACAACCAGAAAGCATAATCATCCATATAAAAGATGGCATGAATAAAATCAAACCTAGCAGTTACCACAAAAAAATATGAATGGGTCAAATTCCCCTATTAAAAGATAAAACATCAGCATCATTAGAAGCATCATTAACTACCCTCATCCCTAGAGTCAAGAGACAAAAGCCATATTGGACAATGTACTTTTTTAAAAAGGTAAGGTATACATATAGACAATGGAATATTACTCAGCCATAAAAAAGAATGAAATAATGCCATCTGCAGTAACATGGATGGACCTAGAGATTATCATACTAGGTGCTAGGTGAAGTAAGTCAGACAGAGAAAGACAAATATCATATGTCATCACTCATGTGTGGAATCTAATTTTTAAAAATAACACAAATGAACTTATTTACAAAACAGAAA
The DNA here is from genome assembly GCF_039906515.1 of Pseudorca crassidens. Lineage (NCBI taxonomy): Eukaryota > Metazoa > Chordata > Mammalia > Artiodactyla > Delphinidae > Pseudorca > Pseudorca crassidens. Next base: position 34,832,891 of record NC_090296.1, on the reverse strand, counting down.
GAAACAGACTTACAGATATCGAAAACAAACTTATGGATACCAAAGGGGAAACATGGTGGAGAGGGATAAATCAGGAGCCTGGGATTAATATACACACACTACTATATCTAAGATAGGTAACCAACAAGGACCTACTGTATAGCACAGGGAACTCTACTCAATATTCTATGATAACCTATATGAGAAAAGAACATGAAAAAGAATGAATATATGTATAACTGAATCACTTTGCTGTACACCTGAAACTAACACGACATTGTAAATCAACTATAGTCCAATATAAAATGAAAATTTAAATAAATAAATAAACACCCGCTCCCCCCCCAAAAATAAAAAGAGTATGGTATACCAGACAAATCCAAATTATTTCCTGTGGGCAATGAAATTCCATCTTCAAAAACAGATACATTCATACCTGAAATGGTTTCCACTTAGAACTTCAAGACCTTCTGTTAAGGCACAGTACAGGCTGGTCTGGGCTCCCTGCTGAGGGGTCTTGATGAAGAAGGAGAAAAGCCACCAAATCCATCTCATGAGGGATGAGTGCCGAACCAATTCAGAGTCGACTGTGCCAGGGTGTACAGAGTACGTTGTAACGCCACAGCCTGATGCGGGGATGCCATATAGACAGGGGAAGACAGGACTTTATGTTGCCAAGTGGCCAAAGAGAGCAGAAGACATGAATAAACATTTGCCCCATGTGGACTCCCTTCCCATGATGCAATCGTAAGCACTCCTCACAGTAATTTATACCTTCATTTCACGGATTACAATTAAGGCTCAGAGAGGTTATTAACTGCTCGGAAGCAGCAGAGCCAGGACCTCTCAGAAGCACTTGACATTGTTAACCACTCTCATCCTAAAGCTGCCTTTTCACTGGCTTCCATGATCCCACACCTCTTCTGGTTTTTTTAACCTTTCTGGATGCATCCTCTTGTTTCCTGGACCGGTTCATCATCTTCTACCCAAACTTTAAATGTTAAGAGTTCTCATGGCTCACTAAATTCCCTCTCTGTAACTTCACAGCACTCATTTTTATCTATGGTCCAAGTGGCTCCTTTTAACTCTTGGCTGACAATAAAAGGCAGTATAATCTGGTGGTTAAGGGTATGGACTTTGTAGTCAGAATGCCCAGTTTCAAATCCAAGCTTTACCACTCACTAGCTGTGTGACCTTCCTGATGTTGTGACTTAGTTTCCTCATCTGTAAAATAGGGATAATTATAATACCTACACCTCACAGAGCTGTTCTCAGGATTAAATGAGTTCATGTGTAAAAGAGCTTAGAATACTGTCTGGTGCATGATAAGTGCTAAATGACACTTATGCATGTGCTATTTCAGGTCCCCAATTCTCTTCTAGAAACCCTGGGGTCAGAAATGTTTCCAATTTTTAAAATTTTATTATATATATATAAAGTGTCTATTACCTACTCTCCCTAGTACAGGTGAGGTTTTGCTGCCAAATGAGTTTTGGTATCAAGCTTAGGAAAAAACTGAGTTTTCAGGCCTTTGTGGATTTCACAATTACAGAAAAAGGACTGTGGACCTGTATTATTTTCCACTTGACATCTACTCTAGATGACCCAGAGTAATGCAGACTCAGAGGTCCAAAACTGACTTCATATATTTAAGGCCAGACCTGGTTCTTGCAGTGTTCCCTACACTTTCAACCAGGCAGGCACACAGGGCCAGTCCTTAAGGATCCACCACCTCACCATACATCTCCAATCAACAGGCCCTGCGATTTTCACATTCTAAATATCTCTCAGGAGTGTCTATTCCCCTCCGTCTCCACCACCCTAGTCCAAGCTACCCTCACTTCTTACCTCAACCACAGAAATCACCTGCTGTATCCACTCTTGCCCTCGTTTTAAAAAAGGATTCCATTTTAACGGCTTTCCATTGCTCTTAGAATAAACACTAAAACCCTTACTGTGGCCTCTCTGGATCTCACCTTCACCAACCTTACCAGTCTCAGCTCAGACCTCTTGCTTTCTACATTCTAACTATGACTGCCTTTTCTCAGTTTCTCAAGCAGAGACCAGACCTTCATGCATTCTCTTCCTTCTACCTGGAATGTTCCTCAGCCCCCTCAGCTGCCTCACCCCACCCACACTGTAACCCATTTAATTTCTTCTTTTTTTTTTTTTTGCGGTACGTGGGCCTCTCACTGTTGTGGCCTCTCCCCTTGCGGAGCACAGGCTCCGGACGCGCAGGCTCAGCGGCCATGGCTCACGGGCCCAGCCGCTCCGCAGCATATGGGATCTTCCCGGACCGGGGCATGAACCCGTGTCCCCTGCATTGGCAGGCAGACTCTCAACCACTGCGCCACCAGGGAAGCCCTAACCCATTTAATTTCTAATCATCCTGCAAGGGCTCAGCTTGCAACTCACTCCCTCAGAAAAGTCCTTCCTGATCCTTCAGACTGAATAAGGTTCTCCCCACCACCCCCCTGCCAATCCATTATAGGTCCTCGTAATTCCCCTTTATAGCATTTATTACAATTATAATTAAATAACAACAACAAAAAGAAAACTGTCTAGACGTTGTTTAGGAAATGAATAAACTAAAGCACATCTATACTATGAAATACAATGTGGCCAACAAAAGTAATGGGGTAAATCTCTATCTAGTACATGGAAAGATCTCTAAGATGCTGTGTTGGAATTTCACTTCCTTATGTATGATATATACATATGTAAATGCACAAGAAAATAATTGGAATGGTGCACATCAAGTTGTTGACAGTGGTATCTTGAGGGTAGAAAAGCAGAAAGGGAAGAGAGGAGAATAACTCTATATACTTCCATCTTATTTGAACTTTTTACAATGAGAATTACTCATGCATTACTAGACTGATTTTACATGTGATTTTACATGTGACAGTTGTATAAATACTTGCTAATTATTTCTCTCTCCCATTGGATGTGAACCACTCCACCACTCCACTAATCCAGTGTGTAAAATAGCATGGACATTGGCATACGTGGTTGTTGAATGGCTGAATGAATGACTCTTCCGTCATGCCCAGGTTTCTTTCATTGCATCATAGCTATTTCCCACTTAGTCCTCATACCTATCAGGTTTTCTCACTCGTGTAGCCTCTGCTTTTATCTGATCCTCACAGCTGGGTCCATCTCTCCACTTCCAGGCCACCCTAGCTCCCTGACCAACCTTTGGGTAGTTTTCACCATCCAGTTACCCTGATCCATCCCAAGCTGATAAAGGATGTTATGCCCTGGGCACAGACACAACTCTCCATCTCACAGCTGTCCATGTGGTTTGAGGATCCTGTTCCAATGATGGAGCTAATATGTCTGATACCTTCAGCCTAAATTCTGCCTGCCTTAATCCTAAGCAACTCTAATTGTCCACCCTGGATTTCCCGTTCTATTTATTGGAAATCCATAGTAGAAAATTCCAAGGATCTCTGTTTATTTGTGACTGGAGACTGCCCTCCTCAAGCATACATTTCCCTCTTATATGACCCTTTGTTATTAGGGAGACCCCCTCCATAGTCCCAGCACCTGTTTTATCCCAATGGTTGTAGCCAGTGCCAGTTCTGGTCCCTCCCTTCTATCTAGTTTCATTACGAGTCAAAAAACTTGCTTTGTTCATGAGGCCTGAATTAATCATGACAATAACCCGTGAAGCAGTCCCATTTTACATATGAGGAAATAAGTCTTGAAAAGTTAAACAACTTGCTGCAGGTCATGCAGCTAATAACTGCCAAAGCCCAGCCTTCAGAATTTTCCCGTTACCTCCCAGTCACCTCTAACATTCACTTGTGGGCTGTTTACTGAAACTATACCCAGGTAGAGCCATGGAAGCAGGTCCTGTCCAGAGGATGGGCTCCAGAAAACAGTTCCTATTCCTGTGGCTTTTAGCTACTTCCCATTGACTCATGTCTCCACACTCATTTCTTCTAAGCCTACCTTTTAGCCTCCGGGCCAGTTCCTGGGTAAAGAGGATGTTGGCTAACTTGCTGTGACAGTAGGCCAGACCTGCATGGTAGAACTTCTCACCCTGCAGGTTATGGAAGTGGATCCTTCCCAGGTGATGTGCTAAGGAAGACACATTCACTACCCTTGATGGGGTTGATTCCTTCAACTTCTCTAGCAACAGGTGGGTCAGGAGGAAGTGACCTTTGAGAAAAAGTAGAATTAACAGAGTTCAGGGCCAATGGGAGGGTGAAGGGAGTAGTGGTGAGCCAGGCTCAGCTATGGAAGGCAGAGCATTCAAGAATAAGGCTTTTTGTCTCATTAATTCATTATCAACTACAGAATAAGTTCAGTGACGGTTTAGGGAAATAGGCACAGCCAAAGACATGAGACATCTTTCTATGAGGTAGGTCTGGATTATGTGAATACGAATATGAAGTCATGTCTTATTCCAACTTTGAATAACATCGCTGTTTAAGAGCAGGTGGCCTCTACTTGATGCTGGCCACAAGGGTCTCTACAAAGAAAGCAACACAGCCCCCAATCCAATTAGGTTGTTCAAAAATATCCTAAGGTAAATTGAATCTGAAGCACAGATTAAAAAGTGGGAGGAACCTCAAGCGAGCCTGAGCTTTCAGGCAGGACAACACTATTTATTATACATTTATAGTCTGTTATGGCCCAAAGGTCCAATCACACCGCAAAGAAGGCTCCATGTGACCCTAAGTTTTCCAAGGAGAACTTTAGTTTCCCTCTAGCTTTGTGATGAGGCACAATTTCTTACCTAAGTGGTTGACTCCCATGTGCATCTCAAAGCCGTCGGCTGTCTTGGAGTAGGGACACATCATCACTCCTGCGTTGTTGATCAAAATGTGGAGATGCTCTTCCTCTGCAGGGAAGAGGGGATGGAGTGTGGAAGTGGCCAGCCACAGCTGTTACATCTTTGAAATCTGCCCCATACCCATGCTTTGAAAATGAGGACGCACGGCTTCAATCTTTCCTCTATTTTCCCCTCATACTTATTTTGTATTGTTTTTTCATTTTAAGACTTCAGTTGAATCATACATACTCTTAATACAGGGCAAAATTCCACCTGACACTACCAAATGGCCTTTCCAATCTTTCCAGTTCAGGAGCTACTTACTCAGTGCTTTTGGGAAGTGTTCTGTCTATCTCTCCCAACAGAAAGACTTCCCAAGCTGAATGGGAAATTCCAAAACAAGAGGAAAAGGATACTCTCTATGCCTCCCTGCCGCTCGGATTCAGGCCCACAAAGAAACACTGGTTTCACCGCTTTGTTTCATCTGCCAACTCTCTCTTATGATTTATTTCCTCAAATGAGTTGTAATTTCTGACTAAAAGTATATATCAGTGGAAGTTGCTTCCCTTGGGAGGTCTAGATCCCTGGGTTATGAGGGAATAAGCCTTCAGGGTGCTCTTGGACTCAATTTTGATGTGATACTATGGGGTTTTACATTAAGTTCTCAGCTCAAGTTTCTTGCACCGGTTGGTGGTGTGAATGAATTCCCCACCACCCCATAAATGATGTCAGCTTGAAGTTCTAATTTCTTGCAGATTACGGTTTATCCATCCATGTTCTAAAGAGATGTTAAGCTTCTTTGTCACGTCCCTGAGCTGGTGGCCTGGGTTTTTTTTTAAGCTCCCTGTACCAAGGACCAGATGGCTTTCTGTGAATCCCAACCTTACGTGGAGCCTCAGATACAGACAGCAACCCAGCCCTCAACATCCTGAGGTCTCATCTCCTATCCCTGTGTGGATATTTGGACTCCAGACCTTAAAGCCCATTTTGAGTTCTGGTACACGTATGAGATTTCTGGCTTTAGTTCTTATGCACTGCTATGAACCTTTGAATTCACTTTTTGTTTCTGCCTCTTGAGTATTTCCCTTTGTTACTAATGAGTTCAGCTATGAATCATAAGTTTTTGGCTATATTTTGTCTAGCATTTCTATGTGTCAGAGAGGGAGAGGAGTCTTTTCCTTTTAGCTAAGTCTGCCATGTTGATTGCAAGACCCACAGCATAGTCTCCAGTTCCACACTTACCTGCTAAGAAGCCCTTAGCAAAGGCTCGAATAGATTTAGTATCAGCCAAGTCCAGTTTCCGCACCAACACCTGTTGGTTCCCTGTCATGATCTGGATCTCTCTGGCCACCAACTCCCCCTTTTGCACATCCCGGCAAGCTAAATATACACGGGCTCCTGTCAACCAACATATAAAAGAGACAAACTGTCGGCTCTGTTTCTGAGTGAGCATCAAAGACCTAATACTAATGTTAAATGTTATTTTCTACTGTTTTTTTAAAAAAGGAATTACCCCTACTTGACACAGAGGTATCTGATGAACAAATCAGAAAAGAAAAATAAATCAATAATATTCATTGTGTCCATTATATATAGAACATTGTACTAGTGTCAGACCAGCAAATCAGCGGGGCACTTGGAATGTTCTTGAATTCCAAGACTGGGAGGAAATAATGAGAACGGTCATCATTGCAAGGGATAAAAGAGCAGTAGCAAGAAGAAGACCTAAATAGACATTTCTCCAAAGAAGATCTACAGATGGCCAATAGGCACATGAAAAGATGTTTAACATCGCTAATTATTACAGAAATGCAAATCAAAACTACAATGAGATATCATCTAACACCAGTCAGAATGGCCATCATTAAAAGTCTACAAATAACAAATGCTAGAGAGGGTGTGGAGAAAAAGGAACGCTCCTACACTGTTGGTGGGAATATAAGTTGGTGCAACCACTATAGAAAACAGTATGGAGTCTCCTCAGAAAACTAAAAATAGAATTACCATATAACCTAGCAATCCACTCCTAGGCATATATCTGGACAAAACTATAATTCAAAAAGATACATGCACCCCTATGTTCATAGCAGCACTATTCACAATAGCCAAGATATGAAAACAGCCTAAATGTCCATTGACAGATGAATGGATAAAGAAGATGTGGTACATATATACAATGGAATACTACTCAGCCATAAAAAAGAATGAAATAATGCCATTTGCAGCAACATGGATGCAACTAGAGATTATCACACTAAGTGAAGTAAGTCAGAAGGAGAAAGACAAATATCATGATATCACTTATACATGGAATCTAAAATATGACACAGAAGAACCTATCTACAAAACAGAAACAGACTCACAGACATAGAGAACAAACTTGTGGTTGCCAAGATGGGGGTTGTGGGGGATGGATGGACTGGGAGTTAGGGATTGGCAGATGCAAGCTATTACATATAGAATGGATGGACAACAAGGTCCTACTGTATAGCGCAGGGAGCTATATTCAATATCCTATGATAAACCACAATGGAAAAGAATATATTAATAAAAGAATGTATATATATGTATAACTGAATCACTTTGCTGTACAGCAGAAATTAACATTGTGAATCAACTACACTTCAATTAAAAAAAAACAACAGTGGCAGGAGGGAATTACAAGCAGATGAATTTGCCTCTTTGAGCTAGCTCTTTGGCTGTCTCCTTCCCGATGCCTGTGTTGGCTCCAGTGACCACAGCGACCTTCCCAGGAAGCTGGATGGTTGATGTACACACCCCGCTGGACAGCATTTTCCTGCAGACAGAGGAGAGCTCATCAGTTCTTCATTCTCTTTGTCTCAGCCAGAGATTCCTGCAATGTTCTCGCGTCTACAGGTCCCAAGGCTGAGGGCTGTTTTGGTTCCTTCTACTGCTGGCTTTTTATAGATTAAAGGAAGGTTGGAGGAAAGAAAACAAAATTTTCTGCTCTTAAGATTTTCTTGCTTCGGCTTCCCTGGTGGCACGGTGGTTAAGAATCTGCCTGCCAATGCAGGGGACACGGGTTCGAGCCCTGGTCCAGGAAGATCCCACATGCCATGGAGCAACTAAGCCCACGTGCCACAACTACTGAGCCCGCGTGCCACAACTACTGAAGCCCACGCGGCTAGAGCCCGTGCTCCGCAACAAGAGAAGTCACCGCAATGAGAAGCCCGTGTGCAGCAACGAAGACCCAACACAGCCAAAAATAAAAATAAATAAATAAGTAAATAAATTTATTAAAAAGAAAAAGATTTGCTTGTCCAAATGTTTCTGCTCTTGCTTGAGGACAGAAATGATTCTATTATAAGGGCAAACCTTAGCACTGTTCCCTGCAGTTACAAGAACTGATGAATATCTGTTTAGCCAGGATCCTGGTGGAGCTCTTTCTTAGGCTTAGGAAATCACAAGACTCAGCCTAGAAAAAGAAAGAACTGGTCCACTGATGTTAATCTGTCCATAACTGTCACTTTATGGTCTTAATAAAACAGCTTACCCAACACAAAGTTAAAATTATGAAAGCTTGTCAACCTGGACAAAACGAACAGAAACACACACACACTTAAAAATAAGACAAAGAGGGACTTCCCTGGTGGCACAGTGGTTAAGAATCCGTCTGCCAATGCAGGGGACATGGGTTCGAGCCCTGGTCCGGGAAGATCCCTCATGCCACGGAGCAACTAAGCCCGTGTGCCACAACTACTGAGCCCGTGTGCCACAACTACTGAGCCCGCGTGCCACAACTACTGAAGCCTGTGTGCCTAGAGCCCGTGCTCCACAACAAGAGAAGCCACCGCAGTGAGAAGCCTGCGCTCAGCAACAAAGAGTAGCCCCTGCTTGCCGCAACTAGAGAAACCTTGCACACAGCAACGAAGACTCAATGCAGCCAAAAATAAATAAATACATTTAGAAAAAATAAATAAATAAGACAAAGAATAATGTTAATAAGTACAAAGGGGAGCTGAGATTCAAGTCCTGGTTTCACTAATTTGAGTCCTTCTTCCTTCATTCTGCTTCTCCAGAAGAATGAATGCACAAACAGATATTAGTAGGCCTCGGATTGTTTTTTTCTCTGCAAATCTTGGGGGCTCAATTTAAAACAATTTGTTGACTGGGAGATGCATTTTTAAGAGCATTTCAACCTTTTTCATTGAACTTAGAATTGCAAAGTGCACACTTCTAGCCACTCAAGTTCCTGCTTAGAACACACAGGCCACGAAGGAAGCAAACTAACTCAAGGTGACCACCAACGGATATCTTCCTCCTCAGAACAAGCCTCCCTGCTCTGTTTCCCACATTCCTTCAGCTTTAGCTCCAGGAGCCACAACATACCAGGGCCTCTACCCAGCTCTTCCTTCTGCTTAACCAGCAGGAAGAAAAGAGACAATCAACTATGAAAGTCCAGCTCTGGTCGAGCCCCACCGACCTAGCTCGGTGGTTTGGAACATCACCCTTGGAGTGCAACCTTCCTTAGAAAAATCTTGCTGAGGTATGAGCACTATTTTCAGTTCAGGTTCAACTCTTCAGTGAGATTCTATGGGGATAAGAGGATGTCGTGGCAGAAAGAGATAAAAAGCAGCGTTTCGCCCCAGTACCAACACCCATGTGTGCCTAGAGGTGGAAGGACTGCGTGTGCAGTGGGGAGGAAAAATACAACTGGAGGAGGGGCTCGAGGGAGGTGGGGAGAAAGGGAAGGGGTGAATGTGGTAAGAAACGGCAGAGGGTGATCTAGCGCGCCTTCCAGTTCCACTCAGACAGTGACCGCGTCCCCCTTCCCCCGCCCATCCAATCCCCACCGAGGGAAGGAGTGTGTGTCTTCAGTCACTGGTCCACCGTCACTACTGGTGATTTACTCAGCACCAATCAGCAGTGTGCAACTCGCTGCTGATTCTCCGGGGCACTCAGCCAGCCATTGGCTGATGTGTCACCTGGTCAAGAGACCACGACCCTCAACCTCTCCTCCCCACCCCCAAACCCCAGAGCAGGGCTCGGACCACCTCCCACCCCCAACTCCTGCTGCGAAGGCAGGTAGTAGGCAGGAGAATGTGATGAAACCCTTTCAATTCTCTCCTTTACTACATCTGTCCAGAGAAAAAGCAAATCTAACAGCAACAAGAGAGCAAGCAATGGAGCTGCAGATGTCACGATTCGCACTGAGGAAACAAAGCAGGGTGCTCCGGACTGCAGCCCCTTCCCACGGCCTGGGGTCTCCTGGTATCGCCCTCCTCACCCAGGACCTGCACCTCCTCCGACCAACCGAACTCCCCTACTTGGAGCCCCGCGGGGAGTCTTCCTTTCCTTCTTTTGAAGAACAGAGCTTCTATGGGGATGAATATTTCCCCCGAAGACTTCTCAAGAGAAGGCAATACATTTGCACAGACCTGATTTGGGGTGCAGCGATGTACAGGAGAAAGAGGAGGAGGAGGAGCACGAGCAGGACCCCAATCATCTCGCGGGGAGGCAGGTGCGGCTGCCGGAGGTGAGCGAGATGCCCCAGCGGTGCTCGCCGGCTGTGGCCTCTCTTCCAAGACACGCCCTAGTAAAGTGCGACAGCCCGGGGAGTAAAGCTGTCTGGGAAATGTAGTCCAAAGCTTGGCATGTGAGCACGCTGTTCCCAGACGCTGAGAGAAGCTGAATCTTGCACCAGATACGCAACGGGTCCCCAACCAGCTAGGATCTAGGGCCTTTGGGATCATCAAACCAGCTCTCCCATGGCCCTTCTGGCCACCATGAAATCTCCCCAGTCCTCTCTGTGCCGGTGCCTAAGTCCAGACCCTGGTTCAGTTTTCCCCAATTATCGTTAGGTGGCTACCGCATGTTTCTCCTGGAGGTCAAATATTGGCGTCTGGGAAATGTTCTAAGGCTGATTGCACAAAAGAGGAGCGGTTGGAGTCTGACAGTTTGGGGGGAGGGGGGAATCTTTCCTCCTTAGGGATTCCTTCACGCAAAGAAGCAGAAGCAATCGGTCCCTGAAGACACTAGCAGGAGAATCATTTTATTGTGTCTTTTTGGAATTATAATGAAATATAAAGTATAATCGTAATTTTCCTGGTGTTTGAGTGTGAATTGATGATAGAATATAGTTTTCTTGATGACTTGGGTTAGTTATATTAACTTCCAGGGTAGCAATGGATTTCTCAGATTAGCACAGTTGGTTTTGCCTACTCATGAAAGTATTTAATCCTGTCTTGAATTAAAGCCATGGGAATTCTCTGGGAACAAGGAGTTTCCCTGGTCAGTCACTCCTTTCGGTCTGCCATCTGAGGACTATGTCTCATTTCCTTGGGGGTGAAGGTGGGGAATGTTTTAAGTCATTATCTGTCTGTGGTCCCTGACTGCGCACAGTAATGTATTCTGGTTCTTCTTGATAATTCATTTCCATTTGATTGAAAGACACATACGCCAAGCTCAATTTGAACCAATATATTTTATAGCAATTGGAGAGGAGAGGGTTTCCTTCACACAATACAAATTTTTACTGATTTAACATGATATTATCTAAGTCATCAGATTTTGTCACACGCTCATTATTGGGTTACCTAATATTTGAATAGACTTTTACACCTGTATTAAAAGCTTTTCCCATGTTTTGTTCCTTATTCATTCACTCATTTACTTGACAAATGTTTATGGTATTCCTACAATGTGCTAGGCACTGTGCTGAGGTCCAGCAAGGAGCCTAGTACAAGGGAGAAATGACCTCTGCAACAAGTGATCACTGTGAATAAATTGTGATGAGGGTTATGAGGGAAAATAGAGAAAGCTTTGGAAGGTCATAGCAGGAGACCTCTCCTGGTCTGGAAATCAGGAAGGCTTCTTTGAGGAAATAACGTTTGAGCTGAGGCCTGAGGAAGGTCAGGAGTTAGTGGGCAAGCAACATATAGGCAAGAGTGCTCTGAGCAGAGGACTTGAGTGAGTGCACTTGATGGTGCAGAGTTCAAACAGGGGCCACTAGAACAATGGAAAACACTGGTCTAGTTGAGGCACAGGGGCTAGGGGCAGTGCCAGAAATGGCAATAACAGCCTGTGCTTATATAGTGCTTATTATGTGCCAGGCCCTGCCCCCAAGTGCTTTATATCTATTAACTACCTTGACTCTCATAACAACTCTGTGAGGTAGGTACTATGATTTTCCCTATTTCACAGACAAGGAAACTTGAAACAACAACAAGTTTAAATACGTTAGCCCAGGACATAGTGGCAGAGCTGGGATTCAAACTTAAGCAGGTTGTATCCATGGTCTGTGCCCTTAATGACTGGGCCGTGTTGCCAAAAGATGAGGCTGGAGAACTTCTTCTTATACATATGCACATTTGGGCATCTACACAAAATTTGCAGGCAATTTCATCCATAGAACCCAGATTAAAAACAATTAGTTAAACCTGTCAATGTTAATAATGTAATAGGGAGTTATTTACAAGCAAAAGTGAGTTTATTCAGAAATAGCCATAGAAACCCTCAATTCAAGATATGCAAATTATGGTGGCCCATGGGCAAATCCAGAGAACAAGGAAGGGGAGCTTGCTTTTATAGCAAAAGGGGGGTGGGAGGGGCTGTGATAATCAAAGAGTCCATCGGAGAAAGCTGGGAATCCATAGTATGGAGGCTTCTCATTGGTTGGGCTGCTAAAGTCTGATTGGCCGGACTGTAGGCAGTGGAGAGTTTTCTTCTTCCTGCTGGATAGTGATGTAGGCAACACTTTCCTGTGGGAGATGTAGGCAAACATCTCTTCCTGTTTGGAGTAATTGATGATGCATGGCTGGGCATGAGAGCTCCCCATATAGGCCTGTCCCACTCCAATTGTAGCTGAGGTTTCTTTAGTCAATTCCACAAAATTGATGACTGAAGATGGGTAAGCAGAAGAGTCACTTGGAGAGGAAGTTAGAGAAAGTGCAGAGGAGGATCTTGAGGAGCACTCAAATTATGGGATAAGTAGAGAAAGGTAAGACTGAAAATGGACTGTGAAAAGGGGACAGAGAGGTTGGAGATGTATTAGCCTGGGTCTGAGCAGGTTAGAGAAACCACACAGTAAATTTGAACAGGGAAATTTTAATATGAAGAATTATTAACCATAACAGGGGATTGGAATAATGAGGAACTGGCTTGTACAGGAGTGATTAAACTTTTATTATAAAGAAAAGTAAATATTTTAGGCTTTGGGGGCCATCTCTGTTGCAGCTACCAACTCTGCTACTGTAACATGAAAACAGCCATAGACAATATGTAAATGAATGAGCATGGCTGTGTTCCAATAAAACTTTATTTACACGAACAGGCAGTGGACTGAATTTGGCCTGTGGGTCACAGTTTGCCAACCCAAAGACCCCTTCTACTCCCAGACTGAAGCCCAGGGCTTGCTGGAGAGTATAGCACGCTGAATGGCAGAGAAGTCACTGTCTGCTGCACCACTGAAATTTGCTGGAAATCCACTGTGCTAGGGAAAGCTGTCCACAGGGAAGTGTCTCACTGGAGGCACTCTGCTACAAAACCACCTGAGGGGAGGGTTGCTGGGGGACGCTGCCGGCCACTGAATGCTGATGGAGCCAGGCACTTGATGGTGCAGAAGCTGCCTGGACCACAGGAGCCTGGCACTGCGGGAGACAAGCCTGCTGCAGAAGCCTGCAGAGCTAGCACAACAGAACCAGAAAGCAAGCCCCTTCCTTCCGCAGTGTCTCTCCAGTGCCATCTATTGACAAAGCTTAATATCGTGCCAGATGCCAAAGAAGAGAATATAGAAAATAGAAGGGTCATTTTCCACTCTCGTAAAGCAGGCAAAAAGGATGAATTGGAGCTGAAAGGCAACAAATTGATAACTGGCACCAGAGGGAACCCAGAGGATGTGGTGTAATAGAATGCATTATAAAGGCATTTAAAGAAGTGGGTACAACACCAAAAGCATGATCCATAGAAGAACAAATGAAGTTAGACTTCACCCAAATTAATAACTTCTGTTCTTTGAAAAATAAAGACTGGGAGAAAATATTTGCAAATCACATATTTGATAAAGGACTTGTAGTCAGAATATATATTTTAAAAACTCCCCAAACTCAAAATTAAGAAAACAACCCAATTTTTTCAATGGTCAAGTGATTTGAACAGATACTTCAACAAAGAAGATATATAGGGACTTCCCTAGTGGTCCAGTGGTTAAAAATCTGCCTTACAATGCAGGAGATGCGGGTTCCATCCCTGGTCGGGGAACTAGGATCCCACATGCTGAGGGGCAACTAAGCCCGCGGGCCACAACTAGAGAACCTGTGTGCCACAACTACTGAGCCCAAGCACTGCAACTACTGAGCCCACGTGCCGCAACTAGAGAGAGAAGCTCACGCACCACAATGAAGAGCTCGTGTGCCACAACGAAGATCCCATGTGCCGCAACTAAGACCAGACACAGCCAAAAATGAAAGAAAGGAAGAAAGAAAGAAAGAAGGAAAGAAAGAAAGAAGGAAAGAAAGGAAGGAAGGAAGAAAAGATATATAGATGGCAAATGAGTACATTTTTAAAGTGCTCAATATCACTAGTCCTTAGGGAAATACAAATTAAAACCACAATAAAAGGCTTCCCTGGTGGTGCAGTGGTTGAGAGTCCGCCTGCCGATGCAGGGGACACGGGTTCGTGCCCCGTTGCGCGTCCGGAGCCTGTGCTCCGCAACGGGAGAGGCCACAACAGTGAGAGGCCCGTGTACCGCAAAAAAAAAAAAAAAAAAAACCCACAATAAAATGCCACTACATACCTACTATAATGGGTAAAATAAAAAAGACTGACCATATCAAGTATTGATGAGAATGTGGAGCAACTGGAACTCTCATACACACCTTCTGAGAATGCAAAATGATACAACTACCTTGGAAAACAGTTGGGCAATTTCTCAAATAGTTAAATGGGAGTTAAGCATACATCTATCATATGACTCTTAGGTAATTTCCCAAGAGAAATGGAAGTTTATTCATTCAAAGACTTGTATGTGAATGATCATAGACTCTGTGTTATAATAAAAAAATAGGAAACAACCCGAGTGTCCATCAACAGGTGAATGGATAAACAAATTGTAATACATCCACACAATGAATACTACTCAGCAATAAGAAGGAATAGACTTTCAATGCACTCAGCAGCCTGAAGGAATCTCAAAGTAACTATGTTGAGTAAAAGGATGATTCCATTTATATAAAGTCCTAGAAAACGCTAACTGTAGGTTATAGACTGTGGTGATAGAAAGCAGACCAGTGGCTTCCCGGGGATGGGGGAAAGTGGAGAGGAATGGGAGGGTTTTACCAAGGGGAAGGAGGAAGCTTTTGGGGTGATGGACATGTTCATTGTCTTGACAGTGGTGATAGACTGTGTGATGAGTGTATGGTAATGTGAAAACTCATCAAATTGTATACTTTTAACGTGTGCATATAAATTATACCTCAATAAAACTGTGAAAAATAGAAGTAGGTATTGATCAAGTGTGCCATGCTACTGAGAAGTCAGGCAACAAAGAACTGAGACGTGTCCACTAGATTCAGCACTGTATCAGTCATTGGTGACTTTGGGGAGAACAGCTTCAGAGAAGTGGTGGGGTGGGAGCCTGATTGGAGGAGGCTGTGGGGTGAGCAGAAAGTTAGAAAATGTAGCCAACGTTTTCAGGCTGGGGAGGAGAAAAGAGTTTAGTATCAGGAAGAGGAGGTGGGAAGGTAGGAGCATTTTTATTTATTTAATTTTATTTTTTTGGCCACACCGCGCAGCTTGTGGGATTAGTTCCCTGACCAGGGATTGAACCCGGGCCCTCGGTAGTGAGAGTGTGGCATCCTAACCACTGGACCACCAGGGAATTCCCTGGTAGGAGCATTTTTAAAGAGCACAGAGGAAAAAGTTAAAGATAAAGGGGAGATAGGAAATAAATGATAGAGTAAGGTCTCTGAGAAAGCAGGAGATGATGGGCTAGAGACAAATTCACTTCAGGAGGAAAGGAAAATATGATGAGCATGAATTCAAGTAGACTTCTAAACTTGGTAGCAGAATATTCCTTCTGGTGGTCCCTATTTGTGTGTGTGTGTGTGTGTGTGTGTGTGTGTGTGTTAAGAGGTCAGGATACATGTTGAAATTGAGGCAAGGAGTTTAAGAGGGATAGTGAAGGTTTGAAATAATCTTTGTGGAGATTAGGTTGGTGGCAATTAGGGAAATTAAAAAAGATGGACAGTTTCATTGGAAGCCCTGGGTGATGTTGGTGGCTCTGTACTTATAATGGCATCAACATGCAAGGCGATGTGATTTGTCTCTAACAGCTCTCATCAGCCAGCTGCACAAAGAGGACCAATGCATGGGTTCATCCTGAGTTGGGGTTTTCAGGCTCTCAGGGCAGAAAGACAAGGGGGTCAGGGGGCTGAGGATATTGGCAAGGGAATTATTGAAGTGATGAGTATGAAATCTCAGTTGGATAAAAAAGGAAGTGATGACAGCAGGGCCTTATAGTGGTCTGGAGGTCCTCCTGGGGTTCAATAACTGTTATGTTGGGATTCGTGCCACAAGAGAGCTAGATGAATAGGAGGTGCTGTGGTGGGGTTGTCTGAATGCAGGATTTTAGAGGTGGATGGTTCCAGGTGTTGACAGGCTGAGGAGTGGAATGAGGTAGAGAAGGTTTCTGATGAGGAGGAGGTCAAGGGCCTGAAGGTCCAGGGAGTTGCTGGCACATCTATGAAGATAATTAAGTCACCTGGACGATGGCAGTGTTAGGATGAGAAGGCTGAGAACCAGGCACCAAAATCATCTGTGAAAAAAGAGACATGGGAGGGAAGTAAATCCAGGACAGGGTCAGAGAGGAGGAGCCTCATGACTTGAGGCTCAAAGGAGCAGGCGTTTCATGTCAGGATGGAGGAAGGGTCTGGAAGTGGGGGTGCCCCCGGGAAGCTGAGGCATGTGGGATACGGGAGAATAAACTGCCACTTCAGAAACTGCAGGCAAAGGGGTGTCCACAGGACACAGCCAGTTCTCAGTTGAGGCCGGGAATTGGGGGTACATTAGAGATACAAAGGCTGAAGATGTGAGGGTGTTTATTATTCATGAAAATGGAATTCCGGTGAGAAGTGTGGAGGGGAGAGGATTGTGGGCTTGGGTCAGGGAGAAGACCAATGAGTTCATGTTTGGGAATGTTCACTTAGCAACCCTGTGTGCAGTGTGGTATGTTTGTTCTTTCAACAACGAAGAAAACTGTCAGTGTGGATGCACTGTGATAAGGGCTGTTGTGCAAATAGCACAGGGCATTTGCAAGTAGTGAAGTGGAGTACTCCTAGGCGAAGGCAAACAAAACTCCAGCTGATGAAGGAAAGGGATAGTCGAGGGGCCAGGAGGAGGGGCAGTTGAGCCAAGTGAGCCAGTAGATGGGGAGGAGGGGTGATCAAAGCATACCAGCTATGTGTTTGAAAGCACATGGCGTGATGGAGCTCACAGTGTTCTAAGAACGTGAATGAGTCTATATCAAAGGGTGGGGATGGGTGAGGGATGGTAGATCAGGTCAGAGACAGGCAACGTTCAGATCATGAAGGGCCTGTGTGCCAAGCTAGAGTTCGAACTTTATCCTGAAATCAAGCCTGTGAAAGGTTTTAGGCAGAATGACATAATTGGATTTATGCCCAACTGCTGTCCTCCCAAACAAATTGTAATGCTCGATAAACCAATTTCTCCTGCCTACACTTCTCTGAGCTCCAGACCTATATTTCCAACCACCTGCCAGACCTCTGCCTTTGGCTTTCCTGGCCTCTCCCTGTGTGTGCCTTGAATCTAGTGAATGACGCCACCCTTCTTTATGCCTACATCCAATCTCGCGGGTGCTGTTAGAGAAAACCATGCTCCTGGGGAGGTCGGTGCCAGGACAAATCAATGGTTAACAGCAAAGTTGTCTAACATGCATATTCATTAATTTGCTCCATTATCATGCTCAATCAATGTTTGGAGGTGACCCAGTCAACATACTGGGTTCACGATAGAACTGATCTATGGCATATCATTTTCTTTGTCTCTTCCAAGCTTTCATTTAAAAGATAAATCCATACAGAGAAAGATTTCATTAGTAAGGCTATCTATTACTTTCTATTGCTTAAGGAAATTATTTTGCAAATACAGGCTTAGCAAGAATTCTCCAGGACAGTTCTCTTAAGTCTGTTTTTTCAGTTATCTACAGTTTTGCAACACACTATATACGTAACAATCCACCCACATATAAAGATTAAATAGAATTTATTTTATAATGTTCACGATCTGTGGGTCAGAAACTTAGGCAGGGTTCAGCTAGATGTTTCTTCCCCTGCATGTGGCGTTGACTGGAATTACTCCATGGGGTAATCCAGATGATGTCTGGGTTGGTCCAAGAAGGCTTCCCCTCACATGTCTCGAATCTCGGGAGGATAGCTAGAAGCTGAACTCAGATGGACCACTCTCCCTCTCCATATAGACTCAGGGCCTCTCCGTGGTCTTTCCAGTAGGCTTGTTCAACTTCTTCCAAAATGACAGAACTTGAGGAATGATATTTAAGAGATAGAAAAAGAAAAAAAAAAAGAGATAGAAAATTTCTTAACGTCTGGGCTTGGAAACTGGCACAACGTCACTTCCGTGTAGTCTATTGGTCAGAGAAGTCACACTACAGTCACACAGAGCTCACCAAGATTCAGAGAGAGGAGGGCCACATAGACCTACCTCTCCAATTGTCAAGAGACCAAGAGAATGTATGCCATCTTTATTTTTTTTCTTTTCCATTATGGTTTATTACAGGATATTGAATATAGTTCCCTATGCTACACATAGGGCCTTGTTGTTTATCCATTCTATATATAATAGTTTGCATCTGCTTGTTTCACAATTCCCAATCCAACCATCCCCACACACCGCCCCCCCTTCCCAGCAACCACAGTGTATGCCATCTTTAAACTGTGCTCTTGCTTGGAATCTAGAAGGATATTTTACAAGTGAAATTATTCTTTTGGTATTTCTGTAAAATTACTGAAATCGTTATCATTCAAAATATGTGTGAGGGCATTGTTTAAAAAATTTTAATATCAATTAATTAATTTGTATTGAGCTATAATTAACATACGACAATATTCATCCTTTTAAAGTATACAATTCAGTGGTTTTCATTATATTGACAAGGCTGTACAATCATTACCACTGTCTAATTTCATAACATTTTCATCATCCCCAAAAGAAACTTTATACCCTTTGCCAATCACTCCCTATTCCTTCCTCTCCTCAGCTACTGCCAGCAACTAATCTACTTTCTCTCTCTAAAGGGTCTGCCTTTAGAGATTTCATAAAAGTGGAATCATACAATATGTGGCTGTGTCTGGCTTCTTCACATAGCATAATGTTTTGAAGATTCTTCCACGTTGTAGTACGTATTAGTGCTTTATTCTTTTTTATGGCTGAGCAATAATTCATTGTATGGACATACCATATTTTCTTAATCCGTTCATCAGTTGATGCACAGTTTAGGTTATTTCCACTTTGGGGCCATTATGAATAATGCTACTATAAACACTTGTGAACAAGTCTCTGTGTAGATATATATTTTTATTTATTTTGTAGATGCACCTAGGAATGAAATTGCTAGATCATATATTAACACTATGTTTAATTGTTTGAGGAACTACCAGACTGTTTGCCAAAGAAGCTATTTTACATTCGTATCAGCAGTGTACGTTGCCAGTTTCTCTACATCCTTGCCAATACTTGTTATCATCTGTGTATTGATTTTAGTATCCAAGTGGGTACGAAGTAGTATCTCTTTGTGGTTTTGATTTGCATTCCTCTGGTGACTAATGATGCTGAACATCTTTCCATATACTTATTGGCCATTTTATTTTTAGGCACGTATCCTTGGAGAAATGTCCACTCTGATCCTTTGCCCATTTTCAGTTGGGTTATTTATCTTTTTATTGTTGAGAAAAGTCAGGATTTTGACCCAGGAAATCTGGCCCCGCAACCTGTGGGTCTAACTCTCATGCTCTCCTCCCTCTTGCTATGCATCATGGTTACAAAGTGGTACAAATTTTGTTTTATTAGTATTTACTCTAGGTAAGAAGTAGGATGAAAAGACATTTAAAAACTGGAAAATATAGCTTCTCTTGGAGGTGATAACTCTCTTGGTTTGGGAAAAAAACATTTATAACACCTTTAGGAAGGCAACAGGTACCCAATGGAGACAGTTTAATAAAGAAATAGCTAAACTGCCTCGCATGAGAAGATAAAGGAATTTGGGGGTTTGGGTGAATAGTCAAAAAGGAACAAAGATAAGACTCCCTAAAGAAGACAGTTAACAAATCGTCACATTGCATACTTTAAATATCTTACAATTTTCACACTACTATATATAAAATAGATAACCAACAAGGACCTACTGTATACACAGGGAACTATACTCAGTATTTTGTAATAACCTGTAAGGGAAAAGAATCTGAAAAAGAATATATATATACATATATATATACACAACACACATATGTGTGTGGGTTTGTATAACAATATCTGTGCTGTATACTTGAAACTAACACAACACTTTAAATCAACTATACTTCAATAAAATAAAAATTTAAAAATCTTACAATTTTGTTTGTCAGTTGTGCCTCAAGAAAACAAGGAGGAGGAGGAGGGGGAAGGGAGGGAGGGCGAAGGGGGGAGAGGGGAGGAAAAGAAGAAGAGGGGGAGGGGAGGAAGAAAAGAAGAGTAGTATTAGTAAGAAACATGTCAGGAACTAGAGTTCATAGATAAAAGTAACCAGTGAAAATTTTTCAGTGTCAGGGTAACCAAAGGACTTTAAGAAAGGGCTGTTTAAAGTTTAGTATTAAGTCAATTATGTTGCTGAATTATAAACCCCCTCCATTTTCCCAAATCTTGGAAAAATCACACAATGTGTGAATTCACAGAAATCTTCGGGAGATTGATTGTTGGTCTTCCCAATAGATATAGGAAAGGGATCTAAGCCAACTTTATGTAAAATCAAAAGATGGGATGATTTCACTAACATTTGATTACATCTTATCATTAAAATGTAACACAGTGATCAAGGATTGTTAAAATAAATGTGGCAGAGTGAATTGATGAGACCTTAAACTTATGTTTTGCTTTTCACTGCTCTGAAAAGAAATCTCCATGTTGATTGTTAGGGGTGGGTGTAGGGGAGCCAGATGTCATATCATAGTATGAATGTGGTCCGATGGTGCCCAGCACTGTAAGTATGTGGATAGGACACCAGTAATAAGATTTGAAATGTATGGAGCTAGAAGCTAATCAGTGGAAAATTCTTCCAATCATCAGAAGTGTAAAAGGTAAGTGGAATGTGGACTGTTTTGTTCTCATCAATGCCCAGTCAAAATGGAAATTATTCAATAATGCAGCACATACAATTACAAATGTACCATTTTTTCTTGTTTTTTTGGTGTGAATACATGAAAAATAATTGATCAGAATTTCCGTTTCTAGGGCGGCAATACTACAAACCACGAGTGTATGTGACTGTGTATGAAAGCGCATAATTTATGCAACTATCAATAATTCAAAACAAATTTGAATAAAACCTCAATCTAAGCATGAGAAAACATCAGACAACCCAAATTTAGAGGCATTCTACAAAATAACTGGCCAGTACTCTTCAAACGTGCCATTGTACCTAACAACTAAATGCAGTGTGGGGTCCTGAGTTAGATCCTGTTCAAGAAATGGAACATTAGTGGGAAAACTGGTGAAAATAGAATAAGTCCTTCAGTTTACTTACTATTATTATACAAATGTTAATTTTCTAGTTTTAATCATTGTACTAAAATTATTTAAGATGTTAACATTAGGGGAAGCTGTATGAAGGGTACATGGGATCTTTCAGTACTATTTTTGCAACTTCTCTGTAACCCTTAAAAATAAAATTTTTTTTAAACAAATTTGATCATCCATGATAGAGGTAAGCTGCACTATCTTTTAATTCTGTCTATGGAAAATGGTATTTAGAAAATCATTGTCACAGCAAGAGGCCATCAGAACTATGCAGCCAAAAAATAGAGAAAAAATATCATTAAGCATGTCAGGCAGTTAGTTAATAAAAATATAATTTTCTGGACTTTGTGATCTTTGTGGCAATTAGATTTTTTAAATTTTATTTTATTCAAGTACAGTTGATGTACAATGTTATATGTTACAGGTGTACAACATAGTGATTCACAATTTTTAAAAGTTATACTCCATTTATAGTTATAAAATATTGGCTATATTCACTGTGTTGTACAATATATCTTTTTTTAAATTTTAAATATTTAATTTATTTATTTGGTTGTGCTGGGTGAAATACAGTGAAATGCACAAATCTTAAGTGTGTATTCACTGAGTTTAAGGATGTCTGCCCAGCAGACATCCACTAGGAGGAAGGCATTGGGGAACACCAGCAGAAAGTTCCCCTGAGGGGCTTCAGGGACTCTGCAGTATTTGCAGCTGACATTGCTGCAGTGAACTGGACCCAGAGCAGGAAAAGCACGAAGAGATGGGAGAGGCAACCTGGGAGTCAAGAGGGATTCCCCTTGGGAATGATCTGACTACTCCTTGTTCTGTTCATCAGGTTCTTGGGATTTGCAAGGGGCAGGAATGGAACCAGGAGATGCTCAGTAAGTGTGTGTTAAATGGATGGATGAATCAATGAATGAAGGAGTGAGCACCTGCCTGCCACAAGAGTCTTCTTTCATCACTCGTGTCTTCTTGGAGCTTCCTCTAGCTTTGCAGGAAGGAGCAGATCTGGGGCATGACTCTTGGAGTCATGTCCAGGAGAGGAATACTGAGTGAGCAAAGGCTGTGAACCCTACGTATCCTCCTCCCATCCCCTCACACACCTCCAGAGGACACTGAGAGTTTCTGCTTGGTTTGTTTCTCGTCTTTCCCGTCATCTTTAATAGCATTCAACTGAAACATCACCTGCATTCATTACCTCTCCCTTTTCTACACTAAACCCTTGAATAAAGCAAGTAGGACAGAAATCAATACAGCTAATCATAACAGCCAACTCTCTGTCTATAATATATATATTTTTTGGCCTTGCTGCACAGCATGCGGGATCTTAGTTCCCAGACCAGGGATCTTAGTTCCCTGACCAGGGAAACCGTTCCTCCTGCAGTGGAGGTGCGGAATCTTAACCACTGGACCACCAGGGAAACTCAACTTTTTTCTTTTTTTTAAAAAAGTTATTTATGTTTTGGCTTCTTGGGGTCTTCGATGCTGTGTGCGGGCTTTAGTTGCGGCGAGTGGGGGCTACTCTTTGTTGTGGTGTGAGGGCTTCTCATTGCAGGGGCTTCTCTTGTTGTGGAGCATGGGCTCTAGGCGCCCGGGCCTCAGTAGTTGTGGCGTGTGGGCTTCAGTAGTTGTGGCTTGCGGGCTCTGGAGCGCAGGTTCAGTAGTTGTGGCACACAGGCTCAGCTGCTCCACGGCATGTGGGATCTTCCCAGACCAGGGCTTGAACAGGTGTCCCCTGCATTGGCAGGCAGATTCTTAACCACTGTGCCACCAGAGAAGTCCCTGAACAGCCAACTTTTATACAGTGTCTACAATGTGCTAGTCTCCGTCTCAAATTTCCTACCTATTTAATTAATTTAATACTTTAAAAGGTAGGTGTATATTTTATCATGCCATTATGCAAGTGAGGAAAGTGAGTTAACAGAGAGGTTTAGTAACTTGCCCAGGGCCACCCATCTGGTAAGCAGTTCAGCTGAGATTTGAACCAAGAAGTCCATGCTAAGAGCCCGTGCACTGAAACACTATACCTTTTCTTTGGCATGTATGATACATGTGTGTGTTAACTTCATTGAAACAGAACATAAAACACAGTCAAGTGCACACATCAAGTGTGTGACTCAGTGAATTTTCACAAAGTGAGCACACCTGTGTAATAGCAATCCCCCAAAGAACAGAACACTACCAGCCCCCCCCCCCAGGAGATCCCAACATACCCCACCCCAGTCTCTACCCCTTCCCCACCAAGGGAAACACTCTCCTGAATTCTCTCACCTCTCTCCTGGGGGTTTCTTCCTTGTCTGTCTATTTTAATCACACTGTATTTCAAGTATCATGGGGTCTGCTGCTAAAGTTAAAAATATTCTATTTTGCAGGAGTGGAAGTGAGGGTGGTGGAGGGAACACATTCTCTAGATAAGAGAAATGACTGAGGGTGGGAAAGTTAGGGGCAGTTCTCCATCTCCCCTCATTCTCTTTGCCGGTAAGTGTGAGGCTCTGCTCTTTTCTCCATCCTTCTCTCCCAGGACTACATCTCCCAGCAGGCTGTGCTCTGACAGCTCTCGGATTTAAATAGGATTCTGGGCTACGCTTAGAGCCAGGCTGTTGCTGAACACCCAGGAGCGAGAGGAGCTGGAGGAAAGAGAAGCAGCAAGAAGCAGCCAAGAGTTGGAGCCAGACCAGGTGGAGCCCGAGCCAGAGTTGGAGTCAAAGTTGCTCTTGGTAAAGCAGCAGCAACTAAAGAAGTTGAAAAGATGCTGGTTTTCTTGGGACTGCTCACCTCCTTCCTTTCTTTCCTGTATGTGACAGCTCCATCCATCAGGTTTGTCTTAATTCAGTAACTCATTCAATAGTTTACAAAGCCCTGAATTGGGAGCCACGGAGCTTGTAAGAAGATGAGTTCGTAGCTGCTGAAGGAAGAGAAAGGGATGGAGGCCAAGGGAGAGAAAGTCAGGCAGGAAAAGCAGGAAGGAAGGAGGTAGTTATGAATATTGTGGTGGGAAACGAGAAGGAAGCACCTGGGGCTGGGAGGAGGGGCGGGTTTGAATTCTGATGCTAGTGGAAGGCTGAGTGGATGACTCTGTTAAGTAGCTTGACAGACATCTTATGGGGGAGTCCTTGCTCTTTCACTCCATTCCCTTGGGTTCCTCTGAAGGTCTCCCTTTCTTCACCGTCCCTAGTCAAGGTGGCCCTGCTGCATTACGGTGGGTGGTCATTGCCGAGGGACTCAGTTGTTAAGTACCAGGCATCTGGGGAAGGGAACACACTCTCTTCCCTTTGAGACTATCCTCAACTAACGTTTTGGGTTGGCTCTTTTGCTGTGGAAGATTTCTGGAGATGTCAAAGAAATGTGTGTTATGAGTAGAGAACTTTTAAACTGTTGATGATAAAGAAGGTTAAATGGACATATCAGAGACAGAGTGTTGCTCTAGGTCCCGTCATAGAAAGCTGGGTTTGGGTTCCAGTTTTGCCACCATTAGCAAGTGACTTGAACTTCTCTGAGCCTCAGCTTTCTCCACTGTAATGTGGGGATAATAACAGAGTGGTTGAGAGAATTAAATTCCCTTGGAAAATGCCTAGCCTAGTGCTTGGCAGTTGGATGATGCTCAGGTGATGTTAGCTTTACTTCCTCCCGTCCTATTTTTGGGAACTTATCAAGTCAACTCTATGTAAAAGGATGCTCTCTGCACAGAGGTCTGAACAAGGGAGGTTTTCTCTCTGTGCATGGATGGCGAGTATGAAATCTCTAGTGGGATGGCAGAATATTCTGGCTCTCTAAAACTGGAGAGGCAGCCCAAGAGCCGTATTTCTATATGGGACCCTGGAGGTGCTGTTCATCAGTTATTCACCATTGATGCTTATTGAAGGTGAGGGGTCAGGACCACTGATTCCACTAATGCCCATCCCCCTCGTGTTTTAAGGGCAGGATAGAGAAGGAAGATGACCTCTGGGAACCTCTAGAGATAGGAGCGAGGTATCTTTGTTGTTTAACAAGGAACCATTGGCCCTGGCTCAAGAGAACTTATTCTATTTGCCCACATGATCATTTGTAGCTTCCGGGCACGTGACCTCCCAAGCTGAGCTGATAAGCAGGAGACTGCCTTGCCCACTGGGGAGACGCTGTCCCCTGAAGATTAGCTTCTTTAAGTCTCCTGACAGCAACAAAAAGAAATCCCTCTTTGAGGCTGGGTGGATTTTATGTATCTCAGTCTGGGATTGGAAAGGATGGTGCATAAATGTTTTGTTTCTCTTGCCTGTAGGAAGTTCTTTGCTGGTGGGGTCTGTGGAACAAACGTGCAGCTTCCCGGGAAGGTGGTGGTGATCACCGGTGCCAACACAGGCATCGGCAAGGAGACAGCCAGAGAGCTTGCTCGCAGAGGCAAGTCCTTCCTTTCCATTTCCACAGGGCAGCACCTCCTGTCTTTCTCACTAGGAACTCTACTCATGTTCCCTTATCTTTCCTCCTGGGCTTAGAAATTCTGGTCAGGAACTCAAGGAACCTGGGATTCAAGTCCAGCTGTGACACCAACTTACTCTGTGGCTTAAACTTTCCTTCCTTCCTGCTCCTTCCCTATTTATATAAAGTAAGGAAAACAATGATGTCCGTGTATAATATTGGTCAGGTCAGTTATTCTAAAAGGAGATCCTAAGCCATGTTAAATATCAGGGTGTAAAAACCAGGGTTCCCAGCCTGGGGTTAAGCTGATTGCAAGGAGAATCTGGAAGCGGCAATTTAGCCACTCACGGCTTTAGGGATGGTGCGGGGAATGCTCTGTCCACCAGTCCCAAACTCACTCACTAGACTCTTCTTCAGCCCAGGGTCTGAACACATTGCTGCCTGTTTGTTTTGGCCCCAGGAGCCCGAGTATACATTGCCTGCCGAGATGTACTGAAGGGGGAGTCTGCTGCCAGTGAAATCCGAGCTGATACAAAGAACTCCCAGGTGCTGGTACGGAAACTGGACCTAGCTGATACCAAATCCATCCGAGCCTTTGCTGAGGGCTTCCGGGCAGGTGAGGCCCTGGGGGTTAGAAAGGCAGGAAGCTGGATGTGGGAGTGGCTGCTCCACCCTGGACCAGCTCTGACCTTTACATCAGACCCATCATGGATTCCACTGCACAGGTTCTGCCACACGAACCAGCAGGGCAGGGAATTGGCACGGGGATGGCGGGTGGACAGGCTGGGCAGGATCCTTTTCACCTCCTTGCCTCAGCAGTGGGAATGGTGGAGGTGACAGCTCCCTGCCTGGGCTTGTACCTTGCCATCGAGGTGTGGCCCTGATGCCACTCTCTTCTTTCATCCTGAGAATCAAACTTCTGTGGCCATAGGCACAAGGGGAAGTTGTGCTGCTGCCAATATTCTTCTGTATCTTGGAAAATGACCATCTTCTATCAAGGACTATGAAATCCATGAGGGACAGGAACCATGTCTGTCTTATTTTACCACTGTATGCCCAGTGCCCAGCCCAGCTCAGAGTCAGTACTAAGTACACATTTGCTGAATGAATGGATGAATGAATGAATGGTGTCCAGGAAGATAACAGCAACTAAAATTAGAAACCCAGGACTTCCCTGGTGGCGCAGTGGTTAAGAATCCGCCTGCCAATGCGGGGGACACGGGTTCGAGCCCTGGTCCAGGAAGATCCCACGTGCCACGGAGCAACTAAGCCCGTGTGCCACAACTATTGAGCCTGTGCTCTAGAGCCCGCGAGCCACAGCTACTGAGCCCGCGTGCCACAACTACTGAAGCCTATGCACCTAGAGGCTGTGCTCCGCAACAAGAGAAGCCACCACAATGAGAAGCCCGCACACCGCAACGAAGAGTAGCCCCTGCTCGCCACAACTAGAGAAAGCCCATGTGCAGCAACAAAGACCCAACGTAGCCAAAAATAAATAAATAAATTTATATATATATATATATAAAATTAGAAACCCAATGACAGTGGCTACTGAATATCACTGAGATAGGTCCAAACGCAAGGAACAAACACTCAGGACTGGCAGCTAGCTGACTCCTTGCTAACCACATGGTCTCCTTGGTTGTGCTCTTTAGAGGAAAAGCAGCTTCATATTCTGATCAACAATGCAGGAGTGATGATGTGCCCATATTCCAAGACAGCTGATGGCTTTGAAACCCACCTGGGAGTCAACCACCTGGGTGAGTATCTTAGAGTGAGTGAAAAGCGAGACATACGCCATCATGTTCTCTGTAGGGAGATGACCCTGTACCAGTGCTGAGGATCTCCACTGGTCCTCATAGAGACCAAGATTCTGCTAGACTGGAGGTATTGGTTTTTCTTTCACTATCTCTCTCCTAACCAGTACAAAAAAGAGAGCTTATCCTACTCATACCGTTAAGAAACCCCAAACATAGGAGACACCAGGAAGAAGAAGGTCCTTCTTGGTTGGGACTGTGGTAATGCAAGACTTGCCAAGCAGGGTCAGGAGTGGGGGAGAAGTCCGTGTTTGGCTGGAGCGGGGGTCATATCTATAACTGAGGACCAAGCAAGCAAGGGTTGGTCCATCGTGGAGGCAGACCTTGAGGACTTGAGGTATGAGAGAGGCTAGTGTTCACAGCTCGAGGCAATGGCTCTAGTGAGGGGATCACAGAACAGGTTCTCTGATCCTCAGCAAAAGTTATTTTCCCTGACTATTCCAACCTTCCTTCTGTACATGCCCACAGTTGTGTGATCATAACCAGACGGGGGATGTCAGAAGCTAGCAGTTGCTCCTGACCGGGGCAAGGACAGAGGAATAAATAACAACAGATTACGTATATATTGCCTTACCTGGAGTCCAGCTCTGGCCCTTGCCTTGAGGACTCCACTAACTCAGACTGACTGACCATTAACACTGTTACTCATGGTATCAAAATGTTCACACCCAGAAGATAGTGAGCTAGTGATGAAGCCCTGTCATACATCAGCTCCCACACCCCGAGCCCGGGCTGCCGTTCCACTCTTCAATCTCCTCTGCTGGCTCTCCTCACAGGCCACTTCCTTCTCACCCACTTGCTCCTGGGGCAGCTGAAGGAGTCCGCTCCTGCACGGGTGGTGAACCTGTCATCAGTGGTCCACCATGCTGGCAAGATTCGCTTCCATGACCTCCAGGGTGAGAAGTCCTACAACCGGGGTTTTGCTTATTGCCACAGCAAGCTGGCCAATGTGCTCTTTACTCGTGAGCTGGCCAAGAGGCTCCAAGGTAAGTCTAGAGAAAGGGCCAGGGTTAAGAAGCAGGGGCTTCAGTCCAGATTAGAGGTTCACAGAAACTTCTGAAGTCAGGATGTCAAACGTGCACATTTCAGTGGCAGCTCTGTGCACTAAGGAGAATGAGGTTATAAAACTGAGTAAAAACAGAGTCCTTGCCCTTGGGAAGCTTAAAACTGGACAGAGGTCAGGAACCTATAAACCTTATGTGCTTTGTCACATCTTATTTCATATTTATCATCTCATCTGATTTTTCACAACAACCTCTTGCAACAGGCAGAGTAGGTATTGTTTTCACTATTTTATGGGTCCAAACTGAAGTCCAAGAAGCAGCCGGCCCAAGATTATATGGCAAGTGAAGGAGTGAGGACTGGAAAGTGGGGACTCTGCTTTAAACCAGGTGCTTCCTTTGCTGTGCCAGTTGCTGAGGTTTACAGGGTGAGCTGAGCTACAGAGCCGCCACTCACTGCCTGGAGTCAGGGTTTCAGATACTTGGGTCTAAGTTCTTGCTCTACCACATAGTAGCCACGTGTGTCTACAAACATGTCCCTTTGACCTCCCTTGATTTCTCCCCTCAGCTGTAAAATGAGGTGAGGCCATTCTTGATCCTATGATTCTGTGCTGCCCTGGAGTTTTTGCTGAGCTTCTGACACTGACATCTGTGAATCTGGAGGACCGTTTGCTACAGTGAATAAGCCAGAGTTTGGGGAAAATGGTATTTACTATCAGAATGCAGAAAGTAGAAGAATAGGGTAATCATTTAAATGAATACTAATAATGACAACAATAATTGAGAGTTTGTGTGTGCCGTATACTATCTGTGTCTCAACTCATTTAATATACTATGAGGTAGGTGCTATTATTTTTCCCCTCCCTACAAAAGAAGAGGTAGGCGCAGATATCTTGAGAAACTTGCCCGAGCAAGATATATTAATTCCGAGGCGAGCCAGGATTCAACTCCAGGCAATCTAGCTCAGAAGTCTACGCTCTTTACTCTACATCGAGGTTCAGACCTTGGCCCTGCAACCAGCCAGGTGTGACCTTGGGCAATTCACTTAACCTGTCTGTGATGAGAACTCGGTTTCCTCAGCTGTAAATGGGCTTCTTAATATTACCTACCTTATGAACCTCTTTGAGAGTCAAATGAGATAACACATAAAACATGTAGCACAGCCCTTGTACGTAATAAGTACTAAAAATAGTGGAGGCGGCAGGGGTGTCTTGGGGGCATGTTAATTCTGATCATTTCCATCAACACCCCTCAATCTACACCTCATAAAATGTGCTTGCCCGGCAAATGCAATTCACAACAAGGTCCTAGCTTCCTACCTTCTAACAGGATTGCTGCCCCTAAGACCCTCCAATAGAAATTCCAAAGATACCATTTAAGCCAAAGATTAAGATGACACTAAAATAGAAGGATGTTCAACCAAGCATTCCTTTTGGAGCATAGAAGGCTGAGAAGGCTATAGATCTTTCTGGATAAGATCAATTAATTACTCATGAGATTCTACCTGGCTAGAGGTGGTGTCTTCTGAACACTGGGGTTCTGTTTCCCAAGTCCTTTCTTCTCAATCGTGCATGTTGCTGCAGGAGATGAGCTGTTTCCACGGCCTCGGAGTGTGTCTCTGGTCTAACTGTGCCCTTTTTGCCCTAGGCACGGGGGTCACCACCTACGCAGTGCACCCAGGCATCGTCCGCTCCGAACTGGTCCGACACTCCTTCCTGCTGTGCCTGCTCTGGCAGCTCTTCTCCCCCTTCCTCAAGACGGCAAGGGAGGGGGCCCAGACCAGCCTGCACTGCGCCCTGGCTGAGGGCTTGGAGCCCCTGAGCG
Organism: Pseudorca crassidens; assembly: GCF_039906515.1. Lineage (NCBI taxonomy): Eukaryota > Metazoa > Chordata > Mammalia > Artiodactyla > Delphinidae > Pseudorca > Pseudorca crassidens. The sequence continues at coordinate 34,802,334 of NC_090296.1, read as the reverse complement.
GCAAGTACTTCAGGTGCGCAGAGGCCGCATGCGTTCTCCCCATCACCTGTGTGTATGGTGAGGCAGGCATAAGACTCCCTGGGCTTTGCACCCCCAGTGGCCAAGTTTGTGCCTGATGGGGGAATCCAGGTTCACGTTGGGCCAGTAGACCAAATGCTGTTACTTTTCTAAGGAAACTTACATTTGAAACATGGCAAAAGCTGGTTTTATGGCTCTGTTTCAAACCTGTGTGCCACATTTCCAGGTAAGCCTTTGTAGAGCCTTTTTCTCTTCCTTGAAGCTTTTGGCTGACTTCCTTCATGAATTTTTAAATGACACATAGCGCGAAACTCCAGGGCAAAGTCACCTGTCCCTAGTGTGAACTCTAGGGACACTTCTCCCAAAGCTGCGAAGACTGGCACTATCTGTTGGAACATAAAAATAGACATTTTGATGTTGAGGTTTATCACAAACTCAATGGGCAATCAGAGTCTGGGAATATAGGGAAGCCCAGGATTACATTTCTTCCCATTCCATGACTTGATCCAGCCCAGTCTGCTTTTCTGTCCCACTTTGTTCAAGATGGTTCACTGGTACACCATTTATTAAGGGAAGCATTGGAAATAGCCTCAGTGTCCAACAATTGGGGAATGGATAAATGATCATAGCTAATGTTGCTTGAGCTCTTACAACATGTTTGGCACTCTTCTAAGTTTTACGTGTATTAATTCATATAATCATCACAACTCTGAAAGGTAGATCGTATTATTGTCCCCATTTTACAGATGAAGAAACTGAGGCACAGAAAAATTAGCTTGCTCAGGGTCATATAGTTTATAAGCGGTAGGCCTGGGATTTAAACCCAGGCAGCCTGGCTCTAGAGCCGTGCTGTTCAGTGTGGTTGCCACTAGCCATATATGGCTACCGAGCACTTGAGATATGGCTAGTCCAATCTGGGACGTACTGTGCGTGTGAAATGTACAGCAGATTTTGAAGACATAGTGTGAAAAACAGAAATGTAAACTATCTCATTAATTTTTATATTGATTACATGCTGAAATAATTTGGCTATGTTGGGTTAAATAAAATATACTACTAAAATTAATTTCACCTATTTCTTTTCACTTTTTAAGAAAATACTTTAAAATTTCTATTGGGAAATTTAAAGTTACACATGTGGTTCACATTTGTAGTTCGCATCATATTTCTACTAGACAATGCCACCCTGGAGTCTGGGTGTTTAACACCCCTCCTTAATCATGTGATAAAATATAATACAGTCACTATATAAAAGTATTTTTGAACAATATTCAATTAATGGGAAAATGTTAGTGATATAATATTATCAGAAAAAAATGAAATATAGAACTATATAATTATTCACTGTACATGCATAGAAAACAGTCTGAAAGGATACACAGCAAACTACTACACAGTAGTAGTTACTTCCAGGGAGTTTGAGGAAGAGTCGGGGGGTGGGGGGCAGTGTGAAGGAGGATTTTAACCTTTTACTCTAGGTATTCCTTTATTATTTAAAAATAAATTTTAAAGATTATATATTAATTCATTACTTGTAAAATTAAAATTGTACATTTTTAACAAGAGAAAGATATCCTCCCCAAACTAGGTACAGTATGATCCCAGTTTTTTTTTAATTAATTTTTAAATTTTTAAAATTTATTTTTGGCTGTGTTGGGTCTTCATTGCTGTGTGTGGGCTTTCTCTAGTTGCAGCGAGAGGGGGCTACTCTTCGTTGTGGCACACAGGCTTAATTGCGGTGGCTTCTCTTGTTGCAGAGCACAGGCTCTAGGTGTGTGAGCTTCAGTAGTTGTGGCTCGCAGGCTCTAGAGCACAAGCTCAGTAGTTGTGGTGCATGGGCTTAGTTGCTCCGCGGCATGTGGGATCTTCCCGGACCAGGGCTGGAACCCGTGTCGCCTGCATTGGCAGGAGGATTCTTAAGCACTGCGCCATCAGGGAAGTCCAAAACTTCTATTTAAAGAAAAACACCATGAACAGTGTGCTCTGCCCCAACCCTGCTCACCCCAAAACAAAACAGGGGTGCTTAGTCGGGTTCATGGGACACAAGGGGTCTGTGGATAGAATTTAAGGGATCTTCAAACCTGGATGGAAAGATAATTTCATCTTTAGTTTCACTAACCTCCATCTGAAATTTGCCATTTCCTTTGATTATGAATGTAGGAAGTGAACTGCAGTAGTAGTGATACTGGTGACTTTGTCCCCAAGAAAACTATAAATAATTTCATGTCACATTGCAATTGTTGCAGATACCTCAGGATGTCACTTCTCGCCAATACTTTGAAATCTGGTAGTGATTAGACCCAGTGCTAGCTCTTCTAATAGAACACATTACTATACCACACATTGTTTTTAAAATATTTTATACTTTATATAAGATAGATAACCCTCAAGGACTTACTGTATAGCATGGGGAACTCTACTCAGTATTCTGTGATAACCTATATGAGCAAAGAATCTAAAAAAGAATGAATATATGTATATGTATAACTGAATCACTTTGAGGTACACCTGAAACTAACACAACATTGAAAATCAACTACACTCCAATAAAATTAAAATTTTTTACAAGTCAGTACAAAAAAGAAAAGGAAATATTTTAAAACTGCATTTCAATACAGTTAGTTTCTTTTTATCTAATGTATTTTATTACACATTTAGAAATGTATTCTGAAGAAGAGGACATAAACTTTTCCAGACTGTCCATTTTCACTCCTGGATGTTCACCCCCTTTCTATGCCCTCCAGTGACTGCAAGAAGACTTGGGTGTCTCCAAGGGCCCGGAATAACAAAACGGCTGAGCGCTTGTGGAACGTCAGCTGTGAGCTGCTGGGAATCCAGTGGGAGTAGAGCTGGTGGAATAGGCACAGCTGTATGAGGCTCAGTCCATGCCATAAGGAAAGGGGACCGAGGAGAAGGCCCACCCTGCAGGATTGTCCTGGCTGGCTGCTGTTGCGAATCCTGCCCTGCCCTGATACTCCTGACCCTTCTAGAAATCTTCGCACACCCAACCCTCTCGTGAGGCTGGCTCATGGCACGAGACAGTCACACCTACAGAGTATTCTTCTCCAAGACTTGCAGAGTCGGCCACCCTCTCGGACCAGGAGGACTGGGCAGATGCCAGGCTGGGCACAGGGATGGCAGAAGAACCTGGGAAATTGGGTCAATTTCCTTACCAAGACCAGCTAGCACGCTCAGCTGAGGTGACAGGAGCATCAACGTCACTTCTTTCCAGGGACTATAGACTCAAAAACTCTTGATTGATCTCTTTCCTCTTTGAAACATTAATCTGGAGTCTGGACCAACTCAGGAAAATCTTGGCTCAACCTTGGCCAATTTTAGTTCCTTCCTCTGAGCATCCTGGAGCAACGATGTAAAGCTGGACCTTCCTGTTTTCTTTTTCCAGTACTTAAAAAAAATTAAAAACACATTTTTTCAGCTTTACTGAGATATAATTAACATATTGTGTAAGTTTGGACCGTCCCGTTTTCAATGTAGATGGTTTCTTTTTCTAAAGAGTTCCCTTTTACCTCAATTTTTAGAGAAAATAAAGACTGCACATTCACCTTATTGCCTTATTTATTCTCTCAGGGTAGCAAGGGAGAAATGAAACCAAGTTGTTGTTTTTGTTTTGTTTTGTTTTATTATTTATTTATTTATTTGGCTGCACCGGGTCTTTGTTGCTGCGTATGGGATCTTTGTTGTGGCGTGCAGGATCTTTAGTTGCAGCATGTGGGATCAAGTTCCCTCACTGGAGATCAAACCCGGGCCCCCTGCATTGGGGGCACAGAGTCTCAACCGCTGGACCACCAGGGAAGTCCCCAAACCAAGTTTAATGAGTACTATCTCACCCTACCCAGCCACCCATAACCTTCTTATAATATCTCCTCTGGGTGCAGAATAAGATGGTTCAGTTGAGTATTTTCTCCAGTTTCTTCCAGCTCTCACATTTGATTATCTAAGAAGTGATAGGAGTGACTTAAATTATACAGATGCTGAGCTTCACTATAGATTAAGCCCAGAGGTAATAGAGGACTTCATTTAATTTGATACACAGATGCAGAAAAACCAAGCTCTGATAAACCCTCTGCCTAAAATCATAGCTCTTTTCTCTTTTGGCCTCCCTGCTCTCCTCTGCTGCAGCCTTGGGTGACCTGTTTCTTGCCTTAAGTGCTGAAGTTCTCCAAGAAGAGCAGAGAGACATGCCAAATCTTTTAGCCAATTGACCCAAGAAGTTATGTTATTGCTTCCAGTTTGAAAGCATCCAAAGGGCATGTGGTGACAAAAATTCCCTTTCCTTCCATAGCAAGTAGACTTAAAAAACAAACAAAAAACCATTTTACTATGGAAATTTTCAAATAGATGAAAGTAAAGCAAATAGTATCATGAAAAACCCCACGTACCTACCTGTCACCCAGCTTCAACGTTGTTAACATTTTGTCAATCTTGTTTCATCTATTTCCCCCATAACATTTTTTGGGGGGTTGGGTAGATATTTTATTTTAAAAATTTATTTATTTTATTTTTGGCTGTGTTGGGTCTTCGTTGCTGTGCACAGGCTTTCTCTAGTTGCGGCGAGCAGGGGCTACTCTTCGCTGTGGTGCGCGGACTTCTCATTGTGCGGCTTCTCTTGTTGCCGAGCACGGGCTCTAGGCGCGCGGGCTTCAGTAGTTGTGGCACATGGGCTTAGTTGCTCCACGGCATGTGGGATTTTCCTAGACCAGGGCTGAAACCTGTGTCCCCTGCACTGGCTCGGCGGATTCTTAACCACTGTGCCACCAGGGAAGCCCAAATACAGTAATTTTAAGCAAACGTTGCCAAAGGGGAAAGGGAAGGGGGAAGGACAAATTAGGAGTATGAAATTAACATATACAAACCACTATATATAAAATAGATAACAACAAGGATTTACTGAATAGCACAGGAAACTATATTCAATATCTTGTAATAACCTATACTGGAAAAGAATCTGAAGCTGTACACCTGAACCTTACACAACATTTTATTTATTTATTTTTTAATTTTTAAATAAATTTATTTATTTTATTTATTTATTTTTGGCTGCTTTGGTTCTTCGTTGCTGTGCGCGGGCTTCTCATTGCGGTGGCTTCTCTTGTTGCGGAGCATGGGCTCTAGGTGCGCAGGCTTCAGTAGTCGTGACACACGGGCTCAGCAGTTGTGGCTCATGGGCTCTAGAGCGCAGGCTCAGTAGTTGTGGCGCATGGGCTTAGTTGCTCTGTGGCATGTGGGATCTTGCCGGGCCAGGGCTTGAACTTGTGTCCCTTGCATTGGCAGGTGGATTCTTAACCACTGCACCACCAGGGAAGCCCTAACACAACATTTTAAATCAACTGTAGTTTAATAAATAAAATTAAAAAACAAAAACAAATATAGTCATTTTTATCAAATTGGAATCTTCTCTCTCTAGAACATCTTTTTCAGAGAACAGAATGCTAACAACATTCAAAAGATTGTTCTTTAAAATATATGGAATCCTTAGAGTGTGTGTGTTTGGAATCCTTTGGGCTATTACATTTTATACTTTTTTGTTTGCCAGATTACTTGCTAGTATGATTGGCTTAATGAAGTTCATCCGATTCTTGACTTGTATCAAATATCTGAAGTCTGAAATTTGAAAAACCTATTTGTATTTTTTCTAAGAGACTCAGGGAGCTTGGGGTCAATTGCTGGGGGCAGGGGGCTGATAGCCTCAGTCTGGAGTACAGGGGCTGGGGAATGGCACCTGAGCAGGGCCTAGGACTCAGGACCAAGATAGAAGCTTGAATGTAGAATCCTCAGAGTCTGTGAATGCTAGAAGGGGCCTATCTAATTTGGGGAGGCAGATGAAAGCAATCTGAGTGGGAATCTGACACCCAAGAGGGAAGGACAGCCTAATGGCCTTAGGAACTTTGTAAGATGATGGCTGACCTTAAGGTCATGGTGTTTGGTGGAGAAATACTTCCTCTTGAGTTTTAGGGCAGGGGTTGGGGAAGATGGCGTTCCCTGCGTTATCACCTAACCCTGGTCTCTGGAAAACACAGAAATTGCCCCAATTCTGCTTCCCTAGTCCTAACTTCCATACTGTAGATTCCCTCACTTCCTGAAGAATGACTCTACTTGAAACATGCCTCCTTTCCTGCCATCCTAGGCAAGTGGCATAGCTTAACCAGTTCAAGGAGGTACAGGCTAGAGGTGGTTACTCCTGACCACAATGCTATGCTGCTTCTCATTGAAAGAAGTCTGTGAAATATTATTTGGCCAGGGAAAATATTTTAAATTGGAAGTTTTCTCTCCTATCAAATTTTCGGATGCGTTTATACCTAACAGCAGTGATGCCAACTATGGGAGAGCTGAGAAGCAAAGAATGCAAAAAAACAGAAAACAAAACAAAACAAACAAAAAAGCCCAAAGAGGTGTGGGTATTGACTTCACATTTTGTTGGTATTTTCGGGCTATCAAGCAATCATTGTTTCCCTTTCTCCCTTGTTCAGATTCCGGACTCCGTCACTGCTCGTGGCCTCCGGGTGCTCCCATGAGACAGCCTCCCTCAGCACTACTCCCCTTTTGGAATCCTCTCATGCACAGGCTTCATCTTGCTTCTGTGTAGCTCCCTGCCCAGCACCAAAAATGTTGTCTCATATGTTCAGCCTGGGCAAGGAATAAGTACCAGCCTTGGCCTCTTGCTATGTTTCCTGAAGAGACTTGCCCCAAGGTCACCACCACACAAGGGAAAGGCCTTGGCTCAGCACAGACAAGGCTGGGAATCCAGTGGCTGAGTCACCCTTCCACTTTCCCATCTCTGCTCCCTAGATTCTCCCATGACCACAGAGCCATCTGCCTTCCAGTCTGTGTGTGCTATAAATATGGCTTCCAGGCTTCCTGGCTTCCTGGAAGAGTGCTCCTTATAATACAGGAGACAAAATCATGGATGAAGGCCCAGGAATGACAGTCACCGTGGATTTCTCTGCTCCTGGGTGTCTCTCCAGCTGCCCCAGGTCACTGCCTTCACTATTCCTGGTTTCTCTTATGCTTTGAGACTCTCAGCCAGCCTAGCCCAGGTGAGGAAAATCTTTCCCTTTGGCTCCACTGAGATTGGCTTACATTTCTTAAAAGTAAAACTTGTCTGGGAAACCAAAGGGAAAGGAAATCAAAGAGACATATGAAAATTGAGAAGCAAACAGTTCCAGACCACAGATTACCTAAGCGATGACCAGCTGCCGCAGATGACCTTAGCTGGCACTTGGTCCTTGTCCAGTTCAAGCCTGTGCTATGTGTCACCATGCCTTCAAGCCCTGGAGGATCTACCTTGTGTGTTTGGCCTCTTTTACAAGACAGACACCCACTTTGAGCAATCTTAGGCCAAAAAAAAACATGGAATATTTTGCTCATAAATTCAAAGACGGGTTGAAACTGAGAAGTGGGAAAGGGCAGGGATAGATCTCAGAAATAACTAGAACTCAAGAATCAAGCTTCCTATATATGTGCCTTTCTCTGGATGTGGGCTTCATTTCAGAGTAAGTGGCAAAACACTCGGCTGTTGAAAACTCTCAAGCTTTACACCTTGTGGTTTTTACCATTGAAGAGGCCCTGCAGCTATTTTCTATTTTTAGTATTTAAAGAATCTCAGGTTTGGCTTGGGTCTGATGCTCACTAGGAAGCATTCAGCTATGGTGGGGGGGGGAAGAGTCATGTGAGAATGTGACAGCTGTAGAGGTCGCATTTCAAATCAGGGAGAAAAGAGTAGACCATTCAATAAATGATGTTGAACAAATAGCTATCCAGGGACCTCCCTGGTGGTGCAGTGATTAAGAATCCGCCTGCCAATGCAGGGGACACGGGTTCGAGCCCCAGTCTGGGAAGATCCCACTTGCCACGGAGCAACTAAGCCCGTGCACCATAACTACTGAGCCTGCGCTCTAGAACCCGCAAGCCACAACTACTGAGCCCATGTACCACAACTGCTGAAGCCTGCGTGCCTAGAGTCCATGCTCTGCAACAAGAGAAGCCACCGCGATGAGAAGCCTGCACATCACAATGAAGAGTACTTCCCGCTCACCGCAACTAGAGAAAGCCCACATGCAGCAACGAAGACCCAATGCAGCCAAAAAAAAAAAAAAAAAAACTAAAAGTATTAGAAGAAAATATAGGAGTATATCTTTAAGATCTTAGAAGAGGGAAGGTCTTTTTGAGATATGAAAAGCAAAAAGCATACAGGAAAAGAGGGATACAACTAAAAAACACACCAAAAATTAAGTTAAAAGTCGTGATGTTGATGGGTATTCTTGTAAGTCAGGTCAGGTATCCTGGGAAATAGACTCTGAGATGCACATTTGCACACAGGGAGTTTGTGGGGAGTTCTCTTGGGATCAATACCTACGGGGGAGTGATGGAAGTAGGACTGGGCAAAGGGCAAAGTGGAACTGTGGTGCAGTCTCACGAAGGCTTAGACGATCCTGATCCCACAGGGAGCTCTGGAACTGAGTTGTCCTGAATTGAGGAAAGGAGGTTGACTTTTATTCCCCACACTGACCAGTCAGTGGATGTGGGCAGCTTCCAGGAAGGGGGCATGACCTGGGTGAAGGCAAGTTCTAGAGAGAGACTCAGCTGTGAGCTGTCAGCTACCTACGTGCCCAGCTTCTGGGAGAATGGGTGCATCGTTTCTGAAATGAATAAGATGGTTGGCACCCCACAGCATCTGTTACGCTGATATATAGATCAGAAAAAAGAGTAGTAATCATATTATATAAAGAACTTTTACCTCTCAATAAGAACAAGACATAGTACCCAACAGAGCACTTTGCAGAAGATATAAACAGGAAATTTGCAGAAGAAATAAAAATGGTCAATACACCTTAGTAATGATCAGGGAACTACAAATCAAAACAAGATGTAATTTTTTAACGATCAGATTGTGAAAAATTAGAGAGCTTAACAAATTTTGGCAAAAGTCTAGAAAATAGATATTTTATATACTGCTGGTATGAGTGGAAGAAATGGTGATGCCAGTTCTACCCAGAGATATACTTCTCAATATCTGCAATAACATTACTACCTGTGTGTAAGGAGGCATTGCTTGTACTAGAAAAGCAATGGAAACAACCTAAAAGTCCATCAATTGGAGAAAACTAAATAATCTTTGGTATAATCACACAATGAAGTAGTACATTTGTATTTGGGGTAATTAGTCCAAAAAGATGATTATACACACACACACACACACACACACACACACACATATTTATATAAATTGATGAGTTGCAGAATGATGAATATGTGCAGGTGATAAGATTTATATTTAAAAATTACACACATCTAACATGATACCATATATTTTCTATGGGTACATATATAAGTATGTAACAGTACAGAAAAAGGTCAAAAACTATATACAATGAACACACAAGAGAGGTTGCCCTTGAGAAGAATTATGGGAAATAATATTTCAATTAAAAAAAGAATATTTTCATATTTTACTTGGAAATTAAAAATTAGTAGTTTCAGCAGATGCTGTTGGCTACCACTATCACCATGGCCCTGATTAACCTACTGCAGTGTTCTCAACCCTAGCTGTATTTTAAAATATATAAAATGCCTTGGGACTTCCCTGGTGGCGCAGTGGTTGAGAATCCACCTGCCAATGCAGGGGACACGGGTTCCAGCCCTGGTCCGGGAAGATCCCACATGCCGTGGAGCAACTAAGCCCGTGTGCCACAACTACTGAACCTGAGTGCCACAACTACTGAAGCCCGCACGCCTAGAGCCCGAGCTCTGCAACAAGAGAATCCACCGCAATGAGAAGCCCGCGCACCACGCTGAAGAGTAGACCCCGCTTGCAGTAACTACAGAAAGCCTGCGCGCAGCAGTGAAGACCCAACAATGAAGACCCAATGCAGCGAAAAATAAATAAATACATTTATTAAAAAATATATATATATAAAATGCCAATGCCTAGGTCTTACCTCAGATTCATGTTTAATTATTCTGTTCTTGGGCAAAGTTTTGGAAAGTCCTGGATGATTTTAATGTGCAGCTGGGGCTGTGAACTGCTGATCCAAGACAATCAGGGTGAGCATATTTCCCTTGCAAGTGATTGGTTATGGAAAAAGCATGTGCCTCAATCATGGGGTATGGAAGCTTCTGGGAGAGGGCTTCCTCACTGACTAAAAAGTGAGGCACAGGAAGAAATTTTCTGTCTTCTTCTGTTGGACATTGTCATGGCTGAATATGACATCTGAATCTACCACAATTATCTTGAGTCATGAGTGGAGCTGAGCTGGCCCAAAGACCAAACTCACGTGCTGAAGATGGTAGAGGGAAAGATAGAAATAACCTGGGTCGCTGACGATAAAGCAGTGAGTCACCGAATTAGCCAAGACTGGATTGCCCTCCCTTAAGACTTGTTACATAACATGATAAATGGTCCTTATTGCTGAAGTCTATGTCCTAACTGACACAACAGTATTATGTTGAGCCATATAAAATTGCTGATATCTTACCATTTTTTAAACCTACTTTTTTCCATCATCACTGCGGATCCAAGGCAGATGTCTTCCTGACCTACTTTCATCACCTTCAATTTCCTTATCTGTTTCATTATATTTTTCTCCACCCCAAAGATCTGTCATCTTTCATTAATTTCAGTATCCACAGTGATAACTGATCTAACATCCTAGTACAGAGTCTTATAGCTCTGCTATTCATTCACAGGTATTCACCCAAATTTTAATCTATATGTGCAATCTATTTTTTCTACATATGGATATATGATATCTCTTAGCCAAAACAATCAGCTGAGAAGATCAGAAAACATGTTGTACAACTTGTTCTGATAGAAGGTAGATTAACTGCTGTAACAAACAATGCTAAATTTTAGTGGCTTAATGCAAAAAAGTTTATTTCTTGCTCTTGTCATAGTCCAATGGAGGGAGCGGAGTGGGAAGGTAGCTCTGCTTCACATGGCTTTCAGCTCAATAAAATCACTGATTACATGGTTTTAATCACCCAATATTTTGTGTTCTAATGGCAGTAGTTATGTAACTAAAGGATTAAAAAAAATACAAAATGTACTTGTATTCAAAGTATATGCAATTTAAATATATTTTCATAAAAATATAAATTAAAGAAATAAAAAAAATTTTTAATGTATTTATTTTTCTTCTAAAATATTTAAATTATCTATCAAAATTAAAAGGCAAAATATAAAACATTATAGAGATGAATATCAACATTTTAAATCAAAATTATTTAAATAAACTAATTTTTTTTAGTTTTAAAATTTAATCATCTCTATGAATTTTTATAAAAATAAAACTATTCATGATTCTAGTGTTCAATGTCCCTTTAACCGCCAATGTAAACAATGGATATCATACTTCATGCATGTTTCCTCTACACCTACATGTCTATCAATTTAAATGTAATATAAATTAATTATTTTGTAGCCTCCATTATACGTGTTGCAAACGCACACATATTGAAATATGGAGAGACAAGAAAATAGACACTCAGCACTACTACGTGAAAATGATGCTCATTTTAATGCAAGTCTCCATTACGATCATGCTGAGAAAGAATTTGACAAGTTAATTAATTGTCTTTTCCCCAACTGCTTCCTCTCTTCAAATTCTGCCTGCACTCAGAAGCAGCTGCACAATCTACACACCTTGAGAGCATTTGGATGCAGTCAAGGTGTGTTCCCCTGGGGCTTAAACAGTGTTAGTCATGGGAGCCAATGTCCAGGGTATCACGTTGTATTATGTCAGAACTGAGCACCAGAGCCTAAGTAAAAGAGATCTCCGCATATTCTTAAATATATTTACTATTCTCTAGCACTAGTATTTGAAAGTGTCCTGCACGTCCACTCAGACTCAGTTCCCTGATCTCCTCAGCATTGACCTTTTCCTCCACCTCTCTTCATCTCCCGTTCCCATGACAGGGACCATACCTGGGTACTTTGTCATCACATGAACTTGCTGTTTCTCAGATATCTTAACTCCCAACATCCCACTCCAACCACAACCTTCTGCTCCCCCAGTTTTCTCTCTTGTCAATTCCCTGTGCCATTATCATCCCATCTAGCAAAGGCTAGAAGAATCCAACTCTCTGATTTCTACACGCCAAGAGTGCTGCTGGAGAAAATCACTCAACCTGGCAGACTTGGAGCCACTATCAATCACTGGTCCTCAGTGTCAACTGGGCTTTCAGTGCTGCCTGATCACCTGTTCTTCTACAGTCAAGGATGGATCCAAGGAAGCTTATACAATTCATGGGATCATCTTTAAAAGAATAATACACAATTACAGTTACAAAATTGGACATTGATTTAGAATGAAGAAACCCACCACCCCCAACCAAAAGTAATTAGAGCCATGGGAATTTAAGATCTTCTGAGATCTCTTTAGGTAATTTGACAGCAATGCTTGCATAAAAATGCCTTCAGAAAGCAACTTGGCTCCCCCCCCCCCCCCACCTAGAATACAACTTCCAGCAACTCCCTTAACTCACAGGGGCCCAAGTAAGCTTCAAAAACTTCATAGTGAAAATGCCTCTTAGGTTACAATATGGAGAGGTTCACGTCCTCTCCATATTCTCAAGCCACTCCACCCAACAGCTCCCTTGAACTATTAACAGTTGATTTCTCCTCTGATTTCATGGAGAACTGGGAAGCCATCAGTCTTAACTCCCTCAACTTTCTGCTACAAAACCAGCAAACTTGTCTATATCCCACTCATATTTTCTTCCTTGGCTCTTTCCACAGTGGAAGAGGTGTCACTCCATCCATGAAGATTGTTTAATCTTCATGTTGAGAATTTCTCTTAACATTTGTCTCCTTCTTTCATCAAAGATGAAGTTCATGTTTCTATTTGTTGCCCTCCTTGGCTCTTTGGGGGTGGTTTACAAGTAGAGCCATATGGAACCTGGAGACCCACACTTGCTCCCTTGGCTTCTGTGACCTGCATTCTTCTGGTTCTCCTCCTCCTTCTGGGACTTCTTTGCAGGTTCTTCTTCCTCTATTTGCCCCTTAAATTGTAGATACCCTCACGCCACCATTAGATCATTCATTTATTAAAAAACACACACACACACTTTGTGCCAGGATTGTTGCAAGCATGGGCCGTAGGAAGTGAGCCAGAGAGATCCTGTTTCGGCCCTCACTACAAGGACATGTGGCAGAAATGCCCATGCTAGTCTGGGATGGAGGGAAGAGATCTAAGGAGACGTCCTAAACCAAGTAGCATACGCTTAACAAGACTTGTTCACTAGGTGAAGAGAAGGTAAAAAGTGGTCCAGGCAGCAGGCTCAGAGGGGGCAAAGCATATATCACATCTGAGAAGCTGAAGGAAGGGAGTTGGGGGTGGAAGGTGAGAAATGAGAGGTAGGTAGGGATCCAGTAAGGAGGGGCCTTATGAGCCCTGGTGAGAATTTGGATTTTATTATTATTATTATTATATACATATATTTTTGGCCACACCACATGGCATGCAGGATCTTCCCTGACCAAGGATGGAACCCACGCCCCCTGTGTTGGGAGCTTGGAGTCTTAACCACTGGACTGCCAAGGAAGTCCAAATTTGGACTTTATTTTGAGGGCTACAGGAAGCCTCAACTACTACCCAAACTTGGTAACATCTCTGCTTCTACTTTTCCCCCTGACAAACCTGTGCTCCATTCTGCAGCCAAAGTGACCTTAAAATTTGTCACGTCACGTCACTCTCTTGCTTAGAACATTTTGGTGTCCTTCTATTATCCAATGGGTTAAATCCCAAACTCCTTAACAAGCTTACGAGACCCTACATGACCTGGTCACAGCACGCTGACCAGGCTCCAGCCTGATGCGATTTCTTTGATTTCTCTCAGTTAGATACTCTGTTGTCTCTGGACCCCTTTCTCCTGCTACTTGTATCCTGAGCATCATGTCTGCTGGGAAGCCTTCATTGGCCTCCCTCCAGTCTGTATTCAGTACTCCTTCCATGAGCTCTCATTTACACCCTGGACAACCTCTCAATATTTAATATATGAGACAATAGCAAGTGACCGGGCATCTTCTATGACTCTGTAAACTCCAGCATACAGCTCACAATATAACCTTAATATTTGTTGAATAAATAAGTGAACAAAAATTAAAATAGGGGATGTAGTCAATGTCTTCTACGATCACTTCTAGCTCTAAAAAGTACATAGTTCTTTGTAGGTGCTGTCTGATGCAGGTGACTTAGGAACAGTTCAATAATTTACTTTTAAAAAGATAGTGGGAGTCAAATTTCTATTCATTGAGCTCCTATTTCCATTAAACTGGTGTAACTACTATATTGGATTTTTTCCCTCAGCTTAAAGGTTCTTAAAATATCAACACAGAAATAAAAAGAATCTTCTCAGCTTTTCTTTAAATATGTTCAATCTTGCCCATTTTCCCTACAAGCAAAGAATGTTTTTCTCTCTAAGGAAATGACTTCTATACTGGTAGTTTCCTTAAATGAACTATTTCCATTAGTTCAATCCAATTAAAAAATTCAGCTGAAGTTTACTGACAGCCCATCATGTGCCAGGCTCAGTCCTGGGGATATAAATAAGGCATTTGAACTTATAGTCATTTGACCAGCTTACAACCTGGAAAAAGACTCTTGAACAGATAACTTAAAAAATGTTTCACTTTCTCAACTATTTCTGGTTCAGGACATGCTATATTCTTTACAGTTTAATTCAAAAATCTTTATTTACTAGTAAATAATGTGCAAGTAATTTGTGGGTGAACTCAAAGGTGAGCAAGAGATGATCCTTGCCTTTGAGGAGCTTATGGTCTATGAGGGAACAAAAGGACAAGTAAAAAAATGACTGTCAGGAAGGCAGAATAGGGGAGTTTTAAGAGACACAGAAGGGTTAAAGGAGTAAGAGTCCACATCCATGGGGCGGGAGCAGAGAAGGAAGCGGGGAAGCAGAAAACAAAAATGTTCTCAGCAGAAGTGCCTTTTGAAAAGGGCCCTGAAGTACTGATAGAATTGATGTAGGTGCCTTATGTAAATGGAATCATATATTATTTGTCCTTTTGTATCTGGCTTCACTTAGCATAATGAAAAGACAATTTTTATGTAATCAAATGTGTTGCTCATGAGTTTTTAAAATACACTGTAACAGGGCTTCCGTGGTGGCACAGTGATTAAGAATCCACCTGCCAACGAAGGGGACACAGGTTCCAGCCCTGGTCTGGGAAGATCCCACATGCCGCGGAGCAACTATGCCCATGCGCCACAACTACCGAGCCTGAGCTCTAGAGCCTTCAGGCCACAACTACTGAAGCCCGTGCGCCTAGAGCCCGTGCTCCACAAGAAAAGTCACTGCAGTGAGAAGCCCGCGCACCGCAACGAAGAGTAGCCCCTGCTCGCTGCAACTAGAGAAAGCCTGCGCGCAGCAACGAAGACCCAATGCAGCCCAAAAAAATAAATAATAAATAAAATAAATAACTAAAATACACTGTAACAAAAATAAAAGGACCATCAAAACCTAGAAAAACATGTTTGCAACATATATGACAAACAAAGGTCAAATGCATTACGGTGGTTACCAGGGGCTGGGGACAGTGGGGGGACGGATAGAGAGTTAGTGCTTAATGGGTACAGAATTTCAGTTTGGGAAGATGAAAAAGTTCTGGAGAGGGACAGTGGTGATGGTTGCACAACAATGTGAATGTATTTAATGCCACTGAACTGTACACTTAAAAATGGTTAAAATGGTAAATTTTTTTGTTGTTGTCGTTATGGGCATTTTAACCACAATAATGACAATTAAATGTTTCAAGGATCCTTGGGTTTGTATCTGCTTAGAAAGACTTCCCACGCCTGAAGATGATAGAGTTGTTTATTCTTCTAGAAGTATTGTTTGTTAATATGGAGTTGGTAGGAGAACCAACTTTTGCATAGGTGTTTGAGGTGAAGAAAAGAGGCTTCTGCAACAGTCAGGGGAGAAAGTGACAAGGACCTGAAGTAAGGTGATGCAGTGGAAGGGCCAGTGTCTTCCGACTGGGAAAGTAGGATGAAAGGATTTGGCTTTCAACTGGATATATGCATGGAAGGTACTTGAATGTTTGTTGATCGAGAAGGGAACAGAAAGTCAATACAGAGAACACCTGAGGTTTCTAACCCAGGCAGCATGCACAATAGTAATAATAACATTAATTGATTGATACTAATATTCACTGACACAGGAAGATTAGGTTTGTGGGTGGAATAGGATGTGTTCCATTTTGAACATGCTACTATTTTTAGAGGCAGGCAGGTCAGCCATCTGGGTGAGTTCCAGAAAGCAATCAAAAGGTGGATCTGCTGTGGAAAAACATTAAGGGGGAGAAATTTGACTTGGAACCCAGCCAATCAAGATGATTGCTGAAGTTATGGGATTGTATGGGAGAGTATAAGAGTGTCAAGAGAGAATGGATAAGACCTTGAAGAATTTTAGCCCTTCAGTGGGATGAAGAGGAAGTATAGCCAGAGCAGCAAATAATCTGTAGAAAAGGTACTTGAAAGGGGCTTGACGAAAGGGTTTTAACAACAGAAGACTGGAGGGTTGGGGTAGCGGAGGTGGTTAAAGAGTTCCAAGCAGAAATAAGAATGTGAAGAAATAGCGAGCAGGAAAGCGCTCCACCAAAGAAGCCCTTCAGTAAACCAGATGTTGAATAAATTTGTTGTAGAATCGGAGGTTTCAAGGATGGGTTAGTCAACATCATTACTGTGGAAGAGAAGATGATGGCCAAGAACAGGCCATTTCCCTCAGGGTAACTGTGACTATTGACATTTGGTTGCTTGAGCATGAAAAGTCTGACAGCATTTGATCTACTTCACTTAAGCTCCAGCCAAAGATATCCGGTAAATTTGGAATGTCTCAGGTTTCTAAACATAGTCAGCGTCCTCTATCCTAGGGTTAGGTTGGGTGTTCCAATTTCCTTTGTTGTGACGCATCTTTGTGCCAGATCCCAAACAGGTGGTTTCCAGTCTACCTTCATCATTACTTTTTGTTTGTTGTGTTTGTTTTTGAAGTTTTTTTTTGTTTTTTTTTTTTTTTTTTGCTGTACGTGGGCCTCTCACTGCTGCGGCCTCTCCCGTTGCGGAGCACAGGCTCCGGATGCGCAGGCTCAGCGGCCATGGCGCACGGGCCCAGCCACTCCGCGGCATGTGGGATCTTCCCGGACCGGGGCACGAACCCGTGTCCCCTGCATCAGCAGGCGGACTCTCAACCACTGAGCCACCAGGGAAGCTCTGTTTCTGAAGCTTTGTTAATTTTTTTAAATGAGAAATTGGATGAGATCATGTTTCCAGGGAAAGGTGATAATGGCAGCAATGTTACTGTCCATGGTTCAAGTATCATACTGCACATGTGTGCTGTCAGAGGGTGGCAAGAAAACTATCTAAGCCCAACTTGAGTTCTACTTTCCCCAAAGACCCTACACCTGGTTTCAGAGTCACAGTTTGGTTGCTATTAAAAAGATACGTAGAATTAACAGCTTGAAAAAAACTTCAGAGTTCCATTTTTCATTCTCAGCCTGGCAAAGATATACAAAGTTTGATAACTGTGGGAAAGCAGGCACTTGTCCTACAGTGCTGGTGGGAGAGTGAATTGCCACGACCTCTTTGGAAGGCAACTGACAATATTTACCAAATGCACATATCCTCTGACCCAGGGTATTCGAGACAAGACGATTCCCTGCAGCATAATCTGTTGTGGCAAAGATGGCAACAACCTAAAATGTCCATCAACAGAGACTGGTTAAATAATTATGGTGTGTCTTCACCACGAAATACCTTAGGCGTTACTGCTTCTTTATGCATAAAATAGCTCTGGAACTATACGTTAGAAACTGGTCACCCTGGTGGCCTCTGGGAGGGGACTGGGCTAAAGGGACAGGGATGGGAGGGACTTTTCATTTGCCTTCTATACCTGATGAATGTATAACCTACCTCCACCCACCACTCTGAATGAAGCAAGACAGTTTCCTGGTGGCAGAGAGTACACTAATAGTTTTTAACATATTAGGAATCTTGAGATAAATCCTAACCACAGTCCTGAGTTATGATGGGAATCATTTAGAGAAGTTCAGGAGTTGAAAGCCATCTCATGTTTCCCACCCACCTTTTCTCTCCACACAGAACACAAGGCATGAAGGAAAGGAAGGATAAGAGCAAGACAGCACAAAGGAGCCATGAAGCCAAGAACTTGTAGGACAGACACTTTATTAAGACTTGCTTATAATAAAACATTCAACCCTTTGACGCGTCCATTAGTTTGTTATTTTGTTTTTTGCTGGAGACCACAGCCTGATGCCCAAAAGCCCTTAGCCTCATCTTACGTCAGTCTAGTCAACGGCTGCCTATTTTATAGTTCAACTAATTGAGAGTCAGGAAAATCTGGTATTAACATCCCAAATTAAGGGCTGTAAGATTTGCAACCCATTTATATAAAGTGCTTATGTTCAGTGCAAAAAGGGCAGACTCAGAAGGGCAAGCAGATGCCAGGAAATGATGTTTTCTGGGAGACAGATGCATTTTATGACTCAAAGCCACTTGTCACACTTTCCCATAAAGGGGTCTAGTATTTTCTTTTCAGTCTCTCCTCTAAGAGGACCAAAACTTTGAATCTGACAGATGCTCTTACAGTTGTTTATTTTACTATTAAAAAAACCTGGTTCAGAGGGAAATCCACAGGGTTTCTAAGCGCCAGAGATAGTGACTTTGGCTTCTAGCTCCCGTTTCTCTCAGCAGCAAACGTGAGATCAACAGGCTGAGCTCTGGCTGGTGGGAGGCTCGCAGCTGCGGAGCTTTCCTCACACCCCTCATTTGCAAATCCAAGTCATGGACTATGGAAGACCTTTTCCAAAACGCTGTCACATCTCTGGTGGGAAGACAGGCCAATGCTTATTAAAGGAGCACTTCACCTAGTTGCCCAACTGGACATGACCTATTTCACCATCCCCTTGTTTAATTCTTCTTTTTAAAAAATAAATTTATTTATTTATGGCTGAGTTGGGTCTTTGTTGCTGTGCATGGGTTTTCTCTAGTTGCGGCGAGTGGGGGCTACTCTTCGTCGCGGTGCACGGGCTTCTCATTGCAGTGGCTTCTCTTGTTGCAGAGCACGGGCTCTAGGCGTGCAGGTTCAGTAGTTGTGGCACACGGGCTTAGCTGCTCCGTGGCATATGGGATCTTCCCGGACCAGGGCTCGAACCTGTGTTCCCTGCACTGGCAGGCGGATTCTTAACCACTGAGACACCAGGGAAGCCCCCCTTATTTAATTCTTGTCCGCTGGCCCAACTTCAAAGTGAACCCGTGACTCCCTTTGTTAAGACAAAGTAGTGCACTGCCTTCTCAACGACCTTGGGTCTCTGCGTGTCCATCCTTCTGTTCCGAAGAGACTGAAGAGAAGCAGGAGGGAAGAGGAAGTGATTTCCTAACCAATTTAAGGGGCACATATAGGACTGTAACTCAAACAGGCAAAGTCCAGCCATTCAGTTCCAGGGTCTGGGCTACTGTTTCTCTCCCCAGACTCTCAAAGAGGAAGCTACTTCCTCTCACTTTGCAGCAGGGATATTGACAAAAGCCAGTTCTTTGCTTGGAAACAACCCTCCTGCAATCCTGTTTGGAGAGGTTCCCTTTTCTCTCCCTGTGGATAAACGTGATAGCGCCCCTCCTGCCCATGTGTAGGGCTCCAGACCCCATCACGTGCACAGGTAGCCACAGCTTTCAGATGCCAGCACCTGAGGACCTTTCTGTTCAGACCACCTTCCGAAGATTCATGGTAACTCTGGCGCTTGTGAGAGGAGAGACACTCAGAATGGTTTTATAGCACAGGAAGCAACTGCCCTAAAGCCATCTCTGAATTTGGGGACGGGAAGGAGGGAAGAAGAGGAAATCCTTTTGATGCTGCTCTATAATTCTCTGTTAAAACCCTTCCAGTCACGAGGAGCTACTGGAACATCTCCACACAGAGGGAACTGTGTACAAACAGGATGAACCCGGGTTAAGAACCAAAAACGCGGGGAAGGTTTTCAGACAGGCAGAAGTCTAAAGTAAAGTGCCTCTTTGCAGTGGGGGGAGAGTTTCATTTGTTCAGAAATGCTTGGGCGTAAACATGAGCGCAAAGAGCGTGCACACACACACACTCACTCTGAGGTAGAAAGAACTGGCCATCTCCAGACAAACACAGACTCCACAGTTTTACAGAAACATGGCACTTGTGTGAAAGGTCCTGTCTTTGCCCAGGATGGCAAGTCGGGTCCAATTCCAGCTCTTCCCACCTGGGGTGGAGCCAGGGAAGTCCCGTCCCACAGGAGGGAAGAGTTGGAAGCATCCCATCACTCCCCTCCCACAGTTGTCAGGCCCCGTAGTCCAGGGTCACTTCCTGGAGCCCGAGCCGTGGGCACCCCGGCTGTGGCTTGTCAGAAGCCACTGGGAGCAGATGTCTTGCACTACTGCGTCCCCACTGCTCTTGGCGGCCTGCTGCACCTGCTGGACGAGGACCGCGGCCCGCGAGTGTTCTTGCTTCACGGCGATCAAGTAGGCAGAACGCAGCTTGCAACACGTCAGGTAGGCCTGAACCTGCCAGGTGGGTGTAAGAAACAGCGGGAAGGAAACCGTCACTGACAAGTCACCAACAGGCACACGGAGAGCTCAAGCAGATGAGACACCACTTCTCACCTACCAATCAATAATTGGGTGCTTGGGCTTCCCTGGTGGCGCAGTGGTTGAGAATCTGCCTGCCAGTACAGGGCCCTGGTCTGGGAAGATCCCACATGCCACGGAGCAACTGGGCCTGTGAGCCACAACTACTGAGCCTGCACATCTGGAGCCTGTGCTCCGCAACAAGAGAGGCCACGACAGTGAGGGGTCCGCGCACCGCAAC